>NC_137332.1:49215237-49730430 GCF_965287045.1 Carcharhinus amblyrhynchos
TGGCAGGCGAGAATTCTACTACTAAACCATGAATGCACAGAGCAATTGGGTGAATTACGTGACCCTTTAATTCAATGCACTCAAGTGAACACAATTTATGCAACTTGCCCTCATAATTTTAAACTTTTTAAACCTCAGTATTCTGATAAATGTCACATTTCTTCCCTCACCCATGCATCTCCAAGTGCATCCTTCCTGAGGTGCACGACCTAGAGTTGAATGCACAACATCATAGGAGTCATAGTCATAGAGGTTCACAGCATGGAAACAGGCCCTTGGGCCTAACTTGTCCATGCCACTCTTTTTTAAGCACCTAAGCTAGTCCCAATGGCCTGTATTTGGCCTATATCCCTTTACCCATCTTACCCATGTAACTGTCTAAATGCTTTACAAAAGACAAAATTGTAACCGCCTCTACTACTACCTCTGGCGGCTTGTTCCAGACGCACTCCACCCTGTGTGTGAAGAAGTTGCTCCTCCTTTTGTATCTCTCCCCTCTCACCTTAAACCTATGTGCTCTAGTTTTAGACTCCGCTACCTTTGGGAAAAGATGTTGACTACCTAGCTGATCTATGCTCCTCATTTTATAGACCTCTATAAGATCACCCCTCAGCCTCCTATGCTCCAGAGGAAAATAATCCCAGTCTATCCAGCCTCTCCTTGTAACTCAACTCAAACCATTAAGTCCCAAAAGCTTCCTAGTAAATCTCTTCTGCACTCTTTCTGTTTAATAATCACCTTTCTATAATAAGGTGACCAGAACTATACACAGTATTCCAAGTGTGGCCTTAACAATGTCTTGTACAACTTCAACAAGACGTCCCAACTCCTGTATTCAGTGTTCTGACCAATGAAGCCAAGCATGCTGAATGCTGCCTTCATCACTCTGTCCACCTGTGAATTCAGTTTCGAGGAAGACCAGGTAAAGGTGGCAGGTTTCTTTTCCTAGAATCTTACAGTATGTGGTTGGCCTATTGTGTCTGTTTAGGCCCTGAAGGACATTCAAACATTGGATTTTTGCAACATTCCAAGAACTGTGGTTTTCTGGTACTCGCCCATAAATTGCCAAATATTGAATTCACTTTTCCAACTAATAGACCGGAGTGGGGCAGGGGCTGGGTTGAGAGGGTGGAATTGTTTTTGTATTGCTAGTCAATTACTGTAACCACTAAGTTATACCACCCTAAATAATTGACTAACGACTTAACCTTTCTTATAAATAGAAATACGTAAGTGTTACCTTTTTGCTATCACAGGGTTGTAAACCTAAACTTCAACACGATAAATCAGACCTCTGTGTACATTTCCTATCACTAGCTGAAGGCTATAGGAAGCTTTTGTAGTATTGGAGACAGGTGGATGGAGAAACTGGGTGCAAAATAGGCATCCAGAAATATAACTTAGAATTTTTAACATCAGTTAAAACTAATTTGGAGTTGCTGTGTTAAAGGGCATAAGGGAATTAAATTTAAGGAGCAGGAGATACAGAATTATGTTTGTATTGTGTTTGAATATTTTATTAATTGAAGCAACCTAATCTCAATGTGCGACACTTTGACCATCAATAAGTGGTTCAAGCTCATGAGAAATTGACTGGTCATGTAAACCCTGTTTTATTTGAAAATTGTAATTTTCTGAATTTTACAGTTTTGTGTAATAAGTGACGTAATGCTTCGTTAGTGTGGAAGTGCTGCATTAATTACCAGGCATTGTTGGCCACATCGTTTTAAAGGAGTTCTTGAAAAGTTGAGGCAAACAATGCCCAATAGCATGTGCAAAAGGGATAAAAATTGTCCTTAATTGCATCTACTTGTGTCACTGATTTAATTTCATTGGAAAAATAAAGGCTTGTCTTTGTCTTGGACAGTACTTTGTAAAGCACCCCAGATATCCTTTTGGTTGCAGGTTAAATAAACTGCCTCAAAGTGAGGGGCATAGCAAGCAAAAAAATGTAGGTGATGTGGAAAGCTATGGGGAATTTATTAAGAGAAGATTGAATAACATTTGGAAACAGAAGATGGTTCAGCAGAATGGGAATAATTTAAGATTGCACTGATAAAGACTGGTTTCATAAATTAGAAGTTCCTTTGCTGTAAATGTGCAAAATATCACTCATGGTGAAGGTTGCTCTTCAGAGCAGTTTAAAAGTTAAAAGTTGATAATATTAGTATGTTTTTAATCAAAGATATGGAGTGGTGCAGATGAAAGGGCTGTAATCATTTTAAAAGGGAATATTGTGTATTTAATTTGATATATTTGACTCAAATATCGTCATCCATATTTTGAAGTTGGACTTCACTTAAAACATTACTCCATTTCCTGAATATTATGCCATTAGTATCATCACCTACAGTGAATGCATAGAAATTTTACCCCCAAAAGGCTTGTTTGGAAAAATAGAAACTCCTTCATGTTACACAGCTCAATTGAGGAAATTCAGCTAAATAGTGGTAGCTGACATAGCACAGCACCTTTTTGCCATTTATAGGTATCAAAGTATGTGATTAATAGTTCCTTTTTTATAGATGGATTTTCACACACCTGATGTGTACTGATAGTTCCAGAATACATGTACAATTCTCCATGCAATATAGGCTAGTAATTTGTAACCTAATGGTAAGGCTTGGATTAATTTCAATTAGCTACAGCAGTTCTTGCATTTGGCCGCATTATTTAGTCAAAGCATTACAAGTCATTTCTAGATGTCCATTATTCTAGAAGCCATCTTTCAAAGTTATCCCCTCTTGTAATAAATTAATGCATGAAAATTACTATATTACTCTTGTATGTCTTGTGTGAGTGGTTATTCATCTGATTGGCCTTGGATGGACAGTTTATTGTGGGTTGTGAGATAACAAAAACTAAGAACTGAATGCTATTGGCATATTTTTAAAGTTCTATGTTCAGCACAATATATCTTTGTGCTGTGAAAATGACCTTGTTTCACTCAAGTTCATTCCATAAATCCTAAAAATTGTATGCCAAATGCGTTCATAGTGGAACATTTCATGTTAATGCAATTGGGATTTGCATCAGAATGTTCACATGAGCACAGGTGATTTTCAGAAGAAAAGTAAACTTTTTGGCTGGGGACGAACCACTTGAAATTTTTTAACTGAGCATTAATTCTATATTTGTCCTCTCTTTTAAAAGTCATTCATTCAGTTTGGGCCTGTGTGGATGATGGCTAGTAGCATTTATAGTTTGAACAAGTGGCCATTCTTCATTCATGTTTTAACATTGGCTTCTGGCAGGCTTCTTCATTGTTGAATTTGTGCTCTCATGAGACATCCACACACTGCATTTTCCTGCAGGGTCACTTCAGAGTAATAATAAGTGCAAGCAGCCCTTTGAATCTTTGCCAAGATGTTTGTCCTTTGCTCTATCCTCGTGAGTAAACTGAGTAGACTGGGACTATATTCATTGGAATTTAGAAGAATAAGGCAGGTCTTAGAGAAACATAAGGTAATGAAAGGAATAGATAAGATGGAAGCAGGAAGGCTGTTTCCACTGGCGGATGAAACCAGAACTAGGGGACATTGCCTCAAAATAAGAGGGAGTGATTTAGGACTGAGTTGAAGAGGAACTTCACTCAAAGGGTTGTGAATCTGTGGAATTCCCTGCCCAGTGAAGCAGATAAGGCTGCCTTATTTAATCTTTTTAAGGCAAAGATAGATTTTTGAACAGTAAAGGAATGAAGAGTTATAGTAAGCAGGTGGGTAAGTGGAGCTGAGTCCATGAAAAGATCAGCCATCATATTGAATGGCGGAGCAGGCTCAAGAGGCTAAATGGGCTACTACTCCCAGTTTTTTTTTTCCTGTTAGCTACGCGTGGTATTTGCTATTGAGGTTTGCAGAGATGAGCTCTGATCTTTTGATTGCCAGCAACTACATGTTCACACAAAGACACAGGTAACTTGTATAAGAAAACTAAAATTTCCAGTAAGGGGGAGAACAGTGTATGCATGCTAACAGGAATCACTTGCTAATGTTCAAAAATACTGCAAACCTCATTTGCATTCTTCTACATTCCTACCCTACAAAGCCGGAGTACCAATAGTTGTTTGCTCATGCATGCTGTACGCAACCAACTTGTGCTGTGGCCTGTTTTGTTCTGAAAGCTCCAAGCAATATTGTGTTTTCTCTTATTCCATAACATTGTAGCTTTTTCCTAATCTTCCCTCTCCCACCCACACCAGATAAGTGTTCCTGACCACTTGATGACTATTCCCTGGTCTCTCTGGTGTCATCTGCTGCTTTCCTGATGCTGGCATTATTTTATCATTTAAAATTTGTCATTAGATTTGTTCTTTAAAAACTTACCCAAACTGTTGTTTCAATACTTCCATTTCCAACTTCTTTCCTCCAAAGCCCTTAAATGCATGTCAACCAACCCAACACACTGGGTGTCTATAAAAACTCACCTACATTTCACCCGAGGCCTGGCCAAAGTTGCCAATGATATTGTTATTACTTTGCTATTTTAATGCACTGCTCACTTGATCCTGTAGCACTTGAGTTTTTTGACACACCTGAGATTTTTACTTAGTCCCATTCCTATTTTGCGATATCACAACTGCAAAGGTTTCTGGTATGTCCAATGTTTCATCTTTGAACTATCATTCACATATTACTGTTCAGCAGCTCTACCTAAAAACAGAATTGGTTGAAAAAAAATTTTATCTCAACATCACACCTGTGAAATGTATTGATGTGCATGAGGCATAATTCTTTGCTCAAACTCTTTGACCTCTAACAACTTTGCTCTATAGGCAGGATTGTAACCTATTTTGCTAGCTCAAAATGAAGGATGTGCAACCTCTGTCCTGTTTTAACCCCACATCCAATCCAGTTCAAGTACAAATGGTGTATTTCTACTTGTGTTCCTCCGTAATGCTCAGCTGCACCTCGACCATTTTGTTTCTGTGCATGGAATGTGGGCATTGCTCATAAGGTCAGCAACTACACCCTTTGTGGTGGTGAGCTATCTTGAACCACCCCAATTTTATTCTTAAACATTTTCATAGTAGTTTGACAACCAAGTGGCTTCCTAGACCATTTTGGGTGCCAGTTAAGAATGAACCATATTGCAGTGGGCCTGGAGTCGCATTTAGGCCAAACTGCACAAGGAGGGCCCGTTTCCTTCTGTAAAGTACATTGGTGAATTAGATCACTTTTACAACAGTCTGGTGATTCCAGTCATGTGGGTGACATTACTTTTATTCCTTACGTAATTAAATTTTAAATCTAGAATTTGGATTTGTGGCTCTGGATCAATAGTCCAGGCCTCTGGATTACTGTTCTTAATATAACCACAATATATTCCTGTTCTTGGACTTGCTGATTTCACCTTATGCACCTCTTGAATTCATCAGAAATAAAAACAGGAAAAACTATTGAATGCAAAAGTTAATGTTCCATGTCTGATTTTTCATCTGAACTGGGAAAGTTAGAAATATATTAGGTTTAAGGCAAGTAACAGAGGTTGAAAATGAGCAAAAGGAAAGTCAGTGATTGCGTGAAAGGCGTAGAAAATGAAGAGTTTGTGATACAAAGCCAAAGGGATTGATAATGAGGAAGTAAATAAGTTCCTAAAGGAGATATGACTGGTTGGTTAATTTAACAAATACAAAGTGGAAGCAAATATAAGAGGAAAATGAGAGTAAAACTGTAATCTACGAAGAAGGAAATAAAATGGAGTCTGAAATTAAGTCCACTGATGAAATTTTCCTGTCTGGCCACCACAGGAATTGTAGTGGGCGGGGGCAGACCATGCTAGGGTTTGTTGACCTCTGGTAGGATTTTCTGCTCTTGGGGTAAGCGTGGCTGGAAAATCCTGCCCACAACTCTGACGTGCCAGTTTGAGTAATTAGGTGCTGTGATTGAACTTAGAATGCTACAGGATGTCTAGGACAGAGAGTGGCATCTGAGAGTAAGGTGGAGATTTAGTTAGATTTTGCAGGCCTAAATGCCTGCAAACTGTATGAAGGTGTACAAAGTGTCTCAATCTACTTTTGGTCTCCCCCATACAGAGCAGTAATGCTAAATTAAAAGTGCATGCAAGTCACTTGGAGTGTTGAGTGCCTTAGATGGTGAAAAGATAAAAGGGCAGGAGTTGCATCTTCCAAGCTAGTATGGAAATATGCTGTGGGAATGGACCCGGATGTTGGAGGTGACTGAGGAATGATAGTGAACATTCCTGGGGAATATTGAAAGAGAAGGGAAGAGGCTGTAGTGTTTGGTGGTGGCATCACACTGCAGGTGACAAATGGTGGAAAGTGATCCATTGAATAAGGCAGGTGAGGTGAAAGGGAAGGACAAGGGAAACCCTATCATGTTTTAAAGAGGGAAGGGGCTAGTGTGATATAGTGCTTGAAGTAGGGCAGGCCTGATTTGAGGGTCCTATTGACCATGTTGTGGTTGGGTGGGGGGTGGAATTCTAGGTTGAATTCATCAGAACTGCTGCGTACCTCCACTGACTTTGTGGCCCCATCATTTTGCCCTGATCTACAAACTCTGACATTACCCTCTTCCACAACAACCTTCCACCTTACTCCAGTTTTTAACTCTGTCCATTTCATGCCACCTCTTCCTTCTCTAATAGTAGTAAAGCCTTCATGCATCAAACGTCAGTCCTCTGAAATTTTCTTCAAACTTGCTGCAACTTTTACCAACCTCAAAATTCTCTTCAAACTTCGGTTTGAATAACATGGTACTGCTGGCCCATTGGTCTAATTATTATTTCTTTTCTGATTTGGGTTTGAAATAAGACCAGATGAAATTCTTCCCCCTTGATGCAAGGGTGTCAAACTTGACTCTGGTCAAATTATCAGTCAAGATCAAAAGTTCAAGATCCACCCAGAGACTCTCTAGCAAGCATAATACTGAAAAAGTATTGTACTGCTGAAGGTGCTGTCTTTGAGATGAAACACTAAAATGAAGTGCTGTATTGCAAAAGGATATTTAATTCAAATCCTGACTCAAAAGTAGTGGATATTGTGGTATATAAAGTACCACAATTATTAAGTTTTCAGGAATAATTTCATTGCATAAAAAATAATTTTAAAATTAAAAATAATTGGCTACAGAATCCTGAATATTAAATGTCTTAATATTTATATGTCTTAACAACTGTTATTACTCTCTCCTGTTTTAGATAATTTTCCTGAATGCTGCACATGGTTGAAAGACCCTTCAGTATCTCTCCTAATGGCCATTCTCAATTTGAGCATAGACACTGTGTTAGTAGAGTATTTGATCATGAGAGCACCAAAGCCAAACCTGAGCTCGCCCTTCACTGACATTCACATGTAGATTTACCATCAGGAATTACTAGCTAATTATTGGAAAACCTTGTTGCTATTCTCTTATCTGCTGCACTGCCTGGAATTAAATAGCACTTCCTCAAGTAACAGAATCTTGGATATAATCAGGTCCGGCAGAATCTGTGGGAGAGAAACATTTTAGGTGGTTCTTTGATCAGATTGCCGAAGAAAAATGAATATTGAAAGGGCCAGAGCAAATAGATGGTTTTGGGCAATGGAACCAAAATATTACGCATGGTGAACCACCTTAGTGATGGTAGACAGTCATGCGAGTACAGAGAATGTCCAACAAGGAACATTGTTAGAGAAGTAAAGCAAGTGAGAAAGTATGAGTTCATCAGAGTCAACATAGTTTTACAAGTGGGGAAATAGTGATTGAATTTCTTTTAAAGCCTGTAACTAGTTGGTTAGATGCTTGGATTTCCAAACCACGTTCAAAAAGGTGTAATGTGACAAGATAAGTGCAACATAAAGGGCCAGAGTTACATAGAACATTACAGTGCAGTACAGGCCTTTTGGCCCTCCATGTTGTGCTGACCTGTGAAATCAATCTAAAGCCCATATTATCCTACACTATTCCAATATCATCCATATGTTTATCCAATAACCATTTAAATGCCCTTCACATGAACAACATTTCCTTGCAGAAATCTGCTTGAATTTCAAATGTCTTGGTACATCTATTTGCAATCTATTTGGAGCTTTGTAGAACCTTGACAAACACAGCAGTCAAGGGCTTTTGGTGACCGTTTTTTGAAGGCTTCGAGTTGGTAATATATTAGCATAGATAAAGAATTGCTTAATGTACAGGAAGTAGCGAATAGAGCCAAATGGGAGCCCAATTTTAGTTGGGAGAATATAGTGGAGTGTTGCAAGGATAAATGCTGGGCCCTCAGCTAATTGCAATCAAATATAATGACTTGTATATATTACTCTATCTTTTAAGTTTGATGACAATACAGTGCCAGGTGTGAATGTAAGCTGAGATGGACATAAGGACACTGCAACTGATTTAGACAGTTTGTATGCGTAGACAATGAGATGTCAGGTTATTAACTTTTTCAAAAATATGTTTCTATTTTAGTAAAGATATAAAATGTTCGCAGAGACTTGGGTATACTTTTGTTGTCAGCTCTGCTAGAATCACGGAATCCCTACAGCACAGAAGGAGGCCATTCAGCCCATTGAGTCTGCACTGACCACAATTCCCAGACCCTAGCCCTGTAAGTACCTTGCTAATCCCCCTAAATAAGGGTCAATTTAGCACGGCCAATCAACCTAACCCATGTAACTTTGGACTGGGAGGAAACCAGAGAATCTTGTGAAAACTCATGTGGACACAGGGAGAACATGCAAACTCCACACAGTGTGGGTCCTTGGCATGGTGAGACAAAAGTGCTAACCACTATGCCACCCTTGTAAAACGCAAGAATATGGGAAGATAAATGGCATGTTGGTCTTCATTGCAAAAGGATTGCAGCACAAGAATTATAGCATGATTGTAGCAGGGAAGGTGGCTATTTGGCCCATCCTGACCCTATTGGCACTCTGCAAGAGCAACTCAGCTGGTGCCATCCTCTGTCTTTCATAACATCCCTAAAGTGCAGAAGAGGGATTCTATGATCTTTTGCTGTAGTCCTGCAATTTTTTTTCTTTGGATTATCAAATTCCCTTTTGTAAGGCACAATTGAATCTGCCTCCAAAGCCATGTATTCCAGATCCTATCTAATCACTGCATTGAAAAGGTTTTCCTCATGTCACCTTTTCTCCTTTTGCCAAATACATTAAATCAGCATCCTTTGGTTCTTGATCCTTCTCCAAATGCAAACATTTCTATTCAACTATTCTGTCCAAAATCATCAATTTGAACACCTGTCAAACCTCCTCATAACCTTAACTATCAAGAACAGCCCAGCTTCTCCAAGCTATTCATGTAACTAAAAGTCCCAAATCTGTGGAACCATTCTTCTAAACATTTCCTGCACCCTCTGTTTTCATGTCCTTTGTAAGTGTGGTGTCCAGAATTGGACATTAGTACTGCATTTGACACTGAAGTGGTGTTTTACAAACATTCCTCATACCTTTGACAGCTTTGACAAAGGGTCATCTGGACACAATGTCAGCTCTTTTCTCTCCTTAGATGCTGCCAGACCTGGTGAGATTTTCCAGCATTTTCTCTTTTGATTCCTCATAACTTCCTTGCTTTTGTAGCACATGCCTCTATTTATAAAATCCAGAACCCCAAATGCCTTTCCAGCCTCTATTGTTTGTATACTGATAACTTAGATCTCTGTTTCTGCACCTATTTTAGAATGTGCTCTTTATTCTCCTTTCCAAAATGTATCACTCAGTTATTAGCATTAATTTCATCTGTCACATGATACCAAGAGCAAGAAGTGCTCATTAGTTGTAGCTTTTTCGATGTTCAGTAATACAAGCTCTCAAAATATTAAGTTTACAAATGGATAAAAAAACATTAACAAACATGATTAACTTATTCCACAAGTGAACTGCAGTCGATTTTCACTACATCTAATGTCAGTTTCCCTCCGTATGGGATTTCCATTCTAGCCAAGGAAGGAAGAGTCATAAATGAAATGGAGTCTGCAAAAAATTCACTATCAGTGTCTTTAGTGTTGTCAGTGACATGTAGAAAATTGGATGGAATGTAACCAGTATTCTGATTTACTGTGGAGTTGTTTGAATCTGAGAGGTCCTGGTTAATTTCTGCTGAGGGCAGTTTTTCAATGTATAAACAAGGGAGCTGGCATTTGTAATCCAGAATGTTTCCTTCACTGTCCCCTAGTGAAAGATCTTGAGTCAGTTTGTTACTGTCATGCAACTGACTAGGTGTGGACTGAATTTGTAACAAGGATTGCAGGCTGTCCTGTTCTTGGTCAACAATTTCTCTGTCGATGCAGAATTCCTGCTCTGGTGGCATTTCCTCTACTTGTAGAATCTCAGGATCTTCATAAACGGAGGTTGATCCAATTTGGAAATCTGTGTCTGTTAGATCCATCTTGTCCTGTAGTACAAAGGGTGTGCTGATTTCAGAAACATTGCATGTGTTGATCAAATTTCAAAAGTACAACTAACTCTGTATAAGTATATTTTTAATTTTTTTGTTCTGTTAGATAGATTCCCCCACCTGATCCTGTCATTTAAAAAATCTTTTTATGCTGACAAGCTTGATATTAGAACATAACAGCGCAGTACAGGCCCTTCAGCCCTCAATGTTGTGCTGACTAGTGGAACCAATCTAATGACCCTCTAACCTAAACTATTCCAGTGTTATCCATATGCCTATCCACTGACCATTTGAATGCCCTTAAAGTTGGCAAGTGTACAACTGCTGCAGGCAGGGCATTCCATGACCTTACTACCCTCTGAGTAAAGAACCTACCTCTGACATCCATCCTACAATTACCACCCCTTAATTTAAAACCATCACCATCTGAGGAAAAAGGGTCTCACTGTCCATCCTATCCAATCCTTTGATCATCTTGTATGCCTTAAATCAGGTCACCTTGTAACCTCCTTCTCTCCAATGAAAATAACCTCAAGTCCCTCAGCCTTTCCTCATAAGACCTTCCCACCATACCAGGCAACATCTTGGTAAACCTCCTCTACACCCTTTCCAATGCCTCCACATTTTTCTTATAATGCAGCAACCAGAACTGTACGCAATACTCCAAGTGCGGCCCCACCAGCGTTTTGTACAGTTGTAACATGACCTCACGGCTCAAATTCAATCCCTCTACCAATAAAAGCTAACACACCGTACGTCTTCTTAACAACCTTAATCAACTTGGGTGCCAACTTTCAGGGAGCTATGCACACGTACCCCAAGATCTCTCTGCTTGTCAACACTACTAAGAGTCCTTCCATTAGCCCTGTATTCTGTACTCCTGTTATTCTTACCAAAGTGAATCACCTCACACTTTTCCGTATTAAATTCCATCTGCCACCTCTTGGCCCAGCTTTGCAGCTTATCTATGTCCCTCTGCAAACTAACATCCATCCTCATTGTCTACAACTCCTCCAACTTTGGTGTCGTCAGCAAATTTACTAATCCATCCTTCTACACCCTCATCTAGGTATTTCTTAACAGCCAAACGAGTAAACAAACTCAAATTAACTTAGGGACAAATTAAGAGGGGCAGCCCCCCAAAAAGGAAGGGGGGAACGGCCCAATTTTTTTTCTTTTTATAAAAAAATGACAAACAGCAGTGGGCCCAAAACAGATCCTTGAGGTACACCACTTGTAACTGAACTCCAGGTTGAATATTTCCCATCAACCACCACCCTCTGTCTTCATCAGCTAGCCAATTCCTGATCCAAACTGCTAAATCACCCTCAATCTCATGCATCTGCATTTTCTGCAATAGCCTACCATGGGGAACCTTATCAAACGCTTTGCTAAAATCCATATACACCACATCAACTACCTTACCCTTATCCACCTCTTTGGTCACCTTAACCTACCCTTCACAAAACTGTGCTGACTATCCCTAATCAATTTATTTCCCTCTAGATGATTATAAATCCTATCCCTTATAATTCTTTCCAAAACTTTGCCCACAGAAGTAAGGCTCACTGGTCTAATTCCCAGGATGGTCTCTACTCCCCTTGAACAAGGGGACAACATTTGCTATCCTGAAGATCAAAGCCAAAGGCTCTGCAATCTCTGATATTTGCAGCCAGCAGCCAAGATGTGCATCTCTCAGGAAGGTAATTTTCTTACAATTGGTTGTCATGAAGCTATAATAGACTAGGAAAGTGTCACTAATTTTCAAGTTTAATCTACTGCTAATAATCCACACATTTCCAAAACAACTGAATTAAATGCCTCTAAAGATAATATCACTGTTGAATGGCCTCCTTCCATGCTGTATTAGTCTGATTTTGATTTTTTTGACAGGGTGAGTAACCTAAAACTCAGAGGTAGGTTTTGACTAACAGCTGGAGAGGCAGAGAAATGGAACAGTTTCAGGAAGAATTCCAGAGCTTTGCCTCCCAGACAGTTGAACGCACAACTGGTCAGGAAATGACAGGTGTGTGGTGCACACAACAGGCCTGAGCTGGAGGAACAGTTTGTCTCTTCCTTTACAGTTACTATCTTTTTCTAAAGCTCTCCTGTGATTTCATCTCCTGCTTTGATGAGTTTCCGTCCACTCTGGTAAACACACCATCTTTCTGAATGTGAGGTTTGCTGTTAAAATAGCTCCAAAACTCATTGAAACCTTTCCCAACCAGAGGCCAAAGTTGCAAAGTGTGCCACCTGGTGGCTTGATCAAGAACTGCTAAAATGCATTCAAAGTGAATAGGAAAAAAGACTTGCATTTATTGGGTCTTTTAATGATCATAATAAGTTCTGATGTGCTTTACAGCCAATGAAGCACTTTCGAGTGTAATTAACGTTGCAATGTAGACCTGAAACAGCCTACTGGAGCACAGCATGTTTCCCCAAACAGCAATATGATCAATTTTTCTGTTGACTGACAAATGTAGGCCATGGCACAGGGGTAGCTCCCCCAATCATACTCGAAACAGTGCTGTGCAAACTTTTGCAGTTGTCTGAGACAGACAGGGCCTCAATTTAATCTCTCATTCAAAAGTCAAAGCACTTTGGAAATGAAAGAGTGGAATTCTCCAAACAATATACTCTTATTGACACTGTCCCCGTTGCAGAATGTATTTTCTGGTGTCGAATGAAAGGTCCTTATAGCAAATGTTACCTTAATTGTAGTATATTCCTTTGCCCAAGTGCAGTTTGCTGGATCAGGAATATTTTTCATGTATAGTTGAGATGACAGTTTTGATAAAATGGACCACACTCTGCAACAAAACGAAATGCAAGTGAGATCAGTTCCGTTCACCAATTCATACAAATGTAACTTGAGAAATGACCACATACATAGTGAACAATTATTCTATAATATCTCTCAAGTGCTGAGTTGAATTTTAATATGGTCTAAAAGTTGTATGTAGCTGCCAGCCAGATACTGTAAGTCAATGTGGACTCCAATCCATTTGGATTTTTGGTCCATGGTGGTACTAGTGCCAAACTAGCTCCTAGGCAGCTTACCAAACTGGAATTGGAAAATTGGAGGGTGGCTGAATGAGGGTGGCTTTGGGAACATCTGAAAAAAAAAGGGGAAGGGTATAAATATGAAACCAAGCTCTAATCCTGAATTGGAAAATGTTCACATTAAATCAGGCTGCCTCCTTCCCATTTTGACATTCTCCTTTGAGCTGTCAGGCATCTTGAACAGGTGAGAAGCCAGGATGTGTTTAGTTTATTAAATGGGGTAGCTAAGAATGGGAATTTACAGTGGATGGATAATAAGCCTCATGTTATGGCAAGTCATTTATAAAAAAGTGTAAATAACTCATCAGTGCTTTGCTCCCTCCCAATTATCCCAATGGACATAACATTGAAACACTCTAAAGACAGACACAAGACAACATGCTCAATTTCATGCACCTTAGATGCAAGCAGAGCATTAAAGTCCTAACTTGGAGAATAACCACTGCTACTTTCTTGCTGTTGGGCCTGAGTGTGTCAATGTGAAAAGAGTTGTGATCTTCCAAGAGGTACACTTCTACTTCATGCACAAAGTAATGAATGAGAAATGAAAACCATGCACTAATTTATAACATAAAAAAGGAGAGTAGTTGATTCTATGCCAGCCCTCAGAACAATCCAGTCAGTTACATCCTTTACATCCACATAGCTCTGGAAGTTTAAATGTATAGTGTATAAATCAGCCCAGCTTCTTAGCTTATAAAATGAGGTTTGACCCATCTGAATTTTTTTCTACTCCCACCAAGTGGGGATTCTGGCAAGTGCCATTCATAACCTACCGCTGAACACAATTTATTTGCCACTAACCAGCTAAAAACATCCAACAAAAGGTAAAATTGAAGAAAAAATAATTGATTTCATTTGTAATAGTAAATGGCAAATCAATGCTTGAAAGAAGTTTGTGGAAAAGGTTTCAAATGAAGACTAGTAAATTATTTAATCTTTGGTAGGCCCTCTCTGGTGATTGACATCAGAGCTATTAACACCACAGAAATAATAGTGAGGTTTACACTTGAAAAGAAGCTATTAGTGAATGCACTTAATCAGAACGAGTAGATTACATTTTCTTTACCTATTTCTCACCGAATGCCATAAACAAAATCCAGAAACAATGCTAGCAAAAATGAATGTTACTGTAACAACCACCACTATGATGGTCTTGCTGTCTGAAGGTGGAAGAATACCTGGAAGAAAAGAACATTGCAGTAGTTTCAATTCATTGATCTAAATAACAACTTCGACAAACTGACAAAACCTCACTCCAATTGCAACTGTACTTCCAAAACACTGATCAAGCCCCTTTAAAACACTACCATTTATTCTTCTGTCCATCCAATTTTCTCTGCTCCTTATCCATCAAAGCCATCTGAATAATGTTGGGATATACCCACATTCTGATATCTCATCCAAGTTATCCCTCAAACGAATGTCTTGACTAAAATAATTTATATATCTTTAAAATGCCAGTCACTGGTGTGCTATCATGGGATTGTTCTTTGGGGGGGGGGGGGGGGGGGGGTGGGGAAGGGGTGGAAGAGGGTTGGGGGTAACATTGAACTTTCAGAAAGCATTTGGTGTTATAGCACACATGCTGCCCAAGAGGCAGCTTGGAGTCTGGCATCAGCAAGTTGAGTAGAATGGTCACATGTGAAAGTCTTGCAGCAGCTTTTGAAGGGCAGGCATGTAAGTATCAGAGAATCATAACAGGTTCTACCCTAGAGCAGTAAGCATCTTGTGTACAGCCTGCATCTACACTTATTCAAGAGCTTCCCACATATTTCTGACAGACAGCTCTGGCAACATAGATGCAGATCTGCTTAGGAAAAGATCAGGATTTTGCTGCAGGATTTTGGTCCCACTACTTCCCACTTCTAAATGTAAACTGACCCCTAGGCAATACTTTTGTTGACTACTCTGCTGAACTGAATTACTATTAATGCTTTAGTCAAAGACCATTGATTATGACAATGTTATTATCAGGGGTAAAATGACAGGAGATTTGAATTACACTGCTACATGCTTATTGTACACATTTATTTAGATCTGTTATGAATATCTAGTTCATGATTCATGTTGACATTTTAGAGTAAGTTCTTGTCCTGGAATAAGTAGTTTTAAAGGTTAAGGTAATTTTAAAAAGTTGAAGTTTATTTATTAGTCACAAGGAGGCTTACATTCACACTGAAATGAACTTACTGTGAAAATCCCCTAGTTACTGTACTCCAGTGCCTGTTCAGATATGTTGAGGGAGAATTTAGCACGGCCAATTCACTTAATCTACACATCTTTAGACAGAGAGGAAACCACGCAGATATGGGGAGAACGTACAAATTCCACACAGACAGTGACCCAAGCTGGGAATCGAGCCAGGGCTCCTAGTTCTGTGAGACAGCAGTGCTAACCATTGTGCCACTGCGCCAGGCTGAAACTGAAGGCCAGATTGAGGACATCCTAAAGCAGCCTACATTGTTATGGAGATGGCTAGAGCTTTTGAAAGTTTTCTAGCTTCAATTTTTTTTGGGTATTTGCTAAGGCGGCTAGCTATAGTTTGAACCTTGTATGGTTTGCAGCTCACTGCCATCTAGAAGGACAAGGGCAGCTGATACATAGGAACCTCAGCACCAGGAAGTTTCCCTCCAAGACACTCACTATCTTGACTTAGAAAAATATCACCGTTCATTTACTGTCACTGTGAAAATCCTGGAATTTTTTTCCTAGGAACACTATGGGTGTACTTATACTATAAGCTCTGCAACAGTTTAAAAACAGTAAGAAGTCTGACATCACCAGGTTTAAGTCCAACCAATTTATTTGATAGTTACCTCACAAGCTTTTGGAGTTTGCCCCTTTGTCAGGTGAACGGAGAGTTCTGGCCTCAGACATATAACAGCACAGACAGTTTACAGATTATCTATTAGAATGCGAGTCAACTAACTTGCTGATGACGACAGTATAAGTGGAAAGAGCACTAAGCACGTGTTAAAGAAATGTGTATTGTCTCCAGACAGTACAGTAAGTGAGATTTTGCAAACCCAGGTAAGTCATGGGGGTTACAGATATTGTGACATGAACCCAAGATCCTGGTTGAGACCGTCCTCGTGTACGGAACTTGGCTATCAGTCTCTGCTCAGCGACTCTGCGCTGTCGTGTGTTGTGAAGGCCGCCTTGGAGAATGCGTACCCAAAGGTCAGAAGCTGAATGCCTGTGACCGCTGAAGTGTTCGCCAACAGGAAGGGAACAGTCTTGCCTGTTTTGAGGCAAACCCTGAAAGCTTGTGAGTTTACTATCAAATAAATTGGTTGGACTTAAACCTGGTGTTGTCAGACTTCTTACTGTATTTACCCCAGTCCAATGCCAGCACCTCCACATCATGACAGTTTAAAAAGACAGCTCATCATCACTTCCTTGAGGGCAAGTAGAGATAGCAATGAATGCCAACCCAGCCAGTGATGTGCACATCCTGCAAATGATTTTTTAAAAACTGAGCATAGATAGCCACAGTAAATGAAAAATAGGCCTGCACTATAAACAGAATAAAAAATGAATTTATTCTTTGACCGTGTAAAATGCAGGTGAGATTAAGGGTGGGATTTTATGGCCTCACTCGAGTGAGACCGGAAATCCCTGCACGACATCAACAGCCATTTCTGCCCTTGGCCCACTCTGATTCCGTGGCGGGCAGGATAGTAGAATTCCAGCATTAATCTCAGTTTGAATTTTTGAGATGGAACAAAAAAGGTTGGAGTTGGCTAGTTTGAAACTACTGGAAGGAGCTGCAGTGATACCTGCAGAGTCTTACGGCAAAGAAAGCAACCAGCAGCTTGGCTTGAAAGTATTGAAGAAGTAACCAGAACAAGGGATTGAGGCATCCAGAGTCAAAAGGAGGTAAATGAAAAATTTGCATCTGCGATTAGCTGGAGCTGAGGAGAATTTCCCAGTGGATTGCAGCATACTTTTGGGTGGTCCCATAAGTAAATAATTTTAGGATTGATGTGTATTATAAGCAAATCCTTGGGGAAAGTAAGAAGTAACCTTCTGTGCATAAACAAATACTGTGAACTAGCTACGTTAAGTCTTTCATATACATTTGTTAAAAAAATTGCAGTTCTATTGGTTAAAATAAGTTATTTGAATTTCTCTAAATGTTAGCAGTCCTTAACTGGATCACAACACTTAAAACATTCAGAATTCTGTTACACTTTCTTACTTTTCTGGCCGAAGTAAAATTTGTGTTGTTCTCCGTTCTTCCCTTCACCAGCTTTCGTTAATGAGGTCATCCACACAATGTATGCCGTTCCAGGTTTCAGATTTGGAATTGTATAATTGCTGCTGGTTGGGTCAATGGCTGCTATAAAACAGCAAATAATGAATATAGATTATAGGCCCTTAACATGCCTGTTCCAATTTGTCCATCTGTTGTAATTCTGTATTATTTTCAGTCCTCTCCCTAAATTCTTCCTCCTTCTAATTGGTTATCTGACTTCCACACCAAGTGTGATCAGTTGAACTGGAATCCTGGACCATTTATTTCTCTTCTAATTGGGGCCACTGGGATAAGCAAAGCATCTGAACTGCCACCTTGGGTATCTATGCACAAAGCAGTAATTGAACATGGAGGCTTTCTGATCTTTATGACTAAGACCATGTGGAGGATATATAGTTGAGTCATATGGTGGGGAGGGGCCCATTTTCAAGTTTCTTGCATTTTAATGTCACTGAATCTAGTGACTGCACTTTGATTTTGCACGTGTTTAGAAACTATTTTTACATTGCCTCATGGAGCAAGGTGATCAGCTGAGGGGGTTATCTAACTTCTGACTATTGTAAACATCACATTCAAAAAGTGATCAAGATTAGCGAGAATAAAATAGTTGATCTGCATTTTATTCAATGGTCACAGAGTTTGGTACTTTACAAGGGTTATGCCTATTTCTTTTATAGAGTAAATCCATTTTCATCCTGACTCCTCATTATTCATGTATTCAGTGAGCTGCCAGTGTGAAACATGAACTTAATTAGCTGGAGGCAGCCGGTTAGTAGATATTTTGTGTAGAACCTTCCTTCCTGTGACATCATGGATAGGTTTTGTGGTGTGCTGATCCATTCATGATATCACGTGCAGGGAAATTCCACACTCACTGGGGTGCTTTTTTTTAGAAAGGGTACAGGTTTATCTGACTGAAAGATAAGACCCCCCCCCTTCTATTTTCCAATGTGCCCTGTCAGGCAAGGTTCCCTACAATCCAGCACATAGTTAACTCATTAAACTCACTGTCTCCCTTTGATTACTTTAAAAAGCTTTCCTAAATTATAACATGTAACAGCAAGTGAGAAATACTAACAAGCATTAGTAAACTGCATTTCTGACTGGTCACACAATTTACAGATTGTGTGACTATTCAATAAAATGCACTTTATCTTTGAAAGGCAAACTAAGGTTACATATTTGATCAGGCTATTGTACAAATAATTTTTAAATAAAAAAGGAGTAATTACTCATTTCAAATAATTAGTCATTTTAGAAGGTCGCTGTGTCAAAAATAGCCGCTAAAAGGACTAGCTGTCTGTTAAAAATCATTTTGCCTTTGAAACATTGTTTGAATCTTTGGAATCCAGCTCATCATAGACCATAGAAACCCTACAATATAGAAGGCGGCAATTTGGTTCATCGAGTCTGTACTGACCACAATCCCACCCAGGCCCTAGTCCGGTCACCCCACGCATTTACTCTGCTAATCTCCCTGCCAATAGGGTCAATTTATCATGGCCAATCAACTTAATCTGCACATCTTTGGACTTGTGGGAGGAAACTGGAGCACCTGGAGAAAACCTCTACACTGACACAGGGAGAATGTGCAAACTCCACACACAAACTGATGGAAGTCTCTTTATGCTTATAAATATATTATATGAAATGATTGGCCAAGAGCCAATTTATGGTACAAAGCCCTGAGGCAACCAGCAATTAATTGGCATATCTCTTGCACTCAACAATCCTTAGCTTCCTGGTTTCTGGAAAACCAGAGTTAAAGTAATGCTCCTTTTGAAATTTATTTATTAGTGTCGCAAGTAGGCTTATATTAACAGTGCAATGAAGTTATGTGAAAATCCCCTAGTCCCCACACTCCCGCGCCTGTTCCAATAGACTGAAGGAGAATTTAGCATGGTCAATGCACCTAACCAGCACATCTTTCAGACTGTGGGAGGAAACCAGAGCACCGGAGAAAACCCATGCAGACAAGGGCAGAACATGCAGAGATGCACAGCAAGTGACCCAAGCCAGGAATCGAGCCTGGATCCCTAGCGCTAAGAGACAGCAGTGTTATTCACTGTGCCACCCACTGTTCTTCTAGCTGTGAATTGGTAAGACAACACAGACTTGTGATTGGGTCTTCTTAGACCACACTGCTGTTGCTCATTTACCAGGAATCCATGATTGAGCTGTCAAGTGAATCTCATTTGTCTCAAAGAATTATGGAATCTTACAGTGCAGAAGGAGGCCATTCAGCCCATTGAGTCTCCACCAATCACAATCCCACCTCGGCCCTATCCCCATCACTCCATGCATTTTACCCTAGCTCGTCCCCCTGCACTAAGGGGTAATTTAGCATGGTCAATCCACCTAACTAGCACATCTTTGGAATCTGGGAGGAAGCTAGAGCATCCAGAGGAAACCCACGCGGACGGGGAGACTCCACAAACAGTGACTCAAGCCAGGAATTGAACCTGGGTCCCATGGGTTTTGATGGAATGACTAGGGAACACTTTTGGTTGGGAAGCTGGTGACAAAGATTTATCAATTCAAAACTCTCCCAAAAGAGAAAAGTTAGGAGAAGGGAGTTACACTGCCAGTTGTTCCAAAAGCTTTCTACACAGAGTGCTCAAAGCAAAGATTATTCCATCATTGAAGGAGATGTTGGATAAATATTCAGAGCAGAGGAGGAGGAAAAAAAAAAATCAGATCTTTGTGAGGAGAATGCAGCAATGGGATTAGTGCTCTTGTAAAGATTCAGCACAGACACAAAGTGTTGACTGGCTACCATTTGGACTGCTAACTTCCATGTTTCTATACATTACTAAGACTTTGAATTCCATTCACAAACAGATATTGCTCTATAATTATGGGCTTGGGCAGGAGTATGGAATTAATATAGAAGTTCACGAATGATCATATCAAATCTGGCATATGGGAGGCTTTCAAGTGTAAGTTGATGGTGATTCAGGACTGGCACACTCTGGTAAGGATGAAGTATGGCAACTTTTGGGAACCTTTGATGACTAGGCTCACAATATCTCTTGTTAAAAGCAAAAGGAAGCATTTGTCAAAGCTAGGAGGCTTGGAACCTGCAAAGCAAGTGTGGAATACAAGGAAAGTAGTAGAAAGAAATTTAAGCAGACAGTAAGGAGAGCTAAAAGGGATCATGAAAAGTCATTGGCTAGCAGGATTAAGGAAAATCCCAAGGCTTTTTATACATATATAAAGAGCAAGAAGATGGTCACAGAGAGTGTGGGGGGGGGGTCACTGTTTGTGTGGAGTCTCCCCATCTGTGTGGGTTTCCTCTGGATGCTCCAGTTTCCTCCCAGATTCCAAAGATGTGCTAGTTAGGTGGATTGACCATGCTAAATTACCCCTTAGTGCAGGGGGACTAGCTAGGGTAAAGTGCATGGAGTTATGGGGATAGGGCCGAGGTGGGATTGGGATTGGGATTGGTGGAGACTCAATGGGCTGAATGGCCTCCTTCTGCACTGTAGGATTCCATAACTCAAGGACAGGGGAGGAATTTGCGCATGGAGCCAGGAGGATATGGGTGAGGTATTAAGTGAATACTTTGCGTCAGTATTCAAAGAGAAGGACTCAGTGGATGATGAGTTTGGGAAAGGGTGTGGTAAATAGCTCGAGTCATGTTGAGATCAAAAATGAGGTGGAATTGGGGTTCTTAAAAAACATCAAGGTAGACAAGTCCCCAAGGCCTGATGAGATATACCCCAGAATACTGAAAGAAACTAGCAAGTTGTGGGCAAGGTTTTAGAAAAAATTATTAGGGATAGGATTTATAGTTATTTGGAGAGTAATGAAATGATTAGAGATAGTCAGCATGGTTTTGTGGAGGGTAGCTTGTGCCTTACTAACCTTAGAGTTTTTTGAGAAAGTGACCAAAGAGGTGGATGGGGGTAAGGCAGTTGACGTGATATATATGGACTTTAGTAAGGCATTTGATAAGGTTCACCATGGAAGCCTTCTGCAGAAATTGCAGATGTATGGGATTGAGGGCGATTTAGGAAATTGGATTAGGAATTGGCTGGCGGATAGGAGACAGAGGGTGGTGGTTGATGGTAAGTATTCGGCATGGAGTTCAGTTACGAGTGGTGTGCCTCAGGGATCTGTTTTGGGGCCACTGCTGTTTGTAATTTTTATAAATGATCTGGATGAGGGTATAGTTGGGTGGATTAGTAAATTTGCTGATGACACCAAAGTCGGAGGTGTGATAGATAGTGAGGAAGGGTGTCTTAGTCTACAGGGAGACTTAGACAAGTTGCAGAGCTGGGCCGAGAGGTGGAGAATGGAGTTTAATGCGGAAAAGTGTGAGGTAATTCACTTTGGCAGGAATAACGGATGTGTAGAGTATAGGGCTAACGGTAGGACTCTGAATAGTGTGGATGAACAGAGGGATCTAGGTGTATGTGTACATAGATCCCTGAAAGTTGGGAATCAAGTAGATAGGGTTGTTAGGAAGGCATACGGTGTCTTAGCGTTTATTGGTAGGGGGATTGAATTTAGGAGCCGCAGCGTCATGTTGCAACTGTACAAAAAACTCTGGTGCGGCCGCACTTGGAGTATTGTGTGCAGTTCTGGCCCCCACATTATAGGAAGGATGTGGAGGCTTTGGAGAGGGTGCAGAGGAGGTTTACCAGGATGTTGCCTGGTATGGAGGGGAGGTCCTATGAGGAGAGACTGAGGGATTTGAGGTTGTTTTTGTTAGAAAGAAGGCGGCCACGAGGGGACCTTATTGAAACATATAAGATGATTAGGGGTTTAGATAGGGTGGACAGTGATAGCCTTTTTCCTCGGATGGAGAAAGCTAGCACGAGGGGGCATAGCTTTAAATTAAGGGGTGGCAGTTATAGGACGGATGTCAGGGGTAGGTTCTTTACCCAGAGGGTGGTGAGGGATTGTAATGCCCTGCCTGCTGCAGTTGTAAATGCGCCTAGTTTGGGGGCGTTTAAGAGATCCGTGGATAGGTTTATGGATGGAAAAGGTTTGGTTTAGGTTAGAGGGTCATTGTTTTTTAACTGGTCGGCGCAACATCGTGGGCCGAAGGGCCTGTTCTGTGCTGTAGTGTTCTATGTTCTATGCTCTATGAAACAAGGGAATAAATTGCTGGGGCCTGAGAGGAATCTTTGTATCTCCACTAGCTGCAAGGGAGGCCCCAGAGAATTGGAGAAAAGCCAATGTTGTTCCTTTATTTAAGAAAGGTAGTAAGAATAATTGAGGCAATTACAGGCTGGTGAGCCTTACATCAGTGGCAGTAAAATTATTGGAGAGGATTCTTCAAGACAGGATTTACTCTCATTTGGGAATAACTAGACATATTAATGAGGCAATATGGTTTGTGAAGGGAAGGTCATGTCTCACTAACTTGATTGAGTTTTTCAAGGAAGTGATGAAGATGATTAATGAGGGTAGGGCAGTGCACGTTGTCCACATGGATTTCAGTAAGGCCTTTGACAAGATCCCTCATGGCAGTCTGGTGCAGAAGGTGAAGTTGCATGGAATCAGAGGTAAGCTGGCAAGTTGGATACAAAACTGGTTCAAATCACAGAAGACAGAGAGTAGCAGTGGAAGGGTGCATTTCTGAATGGAGGGCTGTGACAAGTGGTGTTCCTCAGGGATCAGTGCTGGGATCTTTGCTGTATATATATAAAAATAAATGATTTGGAGGAAAACAAAAAGTTTGATTAGTAAGTTTGCGGACAACACAAAGATTGGTGGATTTGCAGATAGCAATGAGGACCGTCAGAGGATATAGATCAGTTGGAGACTTGGGTGGAAATCTGGCAGATGGAGTTTAATCCAGACAAATGTGAGTTAACGCATCTTGGAATACAGATAGGGAATATACAGTAAATGGTAGAACTCTTAAGAGTATTGATAGGCAGAGGGATCTGGGTGTACAGGTACACAGGTCAAAGTGACAACACAGGTGGAGAGGGTAGTCAGGAAGACATATGGCTTGCTTACCTTTATCGGCCAGGGCATCGAACTTAAAAATTGGCAAGTCATGTTGCAGCTTTATAGAACCCGAGTTAGGCTGCACTTGGAATATAGTGTTCAATTCTGGTCACCACACAACCAGAAGGATGTGGAGGCTTTGAAGAGGATACAGAAAAGATTTACCAGGATGTTGCCTGGTATGGAGGGCATTAGCTATGAGGAGAGGTTGGAGAAAATTGGTTTGTTTTCACTGGAACGACGGAGGTTGAGGGGCGACCTGATAGAAGTCTACAAGGTTATGACAGGCATGTACAGAGTGGATAGTCAGAAGCTTTTTCCCCAGAATGGAAGAGTCAATTACTAGGGGGCATAGATTAAAAGTGCGAGGAGCAAAGTTCAACGGAGATGTACAAGGTAAGATTTTTTTTTAGAAACACATAGGGTGATGGATGCCTGGAACTCACTGCCAGGGGAAGTAGTGGAAGCAGGTACGATAGTGACTTTTAAGACGCGTCTTGACAAATACATGTATAGGATGGAAATAGAGGGATACTATTCCTGGAAGGATAGGGGGTTTTAGTTTAGTCAGGCAGCATGATCAGTGCAGGTTTGGAGGGCCAAAGGGCCTGTTCCTGTGCAGTATCTTTCTTTGTTCAAATGCTGGAGAAGACTCAAGGGGACCATATAGTTTATTCCTGCTCTTATTTCTTATGCTCTGAACCACTATTTCTCTGATGTACATACTATAGATTTCAGGCTGTTTCTCAGAATTCTCCTCCTGCAAGTAGATGGTGTAGCTCTTGATGCAGCCCATTCTCTGGTCTTGTGGAACATTATTCCAGAATATTGTAGCAATGTTGTGCTTGGTGAAGACTACAGGACCTGACCGTGGTGCTGCTAAATAAAAAAATTGTTAAAAGCCTTGATTAAAATAACATCTCATTATCAACAGCTCATGACGCTCATTTACTCAAGGTTTGAATTTTGCCACTACTTTAAATACCTTCTTGCGCCGAGTAGCTCTGAGTTGACAGGGGTGTTCCCGCCCCACTTTCATAAATGGCATAGACGGAGATCCGAAAACAGGTCTTGGGCTTTATGTTTTCTGCAATATGCAATACAGTAGGATTGTAGTTATAACCAAAAGTACTCAGTTTTGCCGAAAGTACGAGGAGGGGGGTGGGAGGGCAACAACAGACACTTTGTGATTGCTTGTTGCAAGAAAACCTGGGAAAATCTTTGCGTATCTCTCATACTTGTGGGCAACTTGTTATAAGAAAAGGAGTAAGTCATTCAAACCCGCAGACCTGCTCTGCCATTCAATTAATCCATGTTGCTAGTCTGTTTTGAACTCCACGTGTCCATTTTGGTTCCCTAATGTTTAATACCCTTCCATAACAAAAATAAATCAATCAATCTTAGTTTTGAAACTTACTTTCAATTGACCAACCTTCAATTTTCAATTGCTGTAACATCAATAGATTTTTTTCATGTGTGTGAAGTGCTTCAGCCCTGAATAGCCAAGCTCTAATTTCAAGACTCTGCCCCTTTGTTCTGAATGCCTGCCCCCAGAGGAAATAATAATTTGCTATCTGCCTTATCAAATCATTTAACCATCTTAAACACTTCAATTATCTTCCCTCATTGCTCATTATCCTTTTTCCTGCTATAGCCTGTCGTGTCTCTTTTTAATTGGTAGGGTGTGCATTTCCTCCACTTTGTTCCTCTCCCTTTAGCATTCAGGGCCAAGTTACGGGGTGGACAAAGTTTCCATGCAAATTGGGAGGGTTGGTGTTCTCCATTTCTGCCAGACTTCCTGTGACTGTTGGGCCTCTTGCACACAAGTTGTGAGGCTATTGGGATTGAGGATTTGAGTTTCAATGTTACTGTACTCTGTGACAAGTGATTCCAACTTGAATTCCAATCAGTGCAATATCAGTATACACTTGTCCTATTGCCACGTACACTTTGTTTATTTTGTGATACATTTACTGCTCACACAGAATTATCTGATTTTCTGCCTGGCAGAAACAGGCAGTGGTGTTATGAAAATGATGTTCAATCCACTCAATGTCTCCATCATTGTGACCTTGGCAATGCTTCCCACCTCCAGTCTACAGCTGCGCAGGCCTAAGTTGAACAATAGAGATGCTCATCAGCATTCTATGACGTACTGTGGAGCAGTCATTTTTTTCATGTCATTATTCAATTCTTGCCTTCTGTTTCGTTCAGACACTATGCTGCCAAGTGTTGCCAAACTTTCCTGTTTGTATTTCAGATTTCCAGTACCTTCAATACTTTGCTTTTTGATCAAGTTAGGCTTACTAACTTGAGCGATGTCTTTCTTCCAAACCATGAAGAACGAACAATTAGCGGTATCTTTATAATTAGTCTGAACTGCCAAAAGTAGGGTTCGAAAATGTAAAAAAGTTGCCTAACAAATTTTTCAATCTTCAGTGGAACAAAGCAACAATAGGTGAGAGTCTTTCTTTGTTGAAATAGTCAAAGCACATAAGCTTGAAATACTTGGGAAGCAATCCTGTTTGAACAATGGGTCAGAGGATTAATTTTGAAGTATTGCTATGTCGTACACAGGGGTGTAAAAAATCTGTCACACAACATAGAGCATATTAAAAACTGAAAATGAGCAGACCTCTGATCTCACATTCTTGTGGAATTCGGTCTTTAAAGAACATGAAGATGACTCTGAAGGATGTTTGACTGGTACTGATTGGATGAAGAAATTTATTACTTAAAAAAATAATGACCCACTTTACCTGTTAACATAGCTGAACATTTCTGAGGAGGAACTTTAATCCAACTGATATTCAGATTAACTTTGTCATTTATTTCTGCCCATTCCACTACATATCCTTTCACTGGGGTTGACTGGCTGTGATTTTCTGGCTTCATCCACTCAATTGAGAACTGGTTGTTTCCATCATAAATCGCTGAGATATTTCTTGGTGGAGGAAGATCTGTCAACAAAAAGTGAGTAGATTCCTTTAGACATGTACAAGTGCAGGTTTTTCTTTGGGCACACAGCATTTATTGGGTGAGTAGTTGTACCATACAGCTCAACAACATAATCAAATATCTGGTCTGTGCCAAGTTATTTCAGCCAGTGAATGGATAACATCACTCCAAATGACCTGAACATCTTAAGAGTTAGAGAGGGAATATCAGACACGATGACCGGTTTAACGAGTGACAGCATGGGTAGCTGCTTGACGCTTGTGACAAAGTGGGAACTTTGCACCGAGCTCCCAGCTACCAAAGTTTCTCACTGCGATTATAAACTTACACCCCAACAATTGAATGAACCACATCTGCAGATCACCTTGCTACGAGAGTTTAATCTTCCAGCTTTGGACAATAGAGTATTTTAAATGGTTGTTCAATGTGCAGTGATACAGTCCTTCCTCAGTTTTCCACTACCTTCAGAATATACTTATGTGGAAGAGGATTCCAGTGAAGGAAAAAAAGTTTGGAGTTGAGTTATGATGCTTTCTAATATGACATTCGATATAGAAGAAGCAACTTAACTTCCTGCGACTGAGATGCCATTAGTCTGGCCAGAGTGAGGCGGAAATCCTGTTTGCATTGGGTTCAAAGAAACTCAAGACCATAATCTCAAGTCATGCATCTGCAGTAATTTATAAGCAGACATCAGGATCATTATACAGCGGCTTTAGTTTGCCAAATAGTGAGTAAATAGCCCCGGAATTGTAACAGAGAACCTTGTTCTATATCGGCGCAACTCGTGGGCCGAAGGGCCTGTTTGTGCTGTAGTGTTCTATGTTCTATGTTCTATATATCTGCTACTAGGCCACATGAATTCTTCTGTCTTTATATAAGGTCAACTGCATGGATCGATATGCCATTAGAGTGAAATGAGGTATGGAGAGGAGGCTTATGTACAGAGCAAACACCAGCACAGACCCATGGGACCAACATAGGAATTAGGCACAGAAGTAGGCAAATTCAGTCCTTTGATTGGCGGAGCAGGCGCAATCAAATCATGGCCGATCTCTCCCTGGTCTAAAATCTATTCCCCACTTATTCCCCATGTTCCTTTTTAAGGAATTAGAAATATATTATCTCCTTCTTGAAATCATTTAACAATTCAGACTCCACCATGCTCTGGGGCAGCACGTTCCAAATGGCCTTTTCCTATGTTGTAAAATTCTACATAATTGTAAGAGGCAATTTCAACCAATATCTCCAACCTGGATACTATTTAGTGCTTTGTGCTGGAATTATGAACGTTAGGTGAAGAAAGAATGATGTTTAATACGATGACCTGCGCAATTAAATGTCCAGCCAGTACATACAAAGAATGGTCATTTGAACAGGGAATACTAGATTTGTAGAACTAGGCTAGCACAAACCAAGGTTTTCAGGAGAGGGATGGTTTGGGGTGGGGGAAGAATAGGAGACAATTGAGCAAAAGAACAATCTGTTAATGTTTCTTTTCAGCTTTTTTCCTTACCAACAGTTACCTTTCATTCTCTAAAAACTGATGCAATGTGGCAAGAAAGTCTGGTGTTAAAAATAAAGGCCTTTCTTTTACCTGCAAGACATGATATGTTGAGTTGAGTAGGTGGTGAATTCCCCTTGGAGTTGTAAGCAGACACAGTGACAGTGACAGTACAGCCAGTTCTGGGAATTTTCATAGTGTACCAAGTGTTGTTCACTGTTTCCCCTGCCCCGACGGTTGATTTTCTCTGTGTGTTTTCCCAAACGTTTACAGTATAATGCAGAATTCTTCCTCTGCTTTCAAGCTTCTTGAGGGTCTATGATAGTAAAAACTATTTTATTAATTTTCTCTTCTTTTGTATTTAAGTCTAAAAAGATGTCACTTTACTTTAAAAGTAGACACTGCTTTCTTCCAATGCTCTCCAGTTCACGGAAAGGAAATAATCACATTCTGGAACTAATGTTTTATCAATTTTCTTTCACCTTAGAAGTGATTTGTGCATTTATTTTGTTGAGGAGATTCTAGGGAATTGAACACTGCTTCAATGTGTACACCCAACACAATGTCAACACCACGAGCTTCCAAATCAGCTAGCATTAAAGACCATGACTTAACATCAGCTCCAGAACAGCATCATCCTTCACTCCAGTATGCCATAATTATTTCCCAACATAATTCTTTGAGTGAGGTTACCAAAATGTAAGGCAGGTTTTCTGCATTAACCTTAGCATCACAGTAAGGAAAATCCCAGCTAAGTTCATCATCATGTGAGAGATCAGACAGATACCAAAGTGAATATTGCAATTTCTTCTTGGTATAACAGGAACCTTCAGAATGTTGGTTTAGATTGATTATTTTTTATTTGGTGGGCAAGGCCAGCATTTATTGCCCATCTCAAATTGCCCTCGAGAAGGTGGTAGTGAGCGGACTTCTTGAACTGCTAGAATCCATATAGTCTAGGCACACCCCCACTGCTGGTAGGGAGTCCCAGGATTTTGACCCAGCGACAAAGAAGGAACAGGGATATCTTTCCAAATTAGGTTGGTGAGTGACCTGGAGTGGAACCTCCAGTTGGTACTGTTCCCATGTACCTGCTACCCTTGTCCTTCCACAAGGTTGTGAATTTGGAAGGAGCCTTGGTGAACTAGCTATGATTAGAAATCTTGGTGGTGTCTTGGCTTGATTATTTAACAGACTATGCATATGGAGTGAGAGCATGAAGTTGTGATTTGTGCATTTATTTTGTTCTTTATGCCTAGTCATGATTTTACTATTCTGGATGAGTACAGATTGGAAGTCAAACTGTTTCTCACAGCAGGAATAAAAACCAAAAATGGATCAGCTCCATGTACCATAGTCCATAGGCAAAAGATAAAACACTTTCTAAATGGTGAAATTCTAGAAGTGGTGGAGATCGATTGTATAGATTATTAACATGTCATCAACTAGTACAGAAAATAATCAAAGAATGCTGGCCTTTATAAATTGAGAGGAATAGAATACAAGGGGATGGAAGTTATGCTTCAGCCCTGCCCACTTATCAGGAAAATGGTATGTGCTTCATAGGTAACCTAATGGTGCAAAATGCTATCACGTCTCTTTCTACTTAATTTGTAATTCTGCTGTCTGTTCTTTTCAACTTTCTCTTTAGGTTTTAAAGATGTGTGGACAATGCATACTCCTCCTCTTCCTTTGTCATCACTCTGCTGAAATCAGGACTTAAACATTGCTGTGAAGATTCATTTACCCAGCTCCTCAAAGCTCCAGCCTTTAATACAAGCTCGATCTCATCTAACTGTTTACTTCCTGATTTACCTTTTCTTAATTAAAAATTCTTTGGAACACTGATGGGTTTCATTCATTTAATCTTTCATTTAGGAACTTTTAAAATTTAAAAACAGGTTGACTGAAGGATATCATGCTAAATATCCATTTAGTGGATTTGTTTTCTCCACATTGGGATTAGTTGAACCTGAAAGAAGAACAATGATTGAAACTCTAAATGACAGCCAAAATATCATTATTTAAAATGACAGGGGTAATTGTTATTTAGATGCAGATAGGCTGATTTCAAGCTATGAACACCAGAGGAAATTAAATAGAGAAAAAGAGTACCTTCTATTTCAGTTTTGCAATTTTTATACAAGTAGAGGCTATAAGAAATAGACATTTAAGTAAGTCAGTCAAAAGTGAATTAACTTGGATATATATCTATTTAAGTATAGGATTGAAGATTACAGATCAAGTATTTCAGTAGGTTCTCCCAGAATCTAGGTATGTGTGATGCTGCTGGTCAGAATTGAAGGTATGAGTATTCAGCCTTTGTTTACTCATTTGTGGGACATGGGTGTCACAGGCTGGCCTGCATTTATTGCCCATCCTTAGCTGCCCTTGAGAGAAAGTGGTGGTGAGCTGCCTTCTTGAATCGCTGCAGTCCATGTGCTGTGAGTTGATCCACAATTCTGTTAGGGAGGGAATTCTAGGATTTTGACCCAGTGACTGCGAAGGAATGGTGATACATTTCCAAGTCAGAATGGAGAGGCTTGGATGGGAATTTGCAGGTGGTGGTGTTCCCATTTTATCTGCTGCCCTGTCCTAGATGGAAGTGGTTGTGGGTTTGGAAGGTGCTGTCTAAGGATCTTTGGTGAATTGCTGCAGTGCAGCTGCTGAGTGTCAGTGGTAGAGGGAGTGGTTGTGGTACCAATATTAGTTTTATATATATTTACATTCAAATTTATTAATATTCAGTATTCATAAAAATTACAGATTTGATTTTGAATTTGACAGTTGAGTCAAAATTGTCATTGCGACCCGTCACTCATTTTAGAGATCACAATGTTAATTCCCATCATCCAGTTTTACCCACAGACAACATGTTGAAAATCTATCCCAGTAAACTTGAAGTGTACCCTTTTTGGGAGGATAGATATCAGCATTTTGTTCATGGAGTTTAAAGTTGGGCAATTATATCACATGACCGAGTGAACACAATGAGAGCATGATTGAGAAAAAATTGCAAGAAGATCTTCCTGATAAACTAAGATAGTTTTCTATTATTTTTCAGTTCTTAAATGTGCTACTACTTTATAGCTACAACTGTGATCAGTCAGATACCTACAAAATCCCACACAGCAAAAACTGTACATTCACATGTTGGTGTTAAAGAGCAGCCACAAATTAAATGATTGTGTTTAGGATTGATGTTATAAACTACAGAACCCTGATTGAAATTCAACCCCTGATCTTTAATATCAGACCTGAATGTGAATCTAATCTTTAACACCTTAAGCACGTTTGATATCATCTGAAATTAATCAGCTTATCTGATATAATGCTCTCTAACAGAAAGGTTCATTTGATAGATGAACATTCTTTTTGAGTTTATACCCAGCATTTATCAGAGGAATTCCAAGAATGCAGAATATCAATATATAGAGTAGGATTCTCCAATTTTGTTTGCTCCACCAACACTGCCAGTGAGAATGGAGAATTTGGCACTTAGCCTGTCACAACCTCAGGACATCTCCAAGCAGATTACAGAGAATGAAGTGTTGCCATTTGTAGTAATGCAAAGGCTAACAGAATGGCTTTCGATGGCAAATAAGTGTCCTATACAAATTATTACACATTTATACAAATGCCCTGCCTACTTAATTGTTTTCTTTGTATAGCTATACTAATGCAACGGTACAAACATACACTAAATCCTGGAACTGCAACTATCATTAAACAGCATCATTTTTAACACAAATCCCAGTGCACAATGCATATTCATTTACCAAAGCACAAGTTGGTGTATATATTTTAAGGATTCCTGCCAGAGTAGGTGCTCCTTAAACCAACAATATACCAAGACTACTTTGAGGATGTAACAGAAGGAAGCAGAGCTGAACAGGAGACGACTCTAGGGATTTGTTTCTTTAATGTAGGCATTATTCGCTGTATGAGTTTAAGAAATAGCAAAATGGTAAAAGCTCAATATGCAGGCCAGAATTTTCCAGCCCCTTGTGGTGGGTTTTCCAGCACTGAGGTGGCTGACCATTGGTTGCTGGCAGGACCTTCCAGTCCTGCTGAAGTCAAATGACCATCTGCGTTGCTTGCTGGCTGTGCCGCCAGGGAACCCGTTGGGTGGGGTGGGGGTGGGGTCAACTTTGGTAGGACCAGAAGATCTTGTCAGTGGGAACGGTCAGAGAGAAAAAAAAAAAATCGGGGCCTAGAACTGTTTGTCCCTTGACCCTGTGATCACTGGCCAAGATTCAGTGCATTGATTGGTAATCCAGCACATAAAATTGGGACATCTGGTTTGGTATATAATGGGGTGAAGTCAATTATTTTTATAAAACTAATGATCATCACAAAAGCAAATCTTCTCAACATTACTCTTATTCATATTTACCTGGAGTATAACTAGACATTGAATTATTTCCAGAATGATTCATTGGTTTAGCAATTGAAATTTCTTACCTTCCAGAAGAGAGTCACTAGCAGGTTGTTAGGATCTGATGGGTCTATTGTGTACCAGACATCCAATTGTCCTATGGGAACTAAGCGATGACAAAAAAGAAACCAACTGAAATTACATTATACCCTGAAGTTAAAAGTTAATGTATATTCATTGTAAACACTCATTATTTTGTAGGCTTCACTGAATGGATTCCTCTTCAGCACAGTAATCCTCCATGAGCAGTTTTAGTAGTGATAAAATAGATTTCAACCAGTATCATGCACCAATATCAATAACATAGCCAATATGGAGGCCTGGGTTAGATAGTTACAAAATTACCCATTTGCTAAGTTCTTAAGTGACTATCCATCCTCTCAGAATAATGATAAAATCTTTGGTGCAACAAGTAAGAATTGTATTGCATATATACTACACTCAATCTATGACATTTTGCATCTAATACATTTCAGAGAATGCATTCTGACATGTTCATGCATTTTAATTTTTTTAAAAAACGTCAGTGTGTGTATTGCGGTCATTAAGTATGTGCCAGAACTGACAGGAATTTATTTACACCCACTGAACTCTAGTGTATCTGCTGACTATACTGTAATTGTATTACTGTATCACAAAAACAATTGATTTAATAATGAAAGAAATTTTCAATGCATTTCACACCTTTGGTCAAATCACTCGTGCATCATAAAGAAACTAACAAGATCAGCGTTCTGCTTTGTAACTGATCAGAAGCTATTTGAGTCAGGAGATGCAGTGTGAAAAGTACAGTGCAGGTTACCTGCAAACAAGCACCCAGCTCACACTGGTCCCAGAAAACCACTCGCTCATCTAGGAGAGCATTTAGATTTTCAAAGGGTTTGTTCTGCAAAATTCTGGTGCCTCATCCAAGTAATACTGTTCTTCATACACAAACTAGTACAGTGAATGTTGGCAAAATATTTGACTATTCAGATTGCAATCCTCTCATCACCTGACTTCCCACATGCATGTTCCAGGAAGAGTCCAGAGATAATGCTTAGGAGCAGAAGCTCAGAGATACTGTTGCCATGGCCCCATCACTAGATCAGTTAATTCAATCCAAAATAAGGGAAAAAAAACAGGTCCACTTTGCTTGGCTCATTATCACCTCACTTACCCACAGATTATGGCAGAGACTTTCTCCAATTTCCTTTTGTCTTAATTTCTTTCATTTTAAGCAGTTTATATAAATTTATAATTAGGAAATGGTGATGTGCATCTCCACAACTAATTTAGAACAATGCTCACACAGTAAAGGAATCATTTCACAGAGTTGACACAAAATAAATCCAAAGCACAGCAATGGAGGGGAACTCTACCTGCCTCTGGTGTCTTGTTTACAAAGGGGAGACTCCAGTCACTCCATTGTCCTCGGGTGTAATGAAACTTAGAGCGAACCTGGAACTTGTATTCTGTGAAATGCTCTAAATCAGGCACTTTGCAATTGGTCGAATTGACTAAGAATTTCTGAAACCAAAGCAGAAAGGAGTAAAAGTTAACATTCTTAAAGTTTATTTGTTAGTCACAAATAAGGCTTACATTAACACTGCAATGAAGTTACTGTGACATTCCCCGAGTCACCACTCTCTGGCATCTGTTTGGATCAATGCACCTAACCAGCATGTCAGACCAGAGCACCCAGAGGAAAACAGCGAACATGGAGAGAAGTGCAACTCCACACAGATTGTGACTCTGGTACTGAGGCAGTGGTGCTAACCACCATGTCACCATGCTGCCCCCAGTGTAAAATGCTTTAGCAAACAAAAAAAAAGAATTTGCATGAAGGGCTATTGAACCTCACAAAAACCTGGTTTGCTTGCTTAAAAATATAACCTATTTTGATCCAAATCTTGCAAAGAATGTTAGTTGCTTTCAACTGTTGGAATGAATGGGAGAAATTATGGCACATAATAGATCCTGTAGACAATGGCATATAGAACATAGAACACTACAGCACAAACAGGCCCTTCGGCCCACAAGTTGCGCCGATCACATCAACACCTATCTATAACCCCCGATCCCATAAAACCCCATATACTCATCCAGAAGTCTTTTAAAAGACCCCAGCGAGTTCGCCTCCACCACCACTGACGGCAGCCGATTCCACTCACTCACCACCCTCTGAGTGAAAAACTTACTCCTAACATCACTTCTGTACTTTCCTCCCCGCACCTTAAATCTGTGTCCTCTCGTAGTGACCATTCCAACCCGGGGAAATAGCTGGAAATATTGCTGGTGGAAACAGGAAAAGCTGGGCTGGGCACCAATCAAGGGAAAGTCTCTTGTATTAGTATGACCTGAGTTTATCATTTAGCATGCATATGGTTATCCTCTATATCCTCCTCAGGTTGTTGGGCAGATAACATAGGTATAACATTCTACCCTTCAACTCCTGCTTTTGTCCTTTATTGTAGGAGGGTTAGTGGGTGGGTGCCATTTATCACTGGTGCAACCTGGCTTCTCCCCATTGTTTCCATGAAAACCCTATTGTGCCGTGCTTGAACAGAATGGGGAAAAACAGTGAGGAAATAGCAAAAGTAGTGGCAGAAGCAAAAAAAAAATCCTAAGTTGTTGTAGAAACAAGGATTGCAGAAATCCTTAAAATACCTAACATTTGTAGCAACACAATGTCCATTTTTTTATGGGCATCATAGCTACTGAAGTGGAGGCGACGGGAAGTGGGAAGTGGAAAGTGGAAAGTGCAATGTTAATGCTTGATCTTAATGAGTCAGAGAATGGCGAATAGAGGCGCACTAAAGTGATGGGAATGCAGCGCGCTAATCACTATCACACACTTACCAAGTACTTCTGTCAAATCAAATAGTACATGGTGAGAAATGTGAGCTTTTCTAAGTTATCATATGGAAATACCCCTGGAATAACTGATTTCAAATAAATAAATGTTACCTTTTCCCATTTGCTGGAAGTACTTTGACAGTAGATTTCAAACAACTCTGTGTTCTGATAGTCTTGCCAATATACCGTAGCAATTGTCGGTGAACTGCTGCTGAATTCAACGTTACTGATATTGGGAGGCTTGGGTTTCACTGAAAACAAATCAGTTGAAGCTATAGTTACTCTATTTACATCAATATATTGATTAATAAATAAGACCAGGCACTGATTAAGTGTAGAAATTAAAATGTATGTGCATTATTTCTGACAGATGTAAAGTCCCAAAACATACGCTATGAGATGTTTGCATATAAATGCTTGATGTGCTCAAAGAAATTGTTTACCCACTATTATAAACACTGGCAATAGCTCACTGATTTTCACCATCTTACTGTTTTCATAGGTGTAAGTCTTGGTTACATCCACTTGTCAGAGGGGACAGGATTTATACTTCTTCACCTCAGACAGACTCTGGAATTCTGGATTGCTAGTCAGTGGGATACCCATATCCTGTGGGTGCTCCTTTCTCACTTTGTACATTATGGGAGCTCACAAAACCTTTCCTCTTGAAAGGACAGAGCATGAAGAAAAAAACCATCTTCTCTATGTGCTTTCATATCCCTCAGCAGAAATCTAGGGACTCAATGCTCAATTTTATAGAGACAACACCAAAGTGATTAGGTTCCCTGCACAAACAAGTCATTTGAATGTGATTACAATGTCACAAAATCAATACTGATGTGCAAGGCAGTCGAGGCAAAAGATTGAACTGTTCATCACAGCATCCAGCTGTTCCTCAGACAATTATATTTACCAACCTAACCAGAGGTTCATTCCAGTGGCTGATGAATCTTTAATTAAGAAGTTTGGAACAACAGCTACATTTCACTCATCTCTAAATTGGAGTTCTGTAATGTATTTAGGACTCTGATGCAAGATCAAGCCAAAGGTTCTGAACAGAGTACAAAAATCATCCATCCTTAAAATAGTCTGCAGGAGGTCGCTCAGAAAACACCAGGGTTTTTTTTCTGTTCTTATAAACTTTTTTTAAACTCAGGAGGAGTATGCATACTCTCGCACTCTTTCTAACCCCTCTTACTGGGATCTGTCTTTCCCTGCCTTTATTATTTTTCCAGCCTTTATTATTTTTCCAGCAGCTTGGCTCTATGGGAAGAGCTGCCAGATTTTGCATTATTCCCCATTCCCCCATCCTAATCAGTGATACTTGTCAGTAATTAGCATAAGAACTAGGAGCAGGAGTAGGTAATTCAGTCCATTGGAGTCTGCTCCACCATTCAATATGATCATGGCTGATCTCATCTCAGCCTCAACTCCACTTTTCTCCCATTCTCCATAACTCTTCAACTCATTACTCAATAAGAACCTGTCTACCTCCTCCTTAAATCAAAGTCCACTGCACTCCAGGGTAGTGAATTCCACAGATTCACACTTTGAGAAAGGTAGGTTCTCCTCATCTGTTTCAAATCTGCTACTCCTTATCCTAAAGCTATGACCTTTTGTTCTTGATTGCCCCACAAGAGGAGGCATCTGCTCTACATCTACTTTGCCAGTACCATTATTATCTTACATACATTAATTAGGTCTCCTCCCAATCTTCTGAACTCTCCTGAATATAAGCCTAAACTGCCCAATCTCTCTTTGTAAAACAAACCCCTCATCTCTGGAAACAATCCATTGAACCTCCTTTGAGCTATCTCTGATGCCACTACATCCTTGTTCAAGGGGACCAAAACTGTATCCAGTACTCCAACTAATCTCACCAAGCTATGACTAACACTACATTCTGCACTCTCTTGTTTCCTTCTCTATGAAAGGTATGTTTTGTCTGTATAGCGTGCAAGAAACAATACTTTTCACTATGTTAATACATGTGAAAATAATAAATCAAATCAAAATATATCTGTATACCAGTTTTCTGCAACTTGTGCACAAGGCCACCCAGATCCCTCAGCACTAAAGCACCCTGAAATCTCTCTCCATTTAGATAAAGTTGCCTTTCCATTTTTCTGACCAAAATGGATAACTTCACACTTAGTCACTTTAAAGTCCCATCTGCCACATTTTGGCCCACTTATCTAACTATCTACATCCATTTGTAAATTTCTTATTTCCTCTTTGCCTTTTTATTATCCCACCTATTTTGATGTCATCTGCAAATTTAGCTATAGAGCCTTCTATCCCTGTATCTAAGTCATTAATATGGATTGTAACTAGTTGGGGCTCTGAGGACTGAATCCATGGTGCCCTGGTTACATGTTGCCAGCCAGAAAAAGACCCATTTACCTTGGCTATCTGCCCTTCTGTCACTTAGCCAGTCTTCTATCCAAACTAACCCCATGTGATCTTACTTCATGCATTAGCCATCTGTATGACACCTTATTAAGCACCTTCCTGAAGTCCAGATATAGTACATCTGCAGGATCCCCATTATTCACTTGGCTTGTCACATCTTCAAAGAACTTGAGCAAATTAGTCAAACATGATTTACTCTTCATAAAACCATGAAGACTCTGATGGATTGCCAATTGACTTTTCAAATGTCTTGTTAACACTAAATAATGGATTCTAACAATTTCCCAACAGATATTAAACTAACTGGTCTATAGTTTCCTACTTTCTTCCTCCCCCCATTTTTTTGGATAAGGACATTACCTTTGCATTTTTCCAATTCAGGGGATCCTTACCTGCATCCAGGGAATTTTGGAATATTTTAATCAGAAGATCCACTATCTCCATTGCCACTTCCTTTAATACCCTAGGATGTAGGTAATCAGGCTCTGGGAACTTGTCTGCCTTCAAACCCAATGATTTGTTGAGTGCTATTTCCCTACGAATGATGATTGTTCAAGTTTCTCCCTTTCAATTTCTTTTGCATTACCTGTTACTATTGGGATAGTAATAAATATCCTCCACCAGTGAAAACAGAGGCAAAATATTGATTCAGCATCTCTGCCATTTGTGTTCCCAACTATTAATTATTCGTTCTCATCCTCCAAGGGACCAACATTCACTTTAGCTACTTCCCTCCCTTTTATATGCTTATAGAAGCTTATGCTATTCTCTTTTATATTCTATGTTAATTTTCTTTCATAACTTTTTAATAACCCTTTATTGGTTTTTAAAAGTTTCCCAAACTTCCAGCCTGCCACTGACCTTTGCAATATGGTATGCCTTAATTTTTGCCTTTAACTTGCTTAGCCATAGATGTTTTATCCCCCTCACATTCATTCTTCCTGTCTGCAATACATTTTAGTTGTGAGGAATTGAATATCTCCTTAAATAACTGCCACTGCTCATTAACTGTCCTACCTTTCAGTCTTCCTGCCCTGTCCACTCAGGCCAAGTCTATCCTCATGCCTATATAATTACCTTTGTTTAACTCCAAAATGCAAGTGTGGGACTCCAGTTTGAATTCTCTCATGCTATGATCACCATGAGAGGGTCCTTAATTATGGAGTCATTAATTAATCCCTACTTATTGCACCAAATCCAATAGTCTGCTCTCTGGTTGGTTCCATAACATAATGCTCCAAGAAACAATCACTAATACATTCAATGAACATTTAAGGCTATCCTTGCCAATTTGATTAATCCAGTCTATGTGCATATTAAAATCACCATTATTGCCATACCTTTCTTGCAAGCCTCCAGTATTTCCTGGTTTATACTGTGCCTGACCTATAGATTACTTCCACTAGGGACTTTTCCTTTGCTGTCTCTTATTTCTACTTGGGCTGATTTATCTCTTGACCTCCAGTGCTTATATAATTTCTCATTACAGCATTGATCCTTTCCTTCACCAACAAAGCTACACCACCTCCTTTTCCGTTTTGTCTATCATTCCAAAATACTGAGTACCTCTGGATATTAGATTCATGGGCCTAGTCTCCTTGCAGCCCTTTGTCTCTATTTGCAATGTTAACTCATTAATTTTGTTCCAAATGCTTTGTGCATTCAAACATAAGGCTTTTAAGTTTGTTCTACTATCAAATTTCCCTACTCTTGTATGATCCTTGTTACAAAATAACTTCACACACTCTGTCTCTTCTTTTCATTTTCTGGTAACTATTATTTAATATTGATCATTTGTTAATTTTAATTAAGTGAAGTTTCATTATCAAAGGTCCTCCTCTTAATCACATTAAAAGGTTAGTGAATTTACCCCATCCACCATCTGCACAGTGTGTGGCTGACATGAAAATCCCCCCAGTCTATTTATTGGACAGTTCAAATAGCTCAAGGAATCCCTGCAAGAGCAGCAGACAGGGACAGGATTCAAGTCCTTTTTAATTCATTCATAGGAAGTAGGAATCATTGGCTAGGCCAGCATTCATTCCCTTCCCTAATTGCCCATGAGATGGGTAATAAATAGTCAGCAAAACCCACATCCCATGGTGAATTAAAAAAGACTTGAATTTTGTCTCTTTCTGCTGCCCCTACAAATGGCAATCCCATTTCTCTTATCCTACACTCTCCCAAATGTACCAAATTGTCTAGTACTGTCTTTGGATGACTACAGATTAGACAGAATTCCCTCATCTTATCTGGTGCTGCCAAAAGTGCCTAATTACTGCTAGGACACAGAGATCCTCTGCTCAACAACTAGATTGCCTGAGACTCAGTTCAAATCTGTTGGATATATTGAAGGAGCCATGAAGGCCCATACATAGCACTCTGTTTAAATCACTAAGGTCCCCTACATTACCTTCCTTCAGTTAAAATAGACGAAGTGTTAGAACGAATGCCCACGAGCACCAAAAATCAAACTCCTCTTACCGATCCTTGACAAATATTCATTTCAGGGCAAAAAAGGCCTATCCTAAGTCAACATATGGCTAAAGCTAGTCTCTTCTGACGTCTCATGCTCTATATTGGCATCTTGTACCTCATTACCTACAATTTGCTGTTTCGGTTAGTTCAGCATTTTATTTCCCATTATCATAATGCTCTGTGTTGAGCAGGCATATAAAACACCAGGTCTTGTCATTTGTTTCTCAAAATTCATTTATGAGATGTGGGCATCACTGGCTGGGCCAGAATTTATTGCACATCCCTCATTGTCCTTGACCTGAATGGCTTGCTAGGCCATTTCAGATTCAACCACATTGCTGTGACCTGGAGTCATATATAAGCCAGACCAGGTAAGGATAGCAGATTCCTTCCCTAAAGGAGATTAGTGAACCAGATTTGTTTTACAACAGCCAAAAGGAATCTTTCAACTTTACCCTTAGTTACTTCATATATTTCAAGTAGTAACTTTTGACACCCATTTATTCTTCCTATGTAGCAAATTGCCAATTTGATTTATAGTTAGGCATCTTCTCTAATGATTAAAGGTGGTCAAAAGGGAAAATGAGAGAGAACTTTATTTTGTACTGGTCAAATTTAGCCCATTTATGAACAGAAAATACTCCGTTACTGGTGTCAGCTATTGTATATCTCTCTAGATCAGCCAAAGGGGAAAATCAATGGCTTCAGGCCAGTATTGTGTAGTTCTTTTCAAAACAATATTGGCAGAGTGCTGTGATTTTAGAAATATCTTATCCCCACTGTTCAACCGTAGAACCATTTTCATAAAACTTCCACACACCAATCTCATCCAAGGTGAAGTTTATAACAGCTGAAGCTCGACTCCCCAGTTGGTTTGAAGCATTCACCCAAGCTGAATAAACAGAATATGGGTTGAAAGTGTGCCCGGATTCAGAAGCAAAGCCCAGCCTTTGATGTTCTGGAGTCTTCCTGTGCTTTGCACATTTCCCAGTCGATAACTGTGCAGAGGTAGCTGACACACTGAAACTGTGCGATTCATTCCTGAACCTGAAAAAGTTATTACACAGTCATGATTTTTTAAAAACATATCTGTATGTTTGAAATGAACTGTGCAGCATTTTATTGCTTACACTTAAAGAACAGCAATAGAAATAACCAAGGTGCTAGTTCAAGTCAAAATTTCCCAGCACTCTGCAAAACTCAGACCAGCATAATAGCATTTAATACCCACACAATTGAGATCTGCTGAGCTGTGCAATTTATTGTTGAGTGGCTGATGTGAATTTTTGCCAGAAATCCAAAGTTCTGTGCAATATTGTCATATCCAGTCTCTCTATATATTATGGTCTGTGTATACATATATATATATATTATATATATATAAAATATGTCCAAAATCCCATGGGACCATAGGCTGCACTCCCCTTTTGGAGAAAGAAAGCTAACTGATGGTGTTTTAACTCAAGGGTCACCACATCTCAAGGCAAGTTTGAGAAGGCAGGACCTTCATGGCAAGCATCAGCCAGTACAGGAATTAAACTCATGCTGTTGGCATTGCTCCATGTCACAAACTAACCAGTCAACCTTGCTAACCAACCCCCCTATATGTTGCCACCATTTGCACATGACCAGTGAGTTCCAGTCAATTAGCTTTGCATGTTGAGCATAGAACATAGAACACTACAGCACAAACAGGCCCTTCGGCCCACAAGTTGCACCGATCACATCTATACCTACCAAGCCATAAAACTATCTATAACTCCCAATCCCATTAGATCCCATATACTCATCCAGAAGTCTTTTAAAAGACCCCTACGAGTTTGCCTCTACCACCACCGACGGCAGCCGATTCCACTCACTCACCACCCTCTGAGTGAAAAACTTACCCCTAACATCTCCTTTGTACCTGCTCCCCAGCACCTTAATCCTGTGTCCTCTCGTAGCGACCATTTCAGCCCTGGGAAATAGCCTCCGAGAATCCACCCTATCTATTCCTCTCAACATTTTATAAACCTCTATCAGGTCGCCTCTCAACCTTCACCTCTCCAGGGAGAAGAGACCTAGCTCCCTCAACCTATCTTCATAAGGCATGCCTCCCAATCCAGGCAACATCCTTGTAAATCTCCTCTGCACCCTCTCAATAGCTTCCACATCCTTCCTGTGGTGAGGCGACCAGAACCGCGCACAGTACTCCAAGCAGTATAAAAGTGCAGTCAGACACAGTTTGATTAGGTCATTTGTCTTTTAAGTTTGGTGGCTGATGGTGCATAAACAAATGTGGTCCTACTAGCATCAAAAAGGTTACCAGGGATGCAGACCCAGACAAACATCAGGTGTTGCAAGAGGAACATCAACATTCTTTGGTCTGCCTGAAACTTGTTGGTCTTCCAGTGCAAGGAGTTGTTCCAACTGGCACATGCCAAAGCCCAGGACTACATGCTGAGGGATGCAATAAAGCTTGGGGCAGCCACTGCTGAGGCGCAATGGGAAAAGATTTCCATTGAAGAGCTTTCAGCTGTAGTACACCAAGGGGAGAAGAATTGTATCAAACCCCTTGGGCTATATGACACAGTGAATATTACATGCATCATAATTATGTTGAAACACCTCAGAGTACAACATGGGGGGTGGGGGTGGGGGTGGGGGTGGGGGGGGGGCAGCAAATCATGTTTTCTGACCCCGCTCATGCAACTGCAAATCCTGTTATAGCTGCAGACTCACAAGAGAGGCTATAACTTGATTTGCGCCAGGGAGAACTCATCTTGAGCAAGCATTTCCCACCAGAGAATCACACCCACAAACCGTGTGGAAAACTTGAATAGTATTGCACTCTCTATCACTATTTTACATGTTTGCAATGTTCACTCAGCTGGGGCACAGAATGCTTTTCCAGATGGTGTGGATTAAGCATTGGCTATTGCATAACTTAAGGGAAAAATGGATATGTATTTGAAACAGAGGAACATACAAGGTTACGGAGAAAACATGAGACAGAGTATTAGTTTTAAATGACTGTAGCAAAGCTGTAGCTTCCTTTTATACTGCAAATATCTACACTCTTATGGAGCACAATAGTTGCAGCACTTGGGGACAAAGATTGATGGTGGAAAGAGAAAAAGATTTGAATGATGTTCATGGAATTCCCAGTCAGAGATCAGGAAGCACTTATACAGAATTTTCCCCTCAGAAAATTAAATAGATGAGGCAATTCTCACAATGGGGCAGTGTGTACATGATTTGTGGAAGAAGCAAGCTTCAAGACAGAGCGCCCTTTTCTTATTCCATGCTTCATTGTGTTCTAATACATCATTTTCATTTATTTAGTTTATGTTTAATGGCAACATCAGTGTTGAATCTGCTTACCACAATATGTGATTTGTGCTGATGTGTGTGACTTGTCCCATATACCAGCTGCACATTACATCGCCATCTCTTCCATGTTGAACACACTTCAAGTTTTGGGGCTGATCTGGAGGATCTGAAACAGCAGAATTAGGAGTCTTTGATGTAGAATTGTTTCCTAGAATCTTTAATCACATTTATTGTAATATCAATAGTGCACAATGGCATGTGAAGGATAGGGACTGGCATGATTTTGTGGCAGTGATGTTGCGTGCATAGCAATAAAGTTAATGATTAATCTTAAGACAGTAAATGCTGTAAATATACATCAGGTCAATTAACATCTGCAAAGAAGGAGGACAATTTAAGATTTTGATGAAAGATCCTTTTTCTGAACTCAAAGCTGTCAAACTTCTTGGTAAGGTGTTGCTTTAGAACCATAGAAAATTACAGCTCAGAAACAGGCCTTTTGGCCCTTCTTGTCTGGGTTGACCCATTTTTTGCCTAATCCCATGGACCTGCACTTGGACCATATCCCTCCACACCCCTCTCATCCATGAACCCTTCCAAGTTTTTCTTAAAATGTTAAAAGTGACCCCGCATTTACCACTTTATCCGGCAGCTCATTCCACACTCCCACCACTCTCTGCATGAAGAAGCCCCCCCTAATACTTCCTTTAAACTTTTCTCCTTTCACCCTTAACCTATGCCCTCTGGTTTTTTTCTCCCCTAGTCTCAGTGGAAAAAGCCAGCTTGCATTCACTCTGTCTATACCTATCAAAATCTTATACACCTCTATCAAATCTCCCCTCATTCTTCGACACTCCAGGGAATAAAGTCCTATTTAATCTCTCCCTGTAACTCAGCTTCTCAAGTCCTGGCAACATCCTTGTGAACCTTCTCTGCATTCCTTCAACCTTATTTACATCCTTCCTATAACTAGGTGACCAAAACTGTACACAATATTCTAAATTCAGCCTCACCAATGCCTTATACAACCTTACCATAATGCTCCAACTTTTATACTTGATATTCCATTTTATAAAGGCCAATGTACCAAAAGCACTCTTTACGACCCTATCCACCTGTGATGTCACTTTTAGGGAATTCTGTACCTGTATTCCCAGATCTCTCTGTTCAACTGCACTCTTCAGAGTCCTACCATTTACCCTGTATGTTCTACTTTGGTTTGTCCTTCCAAAGTGCAATACCTCACATTTGTCTGCATTAAGTTCCATTTGCCATTTTTCAGCCCATTTTTCTAGCTGGTCCAAATCCCTCTGCAAGCTTTGAAAACCTTCCTCACTGTCCACTACACCTCCAATCTTGGTATCATCAGCAAATTTGCTGATCCAATTTACCACATTATCATCCAGATCATTGATATAGATGACAAACAACAATGGACCCAGCACTGATCCCTGTGGCACACCATTCGTCACAGGCCTCCAATCAGAGAAGCAATCGTCCACTACCACTCTCTGGCTTCTTCCATTGCGCCAGTGTCTAACCCAATTTACTACCTCCCCATGTATACCTTTCTGTACATTGAGGCAAGGATGTAGGCGACAGAACCAGAGGGACTCCTAGCTTTTCTTTAAAGCAATGTTGTGGGTCCTGATCAACCATTTGAATCAACAATGCAAACAAATGCTGTGATAGTTTAATGCCTAAAAGATAGCACAGCAACATCTCAGTATCTGGCAACCTCAACTGATTGAGCTGCTCATCCAAGCCAAACTTTAATTGTAGGGTACAAATTATAAGCTTCTGACCCAGACTCTGTTATCTAGTGATCCAAGTTGATCTTGGTCTTCCACCAAGAGAGGCAGGAAGAGTGTGGGGCAAGTGCATTGCTCCGAGGGGTGAATAGGGAACTTGTTCCACATTCTGTGCTGCTGCTCATGGATGGTGCAGGCTGCCAGGTGTGACATCGGCCGTCCTATTAACCAGCCGCTCATTGATTAAAGGGCAGGAAGTTGGTGCTGCTACACGTTTACGGGCTTGTGACAGTTTAAACAGTTTAAAGAGGAGGCGCACTTCCATACGGTCAACATGTAGATGGAGCAGAAGGATGTGAGAGCCACAGCAGAGTCCTGGGATTCTTAGAAACAGATAAGAAGAGGAGAATGCCTACTTCCTCTTGGATAGCTGGCAGGTACCAAATCAAATAGGGATGGGGCACATGGGCTTACAAACAGCATTATCTTCAGACCTAGCCGCAATGCAGAAAGATGTTTAATGCAATTACCATGAGTGTCACGACTTCCATTCACATTGCTCATGATTTTTGCACAGCCCTGCAGAATCCCACTTTTGCCTCAGGATCAGTAATCCTTCCATTTATCCCCTCCATTAGGCCAGGGAAATCTTCATTGTACCATCTTTCTACTTGTATTCACACCCTCAAAATCTGTTACAACCTTCACAAAACAGACCTCCTCTTGACCACACTTGCTGCCAGTTCCTGCCATCATCATCACCAGTTCCAACACTACAACAAGTTGGTTAATGCGTGGGGAGTTGAAGGCTTGCTTGAAACATGCATTTACCCACATCCACTTCTCTTCCAGCACAGACTGGCACATGTCTGGGCAGAGAAGTGGCAGATGGACTTCAACGCGGATAAATATGTAGTGGTCCATTTTGGCAGGACCAACGGGATGCAGAAGTACAATATCAAGGGTAGGAGTCTTAGCTGGGTTGAAGAGCAGAAGGATCTTGGGGTCTGGGTCCATAGGACTCTTAAAATCGGCCTCACAGGTGGAGGATGTGGTCAAGAAGGTGTATGGTGTACTGGCCTTCATTAATCGAGGGATTGAGTTTAGGAGTCAGGAGGTAATGCTGCAACTTTATAAGACCCTTGTCAGACCCCACTTGGAGTACTGTGCACAGTTCTGGTCGCCTTACTACAGGAAAGATGTGGAAGCTATTGAGAGGGTGCAGAGGAGATTTACAAGGATGTTGCCTGGATTGGGAGGCATACCTTATGAAGATAGGTTGAGGGAGCTGGGACTCTTCTCCCTGGAGAGATGAAGGTTGAGAGGCGACCTGATAGAGGTTTATAAAATGTTGAGAGGAATAGATAGGGTGGATTCTCGGAGGCTATTTCCCAGGGCTGAAATGGTTGCTACAAGAGGACACAGGTTTAAGGTGCTGGGAAGCAAGTACAAAGGAGATGTTAGGGGAAAGTTTTTCACTGAGGGTGGTGAGTGAATGGAATCGGCTGCCGTCGGTGGTGGTAGAGGTGAACTCGCTGGGGTCTTTTAAAAGACTTCTGGATGAGTATATGGGATCTAATGGGATTGGGAGTTACAGATAGTTCTATGGCTTGGTAGGTATAGATGTGATTGGCGCAACTTGTGGACCGAAGGGCCTGTTTGTGCTTTAGTGTTCCATGTTCTATGATTTTTAAATGCAAATAAGAAGTTAAAGAAAAACAAAAATCATCCCTCTTATTCCAAAGGCAGCTACAATTGTGTAAATGATCCCTCGGATTTGCATCAGGTTGCCCAGGAGGACAGGCAGAGGAGGAAATAATTGAATTCTTCAGCTACTGATCATGTTGCAGCATGGTAAAGTGACTGAAGCATTTTGCCATTCACACCATCGCTTCTCAGGACATAGTTGACTACTATAAACACAAAACTGAAAAGCGTGTATAATTTACTAATTATTCATAACACTGTAAACTCAATTCAATCAATAAAATTAAAAAGTGCCACTTACTGCCAGCTTTGATATCAATTCCACAAATCAAATATTCAGTGTTACAATGCAGTTTGCAGGCAAAACTGGACTTGAGGTCTTCAAACTTTGGAATGTGTGCAACAACTGTGTTGGTGGAGATCTGTTGAGTAATTAGCCGCTTGGTATTGTCTTTAATAATACATAACTGTTGAGCTGTACATTCATTGTAAAATGATCCCTTTAATATACACGATATGTTAATGCTTGATCCAAGTCTTACTACAGGCGCAGGGCTGACTTGCATTTCCCCATGAGCACACGAATCTGGAACAAGACGGCAATATTTTGAAATGTGTAATAAGTTTGAAAAGCCATTGGCTATATTAACAAATAATGCATTTGTACGATATTTTTCTGTTTTCTGATGGTAACCTGCTTAATTGAAACATGTTAAGCTTATCTTTATGTCCTTACAATGTCAATGATTGTGAAGTACTTTGGGATATCCTCAGGTTATGAATGATGCAACAGAATCACAACTTTTTTCTTCTCTCTGACATGTGAAATATTAAATAGATTGTGTAACAGATAAGCCACAAAGAGGATTTAAATCAAATGAGCAGGGTGATCTAATAAAGCAAATTATTACTAATGATTTATAGTCATTGCTATGGGTTAACTATCAATTGTATCCCAGAGTATCTTATTTAGCATTGCTAGAGAAGGAATTACAATTACTGTTCCATGGATGGCTTAGTGCCAAATGTACAATGGTGTGACTGACATATAAAAGGCAGGAAGTTTCATATTTATCTGCTGAACTAGTTGATCACTGGACAATCATGTTGGGGCCTTTCTGAAAGCTAGCCATTGATACCTGCTGTATCGAACAGGATTCGGCATTGTTGTGATGGCTCCCGAGATTGACTAGTCACTCAATATACATCGTCTAGGCCGATACATGCAGATGACAGGCAGCATGTTGGTACAGTGGTAAGCGCTAGTGCCTCACAATAGCAAGGACCCGGGTTTGATTCCCTGCTTGGGCCATTTACTGTGTGGAGTTTGCTCATTGTCCCCGTGTCTGTGTGGGTTTCCTCTGGGTGCTCTGGTTTCCTCCCACAGTCCAAAAGATGTGCAGATTAGGTTGACTGGTCATGCTAAATTGACCCTAGTGTCAGGAGGACTAGTAGGGTAAGTACATGTGGTTATGGGGATAGGGCCTGGGTGGGATTGTGGTTGGTGCAGACTCAATGGGCTGAATGGCCTCCTCCTTCACTAAAGGAATTCTACAACAGGTTGGGTATGGTTCCAGGGAAACGGCTGAGCCTGTGGAACTCATTCAGCAAGAGTTAGCATTGAAACAAGAGAAGGAGATTGAAAAGAAATAATGTAACTTCAACAGAACAATATGCTGTGAGCTCAAAAGAAGATTTTCATCACAGTAATCAATATGCACAATTAGAATTCTTTAAATGGAACTTACCGGCTCCCTTGTTCTTGTACAGCAAGATGGTGATTAGTTTGATTAACAAACATATTCCAACAAACTCCATCAAATAATATAAGGGAAGCTCAAGATCCAGGCATAGGCAAAAGTCATAGGTAGGAGGAGGATTGGAATGAGGCGTTCGCTGAATGTTAAAATGGTGGTGCGGGCCTTTTGGGCCAAAGAACCTGTTTCCTGTGCTGTGTTGTTCTTTGTTCTTAACCCAGGATGGTAGGCTGTTCCTGTAAATAGATTATTCAACAGTCTTAGTCCCAGATTTCAGGTCTGATCTACCTTTGCTGGTTGTACACATTTCTACCTTATATTAAGCTCTTTCCCTTGGTTCCACTACCAGCCAATGGCAAGTGTATTTGAATTCATCTTAATCTGGTTCCTAGTGCCCAAAGTGTAGCTTTATCCTCAGTTGCCTTGGAGAAACTGAGGATGGAAGCAGAAATAGCAGTCTGGTATTGTGCTTTCCGAATGCTGGGCAAAGGAACACAGTTGGTGCAGAATAGAATGATCTTTAGTACTCAACGTTCAGCCTTGGAAGAGGTCGATTACCTAAAACAGGTGCAACGTTGTCAGGGTATCTACTGTAATTACCCAATGACTACAGCAAGAGGCCTTGCCAATTTTCAAAGTTCCATACCATTGGTGAGTTGCCCGCACGTTTCAGAGCAACAGAAATCCAATGGCTTCACTGTGAAACCCCTTGGCACTGGAAATTGCAAATAGAGTCCTATAAGTGGCATTAAACCCCCAAATTGCAGTGTCATCTATGGAAAAGCTAGTCATTCATTTGAGGCCAGCTTGAAAATTGGATTGAGTGGCTACTACTGGTTATATAGTTTTATTTACCATTTTCAACTCCTGGTTTCCCATTGATGCTGGAAAAAGGAAACTTTTGAAAAAAAATGATCCTGAAGTACAGACATTTAAGTTAACTTTAATATTACATCATATTACCAACCATGTTCTTCTTCAGAAAGAATGGAAAAACTGCCTGTTTGCTCTCAAATATCTGCCAGACACTGTCAATGTAATCTAAAGTGAATATTTCACACACAGTATGGGAAACTGCTCCATTGACTCTGTAGCCACTATAGTGTGATGAATATCAGGAATTGCTCATTTCTGCAGCTTCATGAACTCATCGCTATTAACAACCCCCACCCTGGACCCTTCTTCTCATTTCGCTGTATTAATCACTCCTTCAAATCTTACCCTTTGCTTTGTATTCACAATACCCACCAATCATGCCCTCTCTGATGCTGAACCATCTGTCCTGAACAAAAGACCTCAGCTGCAGTCTCTTATAACTCCATCTCAATCGCCAACAAGGCTTAATTCTTCTTCAACACTCTTTGCCTCCACACCTAATTCTTTGGCCAGGAGTCCCACACCCTCTCTCCACCCACCCCACCCTACCCCATCCCCACCTGCTACACACGTGGATCTTTGTACCAATCTTTACCTAGTGGCAATTGAATGGCCTACATTCTGATACTTCCTCCTGACAAGGATTGAAGCAGTCAACCACAAATCATTGTATCCAGACTTGTCACTGTCCTCATCTGTTCTGGAGATTTACCCCCAAGACCTCCAATCTTATAGTCTGCCAACCCTGTATAGCCTGTTTCTACGTCCTTCCTAAAGTCCATAAATAAAATTGTTCCAGCAGATTTGTCACTTCAGTCTGTTTTTGACCCAACAGATCATTTCTTTTTCTCAACTATTTTTCTATCCTGTCCAATCTCATCCTATTTACACCCGTGAGTGATTCTTCTGATGTTCTCCATCACCCTAATAGTTTCCAGTTTCCTAGACCTAACTGTCTCCTTTTTGAAAATTGAGGACAATCAAGATCCAAAGAGATGAAAAAGTCCATGTACACATAGTCAAGTCTGGTGGTCACATACAAATTCCAAAAGATTCATGAAATGGAGGGCTTATAAGCAGAGGGTTGGGATATAAGAGGATGAAGCTTTACTGCAGCTATACAAAGCTCCAGTTAGATTAGGATGGCCTACTATGATCTGTTCTAGGCGCCATACCTTAGGATAAATTAACTTCAGAAGGAGTGCACTGGAATGTTATGAGGGCTCCATGGGGTAGGTTATGAGGAGAGGTTACAGAAACCGAAAAATAGAAATTTAACAAAGAACAACACAGCACGGGAAACAGGCCCTTTGGCCCAACGAGCCCACGCCGCCATCTTAACAATGTGTTTTTCCTCCTCCACCCTTGACCCATGTCTATGCTTATGGTATCCCCATTGGAAACCAGATTAAGGGGAGAATAATTTAGGGACAATTTGTTACACCAATCAGCCTAAGAGCACATCTTTGGGGTATGGGAGGAAACCGGAGCACCTGGAGGAAACGCACGCAACCACAGGGAGAATGCACACAAACTCCCACAGACACTGGCCCAAATCCAAGTATCTGCACAGCTAATAGTGATAGTCACTGAGCTGTTGTGGTGCCCATCTGCTGGTCCAGTTTTAAGCATACACAAACAACGCGAAGTACTAGGCTACTCTTGAAACATCCAAGAGCAGCCCACACACGACCCACCGTGTGCATGCCCCTCGTTAGACAACAAGGTGGACCGACACGCCTGCGGCATAAAAGAGAAAAACATCAACACATGTAACAGTTGATTTCCAGGAACGTCCCGAGGCTCTGATCCTTATTTAAAACAGTCTCCTATAACCCTCCATTCCTGTTTCGCTCATGTGTCTATCTAAGTAAACCTTAAACAAGTCCAGCGTGCCTGCCTCCACCACCTTTCTTGGCAGTGCATTCCATACCCCCACGACCCTCTGAAAAACCTCCCTCTAGCATCCAAATTATACCTCTCCCCCCTCACCTTAAGCCCATGGCCCCTCGTGATATTTGTCTCCAATCTAGGAAAAACTCTATCCATACCCTTCATTATTTTATACACCTCTATCAGATCCCCCCTTAATCACCATCTTTCTAAGGAGAAGAGCCCCAGTTTACCCAATCTTTCCTCATAACCCAGTCCTTCCCTATCAGGCAGCATCTTGGTAAACCTCCTCTGCACTCTCTCCAGGGTCTCCACGTCCTTCTGGTAGTAAGGTGACCAGGTGATTAGGGGTGATTTGATTCAAGATTTTAGAATTTGTAAAACAATTGATAGGGCAGAGACAGAAAAATCTCTTTTACTGCTAGGTGAGTTCAGAATGAGGGGACAGAAGCTCCAAAATAAGAGCAAGGCCACTCAGGACACAGGATGTAATTTTACATTTCCCCACTGGCAGGTTTGCAGACGAGGCGGTAAAATTTCTTTTATGACTTGCTTGCCAGATTCCACAATTTTACGCTTAGATGGATGAGGCCAAGGCATGCCCACCCATCCTTTCCCCAATGGAGGCCTTAAGTGACAAATTCTTGAACAAAGGTTGTTTCCCACCCAGCCTCTATTTTCATGCTGGCAGGTGGAGCTCTGGACAGGGAGGCAACCCAGAAATAAACCAGGTTCTCCTTGGTGGAAAGGGACACCTCCAACAATACCCCCTTTTAGCATCAGGCAAATCACCTTCCCTCTCTGGAAGGTTCAATCCTCTCATTCCCTACCTCTACACCAACACCCCCCACCCCCCAACTCTGGGGCAGGGAGGAAGCCCAAAAAGAAACCAGGTTCTCCTCAGGTATGTCCATTGCACTGTGACACTGAAGGGACTAAAGACTACCAGGCAATCAGAGTGAGGAATGGAAGTCCCACCTTCAGCAAACTAACACATTGGAGTGTACAAAGCCTTGAACCAGGCAGAATCGGTTTGGTTGTGTTCTCTGCCAACCCTTCAGTTGGTAGGATAAAAAAAAAACACACCATCCTAGAAGTCCAAAAGTATTTCATTGATTGTACAGTGCAGAGATTGATTGGAATGTGGAAACCTCATTTGCAAAAAAAAAAGCAGTAGGTGCTCATTCAATTAATAATGTTAAATCTGAGAAAGATTTTTATTAGTCAAGGATACAAATAGAATTAAGGTACAGATCAGGCTAGAATGACAGAACAGGTTCAAGTGGCTGAATGGTCCCATGCTGTTCCTATGTAGCACATACCCTTGCTGGACTTTACAATTACTATGAGTCAGAACTTTTCCCCCCAATCACTTACAAGATCTGAGCTCATATTCCAAACATCTCCACATTACAACAGTGACCACAGTTCCAAAATAGTTCATTGGTTATTAACTGCTTTCATGCATGGTCATGAAAGGTGCCAAATGAGAGTCTTTTTTGTTAAAGCAGACATATCAACGCAATACTGAGAGTCTGCTGCACTGTAGGAGATGCTATCTTGCATAGCATGTTAATTTAAGGCTGTTTCCCCTGAGGTTTTATAACGCTATTCAAAGAAGAACAGGGCAATGTACTTGGCCAATACTTAACGCCCAGTTATTTCCCTACATTACGAGTATGACTATATTTTTAAACATGAGGCAATTTGACATTCTCTCTTTAGCTTTTTTCTCTATAGGCCACTGTCCAAACACAGCCCAAGGCACTAGAATACTCACATTGGTGCACAGTGACACCACAATCATGCTTTCTGGCACAGGATCTCTGCAGTAACAAACAAACAAAGTGATATTAATATTTGAGTTGTCCAAAGGTAAGCCAACATCATTAAAACAGATTACCAGAAAGTTTCTCATCGCTGTGAATAAATTGCCTGATGAATTTCCTGCATTGCAATGACTACATTGTGATGTCTCTATCACTAAATAATCAGCTCCAGCAATGAAGAATAACAAACTGGGTGAGATTCCATAGACTTGCCTATTTCTGAAGAACCTTCGCTTCTGACATGATATTTTTTAAACAAGCACCAAAAGGCCACGGAAAGTCAATATGCTCCAAACAAAATTTGCACTCAAAATTTCTCACTCTTATGTTGATATCCAGTGAATTGCATTATATTAAAAAAATGCAACCAAGAGTAAACCCCAGACCATAAATTCTATCCAGATCTTAAACATACCCAGAAACAGTGGAAAATACAAACTTGGCGTGAATCCAAACTTAATTTTATGTAATCATGAAAAGGGTAAAACTGAAGACATGAAAACATTTGATGGAATTCTGCTCTCAATAAACCTTGTTACCTTCAGATTTTGCTGAAGTGAATTTAATTATGTTTGTTCCTTACTATCGCGGAAAATAAGCTAGGAGTTGAGTTTCAAATACTGAGGGAACAACAATGCAATATGTTATTTTTATGGAATTTCATATAAGTTTCCCTTTTGTGAATTGAGGGACAGCATAGTGTCTATTCCAATTCTCCTGGGTTTCGACTGACCTTTTACCAAAGTTACTTCAGGAGTTAGGGAAAGCCCCTTGGAAATTGTCCTCAGAAAGACCATCTGGCACTGATTATAAAATTGTGATCTTATCAAGACGCTTACCAATTAAACAGGCTTAGGGGTACGCAAAGAACTTTTATCAAGAGTCTGTCCTTGTGACTTGTTTATAATTATATAATTTTCTTCTGAGTGGCAAAGGCAGGTTAACATCTGATGATCAGTCGTAGAATAGAATCCCTACAGTGCAGGAGGCCATTCAGCCCATTGAGTCTGCACTGACAACAATTTCACCCAGGCCATATTCCCTTAATTTCATGTATTTACCCTGCTAATTCCCCTGACGCTATGGGGCAATTTACTATGACCAACCTAACCCACAACCTTTGGGCTGTGGGAGGAAACAAGAGCACCTGAGGAAACCCACGCAGATGAGGGGAGAACATACGGACTCTACACAGACAGTGACTCAAGGTGTCTGAAGAGCCCAATCCTTAAATGGAAAAAATAATCAAATAATTCAGGAGAATCATGAATTCTAAACTCAGTTGAGAAAAAGCAAAAGCCAGGATGTGATAAATTCACAACTTTAAAATACAGCTGAATAAGAGATCTCTGCAAGCAGTTGATGCAGGAAAAGTTGTTCTTGCAAATTAACATCACCATTGTAGTGGAGCTTGACAAAGCTGCCAAACGTAGGAAATCTTTGTCTCCAAGTTAATAGTGACGCTATCTTCAAATTCTGCAATCTCTCGAAGCAGAATATACACTTAAAATTTTAACAATGAATCAGAAATCCACAATTTGGATTTGTTCATGGGCCAAACTTCACAGAAAGTTGGTGCCCTGGAGAAGAGAACTTCTAAACTACCAGAGTATACAAGGTCTAATTAGAAAAATCAGAAAAAGCCCAGACTAATAACTTTTCATACTGATTTAGTGAACTTGTGGGTTGAAGTAATCCTAATGCAGTGCACGGATGAATCCTCAACCAGCTTTGATGATCTATTAAAAGCCTTTGACTAATATTTTAATCTTGGAGTTGTGCAGGGCACAGAGCTTAGAAGGATCGAGAACCCCCAGTATAGCTATGAACAAGAAAAATATATGTTACCCAAATAAGCCACATGTGCCAGGAGATGCAAAAAAACTTTCCAGAAATCCCAAAAATATATCCTTTGGCGAACCTGACACATTGCCACCTGCTGTTGCAATTCAAGTAGTGTGGAATAAGCAGATAGCTGTGAATGAAGCAATGCTATCGAATGCAGAAGGATCTAGATAGGCTGGGCGAATGGGCCAGGAACTGGCAAATGGAATTTAATGTTGGCAAGTGCAAGGTGGTCCACTTTGGTAGGAATAATGGTAGGAAGGACTATTACTTACATGGCGAAAAACTGCAGCAGGCGACGGTGCAGAGGGACCTCAGGGTCCTTGTGCATGAGTCGCAAAAACCCAGCTTGCAGGTGGTCAGGAAGGCTAATGGGATGCTGGCCTTCATAGCGAGGGGGATTGAATATAAAAGTAGGGAGGTCTTGCTGCAGCTGTATAGGGCATTGGTGAGGCCGCAGCTGGAGTACTGTGTGCAGTTTTGGTCGCCGTACTTACGCGAGGATATTTTGGCCTTGGAGGGAGTGCAGAGGAAGTTTACTAGGCTGATGCCGGAGTTGAGGGAGTTGAGCTATGAGGGGAGGCTGAATAAACTAGGCTTGTACTCGTTAGAGTTTAGAAGAATGAGGGGAGATCTCATTGAGACATATAAGATGATGAATGGGATGGATAGGATAGAGGTGGAGAGACTCTTCCCGCTCAGAAAGGGCAGTAGGACTAGGGGGCACAGCCTCAAGATAAAGGGGTGGCGGTTTAGAATGGAGTTGAGGAGGAACTTCTTCACTCAAAGGGTGGTGAATCTCTGGAATTCTCTGCCCGTTGAAGTGGTGGAGGCTACCTCGCTAAATATTTTTAAGACGCGGGTTGATGGGTTTTTGATGAGAGGGGATTAAGGGTTATGGGGAGAGGGCGGGAATGTGGAACTGAGCCACGACAGATCAGCCATGATCTTATTGAATGGCGGGGCAGGCTCGAAGGGCTGGATGGCCTACTCCTGCTCCTATTTCTTATGTTCTTATGTATGAAATCCACAATAAATAAACACTACAAAAGGATAATGAAATAAGGTTGGAAAATGTTTGTTTTAAAGCTGAAGATTTAAAACACAAAATTTAAGCTGAGTACACACTTTTGAAAATGCATGATAAACTCAACTCTTCAATGAATCAAACTGTTCAAGATCTGAGCAAACATGTCACAAAGGCACCAGGAGGAAATAACAATTCTGAATTCCATGTTGGTAAACAAAGTGGGAGTTGGGAAAACTCAGCCAGAATCATAGCCAAGTACAGTGTCAGGCAGAAAATACACTCAAATAAATTACACCCTTGAAAGACCTGAAGAACCAATTGGCAAAGGTGGCTCAGGAATGATCTATATTCCAGGGGGAAGCCAGGAGGTACAGGAATGAGTCAGAGCTGAAGAAAATTGTTGGACATTTGGAAGAAAATGTAGAAAATATTAAATTTACAAAGATATATATGAAGAGATGAAAATTACGACCCTTGAATTGGAAGAGCAAGTTGAATTTCTCACAAGAGCGTGAACAGTCTCAGAAACATGTTCAGTTATGCCCTGCAAAAAGAAAAGTTGATCAGCATAGAAACCCAACGTTCACATATGAAAGATGTGTTTGTAAAGGAAAATGGGCACTAACAAGAACACCGGAATGTCGCTTGAAAGAGATTTGAAATGTTTAAATGATGATCATGTAGAAGCAAATTCAACAAAGATAGACTTTCAATTAAAACTTTCAAGCATCAGAGGTCCCTAGTAAGCGTTGTGCAAAATGCCAGGGACAGAAGAAATAATTGCCGAGACATCAGAACAGTTGCTTGGAAGAAGAGTTAACAACTAGAACTGATGAAATTCTTGAACCTCAATCCAATCGGAACAACCTGAAAGAGCACATCTGGATTTTAAAAGTAGAACAAGAGAAATTCTATAGAACAAATCCACAATCAAACAAGTGAATTGAAAGTGTCTAAGAAGCAGTCAGTGACTAAAGAAGAAAGGCTCTGAACAGAACTGAATACTCGGACTGTGTTTTCAAGATCCTTAAGGGGGAAGAGGATCAGTCGCAGTGCACATTGGTACCAACAACGTAGGTAGGAGGAGGGATGGGGATTTAAAACAGGAATTTAGGGAGCTAGGCTGGAAGCTGAAAGCTAGAACAAAGCATGTTGTCATCTCTGGTTTGTTGCCAGTGCCATGTGCTAGTGAATTAAGGAACAGGGACAGAGTGCAGATTAACATGTGGCTGCAGGGATGGTGTAGGAGAGAGGGTTTCATTTACTTGGATAATTGAAGCACATTCTGGGGAAGGTGGGACTTGTACAAATAGGACAGCTTGCACCTGAACCAAAGGGGCATAATATCCTGGGAAGGAAATTTGTATCTGCTCTTCAGGGAGGGTGGGGGGGGTGGGGTTTAAACTAATTTGTCAGGGGGATGGGAAAATGAGATGTAGTCCAAAAGCCAGTGTTGAGGGTCGCGAGGCACTGAGGAAGGTACCAAGGTGTACAGGCAGACAGGATGGCGGGTTGAAGTGTATGTACTTCAATGCGAGGAGCATCAGGAATAAGGTAGGTGAACTTGGAGCGTGGATTGGTACTTGGGACTATGATGTTGTGGCCATTACGGAGATATGGATGGAACAGGGACAGGAATGGTTGTTGGCAGTTCTGGGGTATAAATGTTTCAGTAAGAGTAGGGAAAGCGGTAAGAGAGGTGGAGGAGTAGCATTGTTAATCAAGGATAGTTTAACGGCTGCTGAAAGGTATTTCGGGGGCGATCTGCCTACTGAGGTAGTATGGGCTGAAGTTAGAAATAGGAAAGAATTGGTCACATTGTTAGGAGTTTTCTACAGGCCTCCAGATAGTAATAGAGATGTGGAGGAGAAATGGCAAAGCAGATTATGGATAGGTGTGAAGGTCACAGGGTAGTTATCATGGGTGACTTTAACTTTCCAAATATTGATTGGAACCTTTATAGGTTGAATATTTTGGATGGGACACTTTTTGGACAGTGTGTGCAGGAGAGTTTCCTGACATAATACGTGGATAAGCCAACAAGAGGTTGGGCTACATTGGACTTGGTACTGGGTAATGAACCGGGCCAAGTGTTAGATTTGTTTGTGGGAGAGCACTTTGGAGATAGTGATCACAATTCGGTGTCCTTCATTATTGCAATGGAGAGGGAGAGGGTCACATGCAGGGCAAGGGAAATTATGATGCAATTAGGCAAGAATTAGGGAGCATAAGCTGGGAGCAGAAACTGTCAGGAATGGGCACAAACGAAAAGTGGAGCTTTTTCAAGGAACAAATACTGTGTGTCCTTGATAGGTATGTCCCTGGCAGGCAGGAAGGAAATGGCCAAGTGAGGGAACCATGGTTCACAAAGGAGGTTGAATGACTTGTTAAGAGGAAAGGGGAAGCATATGTAAGGATGAAAAAACAAGGTTCAGTTGGGTTGCTTGCATGTTACAAGGTAACTAGGAATGAGTTAAAGAAAGAGCTTAGGAGAGCTAGCAGGGGGCATGAGAAGTCCTTGGTAGGTCAGATAAAAGAAAACTCCAAGGCTTTTTACTCTTGTGAGAAATAAACGAGTGGCCAGGGTGAGGTTAAGGCCAGTCAAGGATAGTAGTGGGAACTTGTGCATGGAGTCAGAAGAGGTAGGTGAGGCATTGAATGAATACTTTTCTTCAGTGTTCACCAAGGAGAGAGGCCATGTTTTTGAGGATGAGTGCGTGATACAGGCTGATAGGATGGAGGAGGTAGATGTTCTGAGGGAAGATGTATTAGCAATTTGAAAAAACCTGAGGGTTGATAAGTCCCCTGGGTCAGATGGGATACATCCTAGGATACTTTGGGAGGCAAGGGATGAGATTGTGGAGCCTTTAGCTTTGATCTTTGGGTCCTCACTGTCCACAGGGATAGCGCCAGAGGACTGGAGAGTGGCAAATGTTGTTCCTCTCTTCAAAAAAGGAAATAAGAATGACCCTGGTAATTATAGGCCAGTTAGTCTTACTTCAATGGTTGGTAAGTTAAGGGTCCTGAGAGATAGGATTTATGACCATTTGGAAAGATGCAGTTTAATCCGGGATAGTCAGCACGGTTTCGTGAGGGTTAAGTCCTGCCACACAAATTTGATTGAATTCTTTGAGGAGGTAACTAAGTGTGTGGATGAAGGTAGAGCAGTTGATGTCATATACATGGATTTTAGTAAGGTGTATTGATAAGGTTCCCCATGGTAGGCTCATGAAGAAGATAAGGATGTGTGGGATAGAAGGAAATTTGGCTGATTGGATAAGTAACTGGCTGTCTCATAGAAGACAGGGAGTGGTGGTGGAAGGAAAATGTTCAGACTGGAGGCCAGTCACCAGCGGTGTACCACAGGGATCAGTGCTGGGTCCTCTGCTACTTGTGATTTTTATCAATGACTTGGAAAAAGGGGCTGAAGGGTAGGTTAGTAAATTTGCTGATGACACCAAGATTGGCGAGTAGTGGATAAGGTGGAGGGCTCTTGCAGGCTGCAAAGAGACATTGATAGGATGCAGAGCTGGGCCAAAAAGAGGCAGATGGAGTTTAACCCTGATAAATGTGAAGTGATTCATTTTGGTAGGACAAACTTGAATGCAGATTACAGGGTCAATGGCAGGATTCTAAGGAATGTGGAGGAACAGAGATCTTGGTGTTCATATCCACAGATCTCTGAAGGTTGCCACTCAAGTGGATAGAGCCCTCAAGAAGGTTTATAGTGTGTTAGCGTTTATTAACAGGGGGTTTGAGTTTAAGAGCTGTGGGGTTATGCTGCAACTGTACCAGAAGTTGGTGAGACCACATTTGGAATATTGTGTTCAGTTCTGGTCACCTCACTACAAGGAGGATGTAGAAGCATTGGAGAGAGTGCAGAGGAGATTTACCAGGATGCTGCCTGGTTTGGAGGGTAGGTCTTATGATGAAAGGTTGAGGGAGCTGGGGCTTTTCTCTTTGGAGTGGAGGAGGATGAGAGGTGACTTAATAGAGGTTTAATAAGATGATGAGAGGGATTGATAGAGTGGACGTGCAGAGACTATTTCCTCGGGTGGATGTAGCTGTTGCTAGGGGGCATAACTATAAGGTTCATGGTGGGAGATATAGGAGGGATGTCTGAGGTAGATTCTTTACTCAGTGGTTGGGGTGTGGGATAGACTGCCTGCTGTGATAATGGAGTCGGACACTTTAGCAACTTTCAAGCAGTTATTGGTTATTAGAGCACACCAGAACAATGGGGAGTGGATAGCTTATCTTGGGATTGGACATAGCTCGGCACAACATTGAGGGCTAAAGGGCCTATACTGTAATGTTCTATGAAGCTGTCAAACTGATCAAAGGATTCCCACAATGCAGAAGGAGGCCATTCGACTCATCAGGTCTGCACCAACTACAATCCCACCTAGGCCCTATCCCCATAACCCTATTTATTTACCCTACTAGCCCCCTGACACTAAGGGGCAATTTAGCATGACCAAATCAACCTAACTCGTACATCTTTGGACTGTGGGAGGAAACCGAAGCACCCGGAGGAAACCCACACAGGCATGGGGAGAATGTGCAAACTCCACACAGACAGTGATCCAAGTCAGGAATTGAACCCAGGTGTCTGGCACTGTGAGGTAGGAATACAAACCACTTATCATAGCTCCACAAATAAATTGAGCTCTTTGTTTCAGAGTTACCAGACTAATTGTTGAGCTGAATGCAAGGATTCAGAAGCTCAAAAAACAACAGGAAAAGAAAGTAATCAAAAGCTTGGGATAAAATTGTGACACAAGGGAGAATGAGCATTCCATATATGAAGCATAAACTTCCACACGTCAACATGACCTTCATGATGAAAAATGCAAAAACAACAAGGAGATGAACACAAACGTCCATCCACAGAACAAGAAGCAACGTAAGGGAGCAGTCACTGATCTCATGCAACGGCCGAACTGACTAACTGTGGTTCAACATGGAAGAATAGAAGGAAACGAAGAAAAGATACCCAAAGCCAGAATATCCTCCACATCTAAAGGAAGTGCCAATAGTGACAGAGCCTACCACTCCTCCGACAGTAGAGCAAACAAAATATACATGATTACAAGGTCTTCAGGCCACCTGAAACTTTGAAATCAATGATTTGAAGTGGGGTTGGAGGTTGGGGAGTGTGAGAGAAAGGAGGTAATGATAACGTAGCAAGAACACAAGTGTGATAGCAATAACAACGTAAGAATTAAGGTAAGTTATTATCACTCAAAATACATTGGATAAAAAATTGCAGGGAGGTACAGCATAAGGTTCTGGCACACACAGGGTTAATATGGGACTGAGTGCAGTACCACTCACACAGTTATGTAAGAGAGCACATGTCCCAGGCTCAGGATCAGTGTAAAGTTAGACAGAACCACATTTACCAGCAAACATGGAGACAGCTCCTAGCTTCTACCCAGTTTACTGTATATTTGTAAATAGTTTTAAAGAGTCAATAAAGACGAGTTAAAAAACATATAGAACATTGAACATAGAACACTACAGCACAAACAGGCCGTTCGGCCCACAAGTTGCGCCGATCACACCTATACCTACCAAGCCATAGAACTATCTGTAACTCCCAATCCCATGTACTCATCCAGAAATCTCTTAAAAGACCCCAGCCAGTTCACCTCTACCACCACCGACAGCAGCTGATTCCACTCGCTCACCACCCTCTGAGTGAAAAACTTACCCCTAACATCTCCTCTGTACCTGTTCCCCAGCACCTTAAACCTGTGTCCTCTCATAGTGACCATTTCAGCCCTGGGAAATAGCCTCCGAGAATCCACCCTATCTACTCCTCTCAACATTTTATAAACCTCTATCAGGTCACCTCTCAACCTTCGTCTCTCCAGGGAGAAGAGCCCTAGCTCCCTCAACCTATCTTCATAAGGCATGCCTCCCAATCCAGGCAACATCCTTGTAAATCTCCTCTGCATCCTCTCAATAGCTTCCACATCCTTCCTGTAGTGAGGTGACCAGAACTGCGCACAGTACTCCAAGTGGGGTCTGACAAGGGTCTTATAAAGTTGCAGCATTACCTCCTGACTCCTAAACTCAATCCCTTGATTAATGAAGGCCAGTACACCATACACCTTCTTGACCACATCCTCCACCTGCGAGGCTGATTTAAGAGTCCTATGGACCCGGACTCCAAGATCCTTCTGCTCTTCGACACAGCTAAGACTCCTACCCTCAATATTGTACTCCTGCATCCCATTGATCCTGCCAAAATGGACCAGTACACATTTATCCGCGTTGAAGTCCATCTTCTTTTATTCCGCAGGTGTCGGTCCACCTCGTAGTCAAACGAGGGGCATGCACACGGTGGGTCGTGCGTGGGCTGCTCTTGGAGGTTCCGGGAGTGGCTACTAGTACATCGTGTCGGTGTGTGTGCTTGATCCTGGACCGGTAGACGGGCGCCGCAACAGCTCAGTGACTAGCACTGCTAGCTGTGCAGATACATGGATTTGGGCCTGTGTCTGTGGGAGTTTGTGCATTCTCCCTGTGGTTGCATGGGTTTCCTCCGGGCGCTCCGGTTTCCTCCCACACCCCAAAGATGTGCTCTTAGGCTGATTGGTTTACCAAATTGACACTATTCTCCCCTGAATCTGGCTAAGTTAGGGGTTCCATTCGTAGACACGCAGGGTAGAATAGGTGTAGGGTGATGTGGCGGCGCGGGCTCATTGGGCCGAAGGGCCTGTTTCCCGTGCTGGGTTGTTCTTTGTATCTGCCACTTCTCTGTCCAGTCTTGCATCCTATCTATGTCACGCTGCAACTTCTGACATCCCTCCAGACCATCCTCAACACACCAACATTCGTATCGTTGGCGAACTTACTTACCCATCCCTCCACTTCCTCATCCAGGTCATTTATGAAAATGACAAACAGCAAGGGTCCTAGAACAGATCCCTGGGGCACTCCACTGGTGACTGACCTCCATGCAGAAATGACTATATATGATTATAAAGACTTCATACCTTGCAAACTAAAACCAATGCCCTGGCCAGCAGTGCCCACATTCCATACAAAAAAATTTGTATTTTCAACCTGAGCTTTTTTATAAGCACCATTTATCTGTTTTATCTAAGTCTCCAGTTCATCTAAGGAGCTCTGGATTTGTTTGTCCTACTTTCCCCCTCCTGAGAAGATACATCAACTGTATCCAAACTATTCCGTCCCTAACTGTTCATTTACAGTTTGGCCTGCCAAACTTTAATTCCAATCTACCTGCAGCAGATCTGTTTTCACCCCATTGAAATTTCTCTCCCTTAATTTACTATTTTGACTCTGGATTGTTCCTTGTCCTTTTCCGTAGCTAACCTACAGCTTATTACACTGTTCTGATGAAAACTCAAAGAACTCGAAACATTAACTGTTTCTCTCCTAATAGATGTTGACAGGCCTGCTGAGTTCTTCCAGTGTCCTCTGCTCATGTTTCAGATTCTAGCATTTGCAGTATTTTGCTTATTTTACACCTTGTGATACCTTGATTGCTGTCTGCTAACTGTTCCATACTGATACTTGATCCACTTGTTTCACCTCATTCCCCAAAACAAGATCCAGCAATGTCTCTATCCTTCTTGGAACAGAAACATTCTGATATAGCCAATTAACTTTAACAAATTTTGGAAACTCTTTCCCCTTCTCTGCCCTGTTCACCAAATCTATATTAGGATAATTAAAATACCCCATAATAACTATTCTATAGGTTTTGCACCTTTTTTGTAATCTCCTTGCAAATTTGTTTCTCTATATCTTTTTCACTAGTTGACGACCTTTGGAATACACTCAATGGCGTAATGGTACCTACACTGTTTCTTAGCTCTAACAAAATAGATTCTGTCCTTGAACCTTCTAGGCTATCCTCTCTCTGCAGCATGTTAATATTTAATCAATACTGCCACCTCTTTCTTTCTGAACACCTTTAATCCAAACCTTTTATTAGCCAGGTGTCTGTTACCACCATATCATATTCCAACATGTCTACTCATGTCAGTAGCTCACCAAGCTTATTTACCACATTTTGTTTTCACATAAGTTAGACTTAATTGCATTTCCTTTCAGCCTGACCCCACTTAGTACCTTATTATTTCTTACTCTGTTAGCTGGGCATGGTGGCAATAGTGGTTAGCATTGCTGCCTCATAGCACCAGGGACCCAGGTTCAATTCCAGCCTCGGGTCACAGTGTGTGGAGTTGGCACATTCTCCCCGTGTCTGTGTGGGCTTCCTCCAGGTGCTCCAGTTTCTTCCCATACTCCAAAGATGTGCTGCTTAGGTTGATTGGCTATGCTAAATTGACCCAATGTCAGGGTAAATGAGGATTATAGGGCCTGCAAGGGTTTACGGTTGGTAGAGACTCGATGGGTCAAATGGCTTCACTCTGTACTGTAGGGATTTTATGATTGTAGCTGTCTCACCCAATTTTTTGCACACTCTCTCTTACCTTCCAATTTCCAACTCCCAAATTAATTTAAGCCCTCCACAATAGGGACTGCCACACAAGGTCATTGGTCCCAGCCACGTTTATGTGCAACTGGTTTGTATTGGTCTCATCTTCTAGTGAGCCAATCCCAATGTCCCAGAGATCTGCAGCCTTACCTTGACTTGCACATTTCTCTATCTTTCTATTCCTATGCTCAATAATGACAGGGTTTAATCTGGAGATTACTATCTTTGAAACCTTGCTTGCTCATTTCTTTCCTAACTCCCCAAAATCTGCCTTTTTTCCAGTGTCATCAGTACCAATATGGATGATGCCTGTTCCAATTTTCCCTTCAGTGTGCTCTGAAGCCAATTTTCTTGGCCCTGGCAGCAGGGAGGCATAAAATTCAATGAACGCCTCCAGTCATCATAACGTGAACTTGACAATACTGTAGGCAGACCTGGAGATGGCAAGGTTACATAGAAATCCCACAGTGCAGAAGGAGGCCATTTGGCCATCGAGTCTGCAACAGCAACAATCCCACCCAGTCCCTATCCTCACAACCCCACATATTTACCCCCCTAATCCTTGCATCCTGGGACACTAAGGGGCAACTTAGCATAGCCAATGCACCTAATCCACACATCTTTGGACTGTGGGAGGAAACTGAAGCACCCAGAGGAAACCTATATCTACATGGGGAGAATGTGCAAACTGCACACAGACAGTGACTCAAGCCAGGAATTGAACCCAGATCCCTGGAGCTGTGAGGCAGCAATGCTAACCACTGTCATCGTGCAGCCCTACAAATCAGGATTGCTTTAAGTGCCACCAGTGAGAAGAGCAAAACAAAACATTGCACTGGAAGCTTTTAATGGTGTTCAGCACTGAGCTGGATCACAGGGAACTATTTACATAGAAAGAATAGCGAGACATGACAGAATGCTACTAGCAATGTTTCCAACCAGATATACTCCCTATTAAAATATAATCAAACCAGCAAATGTTACAACTTAAACACTCATCAGCCAACAATATCACACGTCCTGTTACTATCCATTGCCACCATGATATGGGCTTGAGTTCTCAATGTGTTCTTAGTTTTGTTTGGGTCCATGCGACATTAGCGCGGCAACAAAGTGTACTGATGATCAAAGCACTTTAACATCTACTGACCAATCAACCACATATACCTTTGTGGTATATTTTAATGAAAACGAATGAAATAAAATGTGGCTACAGCTGCTCTCTATTCTTTATAGATTGTCTAGCAGTCATGTTTTGTTAACGCAGCACAGAATAAATACATGAAATGAAACATGTCTTACCAAGCTGTGATTTAATTCCAACTAAAATTCATCCGAATGCTTCTCCCTCAGTCTTATTCTTCTGAGGACCAAACACATGGTCGATTTTTAAAAAAAAACTGATATGCTGCAAAAATTGGCTAAAGGATTCCAGACTGTCTAACTTAATCTTTAAAATAACGAAGGTCATTAATCTAAAAACAAACCCCTCAACTTTGTGGGTTTGACATTGGAGATCCCGCTGTGTCATCTGGAAAGATTTACTTTCCACTGTAAGTAAACACTGCCCCTCTTTCTCCACTTCCCTCCATTCGGCTGTGAACACTTCACTGATACTCCCAACAGGTCCATTCTGGCCACGTTGCTCTGAAACACGTCTCCACAGCCGAACTGAACCATTACATTTAATCTCATCAACCGCCCCCTGCCCCTAAAAAAACTGATCAGCTTTAGATGGAAGCGAGATCACTCACCGCTCACATCAATCCCGGGTTAAGGCTCATTTTCCACATGTCACTGAGTAGGTTTTCTCGTAATTCACTGGTGAAGATAAATCACCCCGACAAGGCGGCGTTAACAAGAAGGAGGTTGGCTTTTTAGTCATCTATTTAAAGTCTGGGCAAAGATAAAATGTAAACTCTTGCGTGGCCAACGTTTAAACCACACTTTGAGTTTTGCGCCTCAGAGCCGTGCTCCTGTGATTCTAATGAGAAGGCAGGTTCTAACCACACGCTTTCGCACCTCTGAAATGTGTGATCCTTCTCACACACAGTCATCAAAAAAAAGTTTGAACGCAGTGGGCTGCTGCAATCTAATTTGTCTAGACTTCTTGTTGTAGTGTGTTTGAAATGGAAACCTAATTCCGAGAAGCCCCTGCCTTTGGAAGAAACGAGTTTGGTGTTAGTAGTGCGGAGCGTTAGATCTTTCACTGTTGTGTGTTTCGTAGAATTGCATAAATCCACTGCACAGAAACAGGCCTTTAAGCCTCACTGGTCTATCTTTGCTGACCAGCCCCTTGATGGTTTACTCTGGAGTTTGTGGCATAAAAGCCTCCTCCCACCCTAGTACATCTTCACCCATGTTGCTTTCTCTTTTAGGGTGAAATACAATACCCCAAATTCAGATGGCGTGAAATTCTGGTTATGTCCAATTCATCATTCTCACCACCAGAATAGCAAATCCCTCGGACCGACGCTCCTGATAAATCAAAATTCCACACTGGTAATTCTGAATTAGCCACAACTTATCCTAGCTTGTCATATGATTGCACTGACCACTCAGTGCAGAGCTAAACCCCAGAAAAGCACAACATCATGGAGTTCTGGGCAAGACATGATTTGACATTGAGATCTCCCTGTCTGGAAAGGACATATAAAGCCTGCAAGTGTGGCTAAATCTGTGAGTCAGTTATAAATGCTGTTGATGGGAGAGAGGGGAAGTTGATACAACAAGTAGAAAACTGTGGCACGAGGTGGAAACTTGACATTGGGATCTCCTATCCCTAAACAGTGTCAAGTTTGTTCATCGTTATGGAATACAAGAAGAACAGATTGACAGACATTTTCTCCAGCAAGGAAGAAGATGAGAACAGCTGCCTATTCTAATGTGGAAGAGGCCCTGCTAATGTGGTTCAAGAAAACATTGCCTTCTCCTGTTTAATGCTGCAGGAAAGGGAGCCCATCTAGCAAATAACCTTGACCATATGGCATTCACCTGTAACAATACATGACTGGACATTATTTTGTAAATTGAATTTGTGAACAGAACTCCCACTCACCTGAGGAAGGAGCAGCGCTCTGAAAGCGAATGGATTTTGCTACCAAATAAACCTGTTGGACTTTAACCTGGCGTTTCAAGACTTCTTACAGCAGCAATGACAGATGATTGGCTCCAAAATGGTCCTGCCCATGTTTTGATGATGCACAATGACACATTTTTAATGCAGATAAAACTGGACTGACTTACCAATTTTTGCCAGACTGCTGTTTGATGTTTAATGGTAAAACATGGTGGAAAGCAAAGCCAGGAATGTATCACTCCTATGCTCTGCTCCTACATGGATGGCACTAAAACATTGCTTTTTTTTGTGATAAGTAAATCCAAGAAACCATGTTGCTTTGTGGATGTCAGGACATTACCCATATAGAATGAGGATAATAAAACTGCCTGAATGATGATCTCCAGCATTTTTGACGCATGGATCAAAAAAGTGGACAAAATATATCACCCAAAAAAGGAAGGTTATTTTCATTGTAGACAATTACCACAAGCACCCCGACATCATGGATTCTCAAGAGAATCAAAGTAATGTTCATGCCTTCCAACACCAAACTCCATCCAATGCATCAGGGGTGATTCAGTATAATTCAATGTCCTATTTGATTATCATAACACTTAATCCTCTCTAACCTATTTGAATCAGATAATTATGGGATACAGGTTAATTTGATAAAGTAGATTCAAAATTGGCTTAGTTGTATGAGACAGAGAGTGATGACAGAAGACTGCTTTAGTGACTGGAAGTCAGTGTCCAGTGGTATATTCACAGGGATCTGTGCTGAGCCCCCTATATCTAAATGACCTTGATGACTATGTGGGGGGTAGGATTAGCAAATTTGCAGATGACACAAAGATTGGATGGGTGGTTAACAGTGAGTGTCTTGGGCTACAAGAAGATATAGACGGAATGATCAAACGGGCAGATAAGTGGCAGATGGAATTTAACCCTCAAAAGTGTGACTCTCACTTTGGAAGGAACAATTTGATAAGAAAGTATTCAGTGAATGGTAGGATACTAGGAAGTTTTGTGGAACAAAGGGACTTTGGTGTTTTTGTCCACAGATTTCTGAAAGTGGAAGGACATGTTTGGAGGGTGGTGAAAAAGGCATATGGGACACTTGCCTTTATCAGTCAATGCATAGATTACAAGAGAGGTCATGTTGGAGTTGTATAAAACTTTGGTGAGGCTACAGCAAGGATACTGTCTGCAGTTCTGGTCGCCACATTATCGGAAAGATTTGATTGCACTGGAGGGGGTGCAGAGGAGATTTATCAGGATGCTGCCTGGGATGAAACATTTAAGTTATGAAGAGAGGTTGGATAGGCTTCCATTGTGTTTGTTGGAACAGAGAAAACTGGGGGGGGGGTGACCTGTTTGAGGTGTACAAGATTAAAAGAGGCATGGACAGAGTGGATAAGGAACAGCTATTTTCCTTAGTTGAAGAGTCAGTCATGAGGGGACATAGGTTCAAGGTGATGGTTTAAGTGGGATGTGAGGAAAAACTTTTTTACCTAGAGGGTGATGACAGTCTGGAATGCGCTGTCTGGGAGGGTGGTGGAGGTGGGTTGCCTCACATCCTTTAAAAAGTACCTGGATGAGCACCTTGGCTATAGGCCAAGTGCTGGGAGGTGGGATTAGATGGGAGTTCAGGTGTTTCTAATGTGTTGATGCAGACTCAATGGGCCAAAGTGGCTCTACTGCACTGAATGATTCTATGATTATGCAGTTCATTTTCTATTAACTAATTAAGCAAACATGAAATGCTGTTGCTTCTGTACCGTGGCCTATTTTTGGCTTTTACACATGGAAAATATTTGATGCAAAGGATATGTTTTTGATGGAAATTGTATTTTCATAATGTAGTTGATGATGGGGATAGATTTCACTGGGTTACCATCTCTTGGTGATTTTGTAAGCATGGTGGAAAGATAACCTCTTATCATGAACGTGTTCTTTGAGAATGATTTTATGATATTGCTAGAAAGACTGAACATGGAAATTCTTTCTATTGTGTTCTTAATATAACCAACATATTCATCTGTCTCCAAGCAGGCAAACAGAGGTACAATGACACAATAAAGGTTAGCAACATGATATTCCCTCGTTCCTGTGGGATTGAATCATGAAGTATTCTTTGTCATGCACTATTCAAAACAGAAGAAATAATTTCTGCTCTTGAAATAAGGTATTTGGTTTTGCTCAGATTAGGAATATTACAGTGCGAGTGAATGGAAACAGACTTTTTAACTAAAGAAACCTTGTTGAAGGATCAAAACCCTGAGTATAGGATACAATGAAGGCTGGAAGAGTAGGCTAATGATGAAACAGCAATAAGGTGATTTCAGTGTGAATTTTAGAAGCTGGTAGGTCATAGAAGGAACACCAGGGAAGGGAAGGCATTTTATACTTTTGACGTTCTATGAAGCAATGAAATTCTGTGTCTGAAGAACATGACACTCAGATTAATATCCAACTTTGAATTGAAAGCATTTACAACATACACTTACTGTTCAGTGACAGATTGTCTATATATTTGTAGCTATGTATTTTGTTCTTTGTATCAAGGCATGAGAACCTCAAAGGGAAAGTGTGACTGACAGATCAAAGCAAATCTTACAAATGCATTAGTAAAAGAAAACGGGGTGAAACCTTTCTTATCATAAAATGGAATGAAACCTACATAATATCAAATCTATTTACCGTTTTTGCAATTTGGATAGGAACAAATGATAATAATCCTTAATTAAGTTTCTCATAATAATTAGCACATGTTTACCATTGTATATATATTTACATTAAATGTAATGTTTGGAATTCTATTCCACAATTGATTATAATGTGGAATTTCCAATACATATTTGAAGAGAGTAAACTGGGCAGCTTCCCTTCAAACTGTAATCTCTGCACTATTTTGTTCAATTTTCTTTGTTTGTTCAGTTTTAAACATTTTGTTTCACTTGTTTTACCTTTGGACAGCAATTGTTCATTATTCTGCCATTCACATCTTTTCTGGTCACATCTTTTGTTTTTTTGCCATTCCCTTTGATTTTGCTCCACCATTGTTTTTGTCAATGAATGTCTTCCATCCCATTGCAGACCTTCCCTTTTGTTATTATTCACCGTCTCCCATTTTGCCTTCTTCACTCCTATAGCATTCCTAACTTTTCTCAGCTCTGATGAAGGATAATTGACCTGAACTGTTAACTCGATTTCCTGCTCCACAGATGCTGCCAGATTTGCTGAGCACTTCCTGTACTTTTTGTTTTATTTTAGCTTTTCAGCACCTGCAGTATTTTATCTTTCTTGAGATAGCTCCATTGTTGTCCATTGTCCATTAAGATGATGGTACACTTCAAATAGGAAACACATAGAATGGTATATTCCAAGTTTGATCTCTTTTCAGTGATACCAGCTAGAAAGTGTTCATGAGGCCATTAGTTAAGAAGAGGACCAGATGTAGCTTCGACACGTACCATGCACACTCTTCCACTGCACTTCTTCAGAACAGAATCGTCTGCCCTATTGGCTCTCTCTGACTTGTTCATAGCAAGATTCCATGCCTCCAGCAAAAAAGCAGTGACAGCGAAATACTTTAACACCACTGTACATGCTTCTTGTTGCTTTTGACTTGTGCTCATAGTTCTTGTTACCGAGTTGCATTTCTTCAGGGAATGTGGATGAATAATGTCCAAAATGCGTAATTTCTGACATTAAGTTTATGCATCATTAATTAATTATGCAGTTTCATGATGAAAACTCCATTTAACCACAGTCGGCAACCCTAAGTCATTCTGGCAAATATACACAACACTCCCCCCCAAGTCCAATATGTCCTTCCAAAGGTGTGGTGCCCAGAACAGCTCATAGTACTTCAGATGTGTTTATCTAGGAATTTTTATAACTCAAGCATGACTTCTACACCTTTGTATTCTAGTCCACCAGATATAAAGGCTAGCTTTCCATCAGCCTTCCTGTTTATTTTTGTGTCTGTTCATGACATTTTAATGATCAATGTACCTGGACCACAAATCTTTTTTGACCTCCACTATTTGTAGCTTTTCATTCATTAGAAAGTACCAGTTCCATTCTTTACCGATCCAAAGTGGATGACGTCATGTTTACCTACTGAAATTCCTTGCCAGCTTTACCCAAACACAATCTATTAATAACTCTTTATAATTTTACACTCTAATCTATATTGCTCACAATGCTGTCTATCTTTGTGCCATTGTCAAATTTGGGCATGTGGCATTCTATCCCAAAATCCAAGTCATTGATGAATGCAGTGGAAGTCTCAAGAGATCTTCAGAAGAAGGCAAAGGTTTAGTGAAGCACAGAAGAACTTTGTCTTCTGTTGTAAACTGACCAAACATACGCTCACAAATAAAACAAAAGAACAATCTAAGTTTCTCTATACATCTATATAATTACAGCAAATTTCCTATCACCATGCCTACTCCTGATGGATCATTTTGCTGTAATTAATGTTGTACCAAAGTCTCACAAGGAGGACCAGGGACACCACTGTTGCATGGCCATGCTGTGGTATTCCAAGCCTTTTGTAACAGAGCTGCCCTTTAGCTGACGCTTGGGAATATGTTGCCTCTGTAGGTGCAAGATAGCCAAGTCCTGTATCCTGCAGGCATTTGAGGGGCTGGACAGATCACATAAGCAGTTACCAAGAGAGAATAAAAGCAACAATAATGTGAATTTATGCACCTTCTATAATATAATAAAATATCCCAAAGTGCTTCACAGGAACATTATAAAACAAAATATGACACCCAGTCACAGGAGATATTAAGACAGATGAGAAAAGACTTGGTTAAAGAGATAGGCTTGCAGGAATATTCTAAAGAAGAGAAGTGAGGTAGAGAGCTAAGGAGGTTTCGGGAGTGAATGCCTCAGCTTAAGGCCTTGGCAGCTGATAGCATAGCCACCAGTGGTGGACTGGAATTAGAGGTGCAGATTCTCTAAGCCAGTGTTGGTCAGGGAGCATATTCATTGTGTGTGAGCGTTGCTGGCTGGGCCAGCATTTACTATCCACCCCTAAGGGTATTTTAGGGTCAACCACATTGTTGTGGGTCTGAAATCATATGTAAGCCATACCAGATAAGAATTTCCTTTCCTAAAGGACAGTAGTGAACTTGATGGGTAAACTAGGCTTGTACTCGTTAGAGTTTAGAAGAATGAGGGGAGATCTCATTGAGACGTATAAGATGATGAATGGGATGGATAGGATAGAGGTGGAGAGACTCTTCCCGCTCAAAAAAGACAGTAGGACTAGGGGGCACAGCCTCAAGATAAAGGGGAGGCGGTTTAGAACGGAGTTGAGGAGGAACTTCTTCACTCAAAGGGTGGTGAATCTCTGGAATTCTCTGCCCGTTGAAGTGGTGGAGGCTGCCTCACTAAATATTTTAAGAAGCAGGTTGATGGGTTCTTGATAAGAGAGGGGATTAAGGGTTATGGGGAGAGGGCGGGAAAGTGGAACTGAGCCACGACAGATCAGCCATGATCTTATTGAATGGCGGGGCAGGCTCGAAGGGCTAGATGGCCTACTCCTGCTCCTATTTCTTATGTTCTTATGTTCTTATGTCCTGATAATCGACAATGGTTTCATGGTCACCATTAGATTTTTAATTCCAGATTTTTATTGAATTCAAATTTCACCATCTGCCATTGTGGGATTCAACCCTGGGTCTCTGGATTACTAGTCCAGCGACAATACCACTACACGACTGCTTCCACAGTGGGGTGAACAGCTTTTGCTGCAGGTTAGAGCACAAGCAGCAGAGTTTACAAATAGTGGAACGCGGCAGCCCAGCCAAGAGTGCACTAGAATAGTCAACAATGGGTATCATAGGCATGGATGAGGGTTTCTGCAGCAGAAGACTTGAGGTAGGAGTGCAGTTAGGCAATCTTCTGGAAGTGGAAATAGATAGTCTTAAAAGTGGAACAGAAAACTCATCTCAGGTTCAAATATGACACAAAGGTTATTGAATTTGGTTTGGCCTCAGACATTTGCTATGGAGTGGTACAGAATCGATGGTGAGGGTACAGTTTGTGGCAGGGACTGAAGACCCTACTCACCATTCCAGATCCTAAATAGTCTTTTCAGGTGAAGAAACACATTACCTGCACCTCTTTCATTCTGGTTTGTTGCATTTGCTGTTCCCAATGCTGTCTTCTCTACATCAGACAGACCACATGTAGACTGGTGACCAACCTGCGCGCAGGACCCAGACATTCCTGTCACTTGCCACTTCAACACACCGTCCTGCTCTCCTGTCCACATGTCCAGTCCTTGGCCTTATTACAATATTCTTGCGAATCCCAATGCAAACTGGAGGAGCAGCATCTCATCTTCTGAATGGGCACTTTACAGCCTTCTGGACTGAACAGTGAGTTCAACAGCTTCAGAGCATGAACTGTCCTCCACCTTCGCCCATTTCCATTTATTTTATTTCATTTTGTTTCATCTCATTCATCCATTTTATCATCCTTCTTTCTCACTTCTGTTTTTCCACTTCTCCATTCCAGTTCTCCTTCTTTCGATAACCTTTAGTGCAACTGCTGCATTCCTCAGGCAGTCCTTTAACCATCTGTACCTTTGTTCTGCCATTCACACATTCTGATCACTTAATGGATACTTTTAGTACCTTTTTCAGCCTTCTTATCCTCATTTACATTCCCTTTGTCTCATTCCAGCCCCCTACATCCCAATAGTATAAATCTCTGCTGATTCTCTTTACTCTCAGCTCTGATGAAGGGTCATCTAGACTCGAAACATTGGCTCTATTCTCTCCCCACAAATGCTGTCAGGCCTGTTAAAATTTTCCAGCATTTTTGGTTTTTGGTCCAGATTCCAGCATCCGCAGTATTTTGCTTTAATCATTGTCTTAGGTTGCTCTCCAAAAGCTTCACTCATTGACCACTAACTCTATTCCTCACTTGGTAATTGTCTGAGGCTGAACCAGACACTTGGCAAATATCGGCTGAAAACCTACCACCTTGTGTCCCGGAATTGGGATGACCGAAGATCCCAATACGGAAATCTCTGTTGGCTTTGGGCGAGATTTTACGATCTTGCCCGAGCAAGGCTGTAAAACCCGACCCATCATATTTGATCCTGAGGTTCAAATCATCACTAAGACTTCCTACTTCCACCCTTAACTCAGTTCATCTGCTGCTGAAACCCTCATCCCTGCCTTTGATGGCTCCAGACCTGACTATTCCACTGTATTCCTGGTCAGCCTTCCATCTGTTAATTTGAGTATTTCCAGAGCTCTGCTGCTCATGTGCTAATTTGCAGCAATTCCCATTCATCAATCAAATCTGTGCTCACTGACTTATATTGGGTCCGGATTAAGCAACATTTCAATTTTTGATTTGATTTGATTTATTACTGTCACATATATTTGTAGTCATGATGTGGCATCCTGGGAACCAAGACAGAGTCTCTTTAACCTGTGCTTAATCCTCTCTCCATTAATATTATCTGTACCTGATTACCTGTAAAGACTCGCATTCCAACCACTATTTTGTAGATTGAGTTTGTGTCTTTATATGCCCTGTTTGTGAACAGGACTCCCACTTACCTGACGAAGGAGCAGCGCTCCAAAAGCTAATGACTTTTGTTACCCAATAAACCTGTTGGACTTCAACCTGGTGTTGTGACACTTCTTACCACATGTATTGGTACACAGTGAAAAATATTGCTTCTTGCGCGCTATACAGACAAAAAACATACCGTTCATTGAGTACATGGGGAGAAGGAAAGCAAAGCATGTAGAATATAGTGTTACAGTCATAGCTAGTAAAAGATCAACTTATTATCAGGTAGGTCCATTCAAAAGCCTGATGGCAGCAGGGAGGAAGCTGTTCTTGAGTCAGTTGGTCATTGTCAAGCAGCCCAGGTCATTAGTGAGCTCAGATTTTTGTACCTTTTTCCCAATGGAAGAAGGTGGAAGAGAGTATGGTGTCCTTGGTAATGCTGGCTGCTTTTCTAAAGCAGCAGTAAGTATAGATGGAGTCAATAGGTGGGAGGGTGGTTTGCGTGATGGGTTGGGCTATGTTTACACCCCTTGTAGTTTCTTGTGGTCTTGGTCAGAGCAGGAACCATACCCAGATGTGATAGATCTGAAAAGGATGCTTTCTGTGGTGCATCTGTAAAAATTGGTGAGAGGCATAGCGGACATGTCAAATTTCTTTAGTCTCCACGGGAAGTAGAGGCATTGGTGGGTTTTCTTAACTATAGCATCATGGGGGAGGGCAGGTTGTTAGTGATCTGGATACTGAGAAATTTGAAGCTCTCAACCATTTCCAACTCACCACAATTTATGTAGATATTAATAATTTAATCCTTGTTTTTTGATCCCTTTAAGCTGCACCCCTCCTATCTTGTTAATTTCCTCCAGACGTACAACCCTTCAAGATATTTACATTCCTCCAAGATATCTACATTCCTCCATGTCTGACTTCTTGAACTTCTGATGTGGAGCTGCTGGCGTTGGACTGGGGTAAACACAGTAAGAAGTCTCACAGCACCAGGTTAAAGTCCAACAGGTTTACTTGGTAGGACAAACCACTAGCTTTCGGAACACTGCTGTTCATCTTGAACTTCTCCAGATTGAATGATTCCAGTGTGTGTTCGTGTGTTTAGCTGCCAGGTATCTGTGCTGTGTAATTTTTTCCTTGAACATCATTAGCCTACTACTTTTCTTTCCTTCTTTACTTATCTCTTTGATATTCTTTTGTTCCCTTGGCCTAATATCTCCTTATATGGCTTGGTATCAAAGTTTGTTTGCTAATGCTCTGGTGAAATGCCTCAGGATGTTGTACCATGTTTCATGGAATTGCTGTTACTGTCTGGAAGGTTTAAGTGAAGAGTGGAAAAGGGTTCATGCGGAGCATAATCTCCGATCAAATTCTGTCATTTTAATGCCCAGCAGGGATTCAGTGATGTTACCAGAGACCATAATGCCTATTTAAAACAGGTTAGTGCAGTCATTGAGCAGGTGTCCACACATCAACAGGTCAAAAGCCTATCCTGTGGAAGGCAACAAGGCAGCATGGGGTAAGTCACACCCTTAGTTTTAACGAAGTATCTATCTAATTTTCTAACAAGTAGATAGGATTAATTTTGGGACTATTAGTTTATGTATTTTACTGAAACATGGCTAAGGGAGGGACAGGACTGGCAGCTCAATGTTCGAGGGTACAGATGCTATAGGAAAGATAGAACAGGAGGATTGAGAGGAGAGGGAGTTGCACTTTTGATTAGGGAAAGCATCACGGCTGTACTGAGAGGGGATATATCCGAGAGTTCGGATGCTGAGTCTATATGGGTAAAACTGAGAAATAAGGAAGGAGAAGTCACTTTGATAGGGTTGTACTATCGGTCCCTAAATAGTTGGCAGGAAATTGAGGAGATTACAGATAGCAACAAGAAAAATAGGGTGGTAATAGAGATTTTAACTTTCCCAACATTGACTGGGACAGCCATAGTATTAGAGGGTTGGATGGAGACAAATTTGTTGAGTGTATTCATGAGAAATTTCTCATTCAGTATGTGGATGGCCGGATGAGAAAGGGGCAAAATTTGGCCCCTCTTGGAAATAAGGAAGGGCAGGTGACAGAAGTGTTAGTGAGGGATCACTTTGAGACCTTGGACCATAATTCTATTAGTTTTAAGATAGCTATGGAAAATGATAGACCTGGCCCAAAAGTTAAAATTCTACATTTGGGCAAGGCCAATTTTGATGGTACCAGGCAGTAACTTTCAAAAGTTAATTAGAGTCTGTGGGGAGGCAAAGGAATGTCTGGTCAGTGGCATGCTTTCAAAAATATGCTAACCGGAGTTCAGGGTAAGTACATTGCTCTAAGCGTAAAGGGCAGGGCTGGCAGAAGTAGCGAACCCTGGATGACTTGGGATATTGAGGCCCTGGTCAAGAAGAAGAAAAAGACACATGACATGCGTAGGCAACTGGGGTCAAGTGAATCCCTTGAAGAGTATAGCGGGTATAGGAGTAAAGAGAAAAATCAGGAGGGCTAAAAGGGGACATGAGATTGTTTTGGCAGATAAGGCAAAGGAGAATCCAAAGACTACAATCCAAATTCTACAAATACATAAAGGGCAAAAGAGTAACAAGGGAGAGAGTAGGCCCTCTTAAGGATCAACAAAGTCACCTATGTGCAGAACCACAAGAGATGAGTTCTTTAATAAATATTTCTCATCAGTATTTACCGTTGAAAAAAGCATGGATGTTAGGGAACTTGGGGAAATAAATAGTGATGCCTTGAGAAGTGTACATATTATAGAGAAGGAGGGGATTGAAGTTTTAAAGTGCATCAAGATAGATAAATCCTCGGGACCTGATGAAGTGTATCCCAGGACATTGTGAGAGGCTAGGAAGGAAATTGCGGGTCTCCTAGCCAAGAAACTTGAATCATCAATAGTCACAGGTGAGGTGCCTGAAGATTGGAGAGTGGCAAATGTTGTGCCTTTGCTTAAAAAAAGCTGCCAGGAAAAGCTTGGGAACTACAGGCCAGTGAGCCTCACATCTGTAGTGGGTAAATTGTTGGAAGGTATTTTGAGAGACAGGATCTACAGGCACTTAGAGACGCAAGGACTGATTAGGGACAGTCAGTGTGGCTTTGCGAGTGGAAAATCGAGTCTCACAAATTTGATTGAGTTTTTTGAAGGGGTAACCTAGAACATAGATGAGGGCAGTGCAGTTGATGTTGTCTACGTGGACTTTAGCACGGCCTTTGACAAGGTACCGCATGGTGGATTGTTGCAGAAGGTTAAATCTCACGGGATCCAGAGTGAGGTATCTAAATGGGTACAAAATTGGCTTCTTGACAGAAGCCAGAAAGTGGTTTTAGAGGGTTGTTTTTCAAACTGGAGGCTTGTGACCAGCGGTGTGCCTCAGGGATCAATACTGGGTCCACTGTTATTTGTCATTTACATTAATGATTTGGATAAGAATATAGGAGGCATGGTTAGTACATTTGCAGGTGACACTAAGATTGGTGGCATACTGGACAGTGAAGGAAGTTACTTCCAATTACAATAGGATTGTAATCAATTGGGCCAGTGGGCTGACAAATGGCAGATGGAGTTTAATTTAGACAAATGCGAGGTGATGCATTTTGATAGATTGAACCAGGGCAGGACTTACTCAGTTAATGGTAGGGTGTTGAGGGGAGTTACAGAACAAAGAGATCTAGGAGTATAAGTTCATAGTTCCTTGAAAGTGGAGTCACAGGTGGACAGAGTGGTGAAGAGGGCATTTGACATGCTTAGTTTCATCAGTCAGAACATTGAATACAGGAGTTGTTGAAATCGAATACGTCTTGTTGAAATTGTACAGGACACTGGTAAGGCCACAGTTGGAATGTTGTGTGCAATTCTGGTCACCATAAACTAGAAAGAATGCAGAAAAGATTTTCTAGGATTCTACTGGGATTTGATGGATTGAGTTATTTGGAGAGGTTGGATAGACTGGGACTTTTTTCTCTGGAGCATAGGAGGCTGAGGGGTGATCTTACAAAGGTCTTTAAAATAACGAGGAGCATATAATCAGCTAGATAGTCAATATCTTTTCCCAAAGATAGGGGAGTCTAAAACTAGAGGGCACAGGTTTAAGGTGAGAAGAGAGAGATATAAAAGTGTTCAGAGGAGCAATTTTTTCACACACAGGGAGGTGAATGTCTGGAACAAGCTGCCAGATGTAGTAGTAGAGGCGGGTACAATTTTGTCTTTTAAAAAGCATTTAGATAGTTACATGGGTACGATGGGTATAGAGGAATATGGGCTAAATGTGGGCAATTGGAATTAGCTGAGGGGTTTTAAAAAAAGGGTGGCATGGACAAGTTGGGCCGAAGGGCCTGTTTCCATGCTATAAAACTCTATGACTCTTGGCTACAACATCCTTCATGCGTTCACATTGATCAAACTGAGAACAAAAGGTAGTCAACTGGAATGGTCGCATTAATTGTCAAGCAGCCTGGGTCATTAATAGACACTGTTTCTGTTTAATATTGAAAAATGCTTATTTTGGTTAACTTCAGTTATAAACAGTATATTATTTGGGTGTCATTCTTTACTCAGGGGATTTACTCTCTCCTCTGAGTAAGAAGGTTTGAGACAAGCTCTGGATGCAGGTAGGAGTACTTAGTCTTGGCTGACATTCCAATGCAGAATTGAAGGGTTACTGCATTGTCAAGTGTGCTGTCCTTTGGATTAGCAATTAAATTAAAATGTTTACATTTTTGAAAAGCGCTTAATCTTCTTTTCTCTCTGTTTGCCACCTTTGCTTCAGGAGGGTTGAAGAAGTGTATGTGTCAATTTGCTCACAATTGTAACATACGGCAAGATTTTCTGGCTGTGCTCGCCCCAAAAATGGAAAATCTCGTCCAAGGTCAATAGACCTTTTGATGATCTGCCCCTCGCCCATTCTGATTTCTGAGGCAGACGTAATGGTAAAATTCACTCCATAGACCTTATCTACAATTGTGAATTCCATTACTAATGTGTTCTGAGTCTTTCAAAAAAAGTTCATTGGTTTACTTTCTGATTGATATTAGCAGTTCTCTGTAAAAAGCTAATGTATGAAAGCGTTGATGTTCTTTTCTATAAGCTTTCATGTCATTTTAATGAATGAATTCAGCTATTTTGAAATAGTAGTAAGAAAGCATTTGGTCACAGAATATGGGGGTGAATTTCATCTTCTCTTGTCTGCCAAAATGGACAATAATCAGTGGCCTTTAAGATCTTCTGCCCGAGGTCCTTCGTGCTCAGATCTGCTGGACAGGGGCAGCATGGTGATACAGTGGTTAGCACTGCTGCCTCACAGTGCCAGGGACCTGGGTTCGTTTCCTGGCTTGGGTCACTCTGTGCATTGTTTGCACATTTTCCCCGTGTCTGCGTGGGTTTCCTCTTGCAGTCCAAAGACGTGCTGGTTGGGTGAATTGGCTATGCTAAATTCTCTCTCAGTGTACCCGAATAGGCACTGGAATGTAGCGATTAGGGGGTTTTTACAGTACCCGTGTGAATGTAAGCCTTCTTGTGACTAATAAATAAACTTTAGGTGTTCATTCCAGTGGAACGTTGCTGAATAGGGTTGCCAACTCTGGATGGACATATTCTTGGAGGTGTTATCACATGACCTTTAGCTGCCAATTGGCCCAGCCCACGCCATCACCAGAGGTCACACTATGTGGCCGACCTTGAGCTGATTGGAAAGTGAACTGTATCTCCATTACCTGATTGGATAATTCTTCACTGTCAGTCAAACAGTCTTTTTTTCTTTGTCTAATAATAATAGCAGTAAACTAAAGCATTCAAATGAAGTATTTAAATGGACACAACTCTTTTTTTCAATATTTGTATAAAATACACTTTCTGTTGCAGGTAACAGTGTTTTGTAGATTAATCTTTAATTCCTGGGCACTTTGGGTTAATGCTGAAGGGTTGGTAACCCTACCATTGTTTGCAGATTTCAGTAGGTTCCACCTCCTTTAGGTGGGAGCACTACTTGTCTGTATCCTGAGATATTCCAAAATCATGGAGGGCTGGATGTCAGTAGGTACAAGGTGGCAAATGTGCCATGAGTTTTCGGCCATTATTGCTCCATTTGACCTAAAAATGAGAATGAAAATTGTCCCCAACATGTTGTATTGATATAGAGCCTTTAATGAAGATAAATGTCAAGGGCACAGTGGAAAATATGGCCACTAAGGCAAGGAAGAAATATTAGGAGGGGTGACCAAAAGATAGTCGAGGTTTAAAGGAGGGTCTTAAAAGGAAACTTTACTCTGCTTCTAACTCATTCTTGCATCTCAATCACACAAGATCTTTTCTGAAGTGTTAAACATCCCGCCCACCTAGGGAATGTTTGAAACCTAAACCGAATGCTTTCGTCCTGGATTTTTTTGAGATAGTATCTTAAATGAATTTTGTGGTTGTGATGCAATTCCTGCATTGTACAATAAACAACACATTCACCTTTAACTCAGCTCACACTCTTTTCTACTGCAAAACATAGCCAGAATTAAAGGAAGTAGAAATCAGTGGAAAATTTTAATTAATATTGAAGGGATTTTTTGCAAAATGTGAGGGAACTGGAAAATTCTTATCATGTCCACATTCATGTCAATTAAACTTGGTTAACAATATTTTTGGAAAGCACACATGCAAGATTTTTCACTTATGTTTTAAATGAAATATCAATTGTGTTTTAGTTTATTTTAAATGTTGATCATGGCAAAGTTGGGGAGTGGTTAGCACTGCTGTCTCACCAGAGACTCGGGTTCAATTCCAGCCTTGGGTGACTGTGTGGAGTTTACATGTTCTCCCAATGTTTGTGTGGGTTTCCTCCAGGTGGTTTGGTTTCTTCCCACAGTCCAAAGATAAAGTTTATTTATTATTAGTTACAAGTAGGCTGACATTAACACTGTAATGAAGTTTATTTTCACAGTAACTTCACTGGCAACTGTGCAGAGAATTGAGGGAGAATTTAGCATGGCTAATTCACCTAACTAGCATGTCTTTCGGGCCATGGGAAGAAAGTGGTGCACCCAGAGGAGTGCATGAGGGGAGCTTGCAGACTCTGCACAGACAGTGACCCAAACCCGGAATCGAATCAGGGTCCCTGGCAGCAGTCCCAATCACTGTGCTACCGTGCCGCTCAAAAGCAGAGCTCAGAACCTTTGGAGAAAAGGCCTTTTGGCTGTTGATTTTGAACATTAAGGGGAAAGTTCTAATAAGCTGGTGATCATTGTATCTGTAGCTATTGCTGGCATTGCAGACCTGCAGCAGAGGTAGGCATGACTCCTATGCAATTTTGTGGTGTAAACCTTTCTTCAGGGGCATTCGTAGACTTGCAACGAAGGGTTTTTGAAGCGGGTGGGATTGGTTGGTTGAAATCATCACCATTCACATTAATTAATAGGTCTGATAATAGTATCTTCTAAGAATTAATAGCAATAGTAATTCAATAGTAATCCCAAAGTTATGAAACTCAGATCAAAGAAAAGTATTGTGACCAACACACAACCGTGCAAATAATTACGGATAGGAAAAGACTCTCTGGCTCATCAAGGCTGCCCCACATTGACTGTAAATAAAGTCAACATCCCAACCAAAACATGTGAGCTGCAGGAAAAGGCACAGAAATAGATAAAAATACAGGTCAATTTTAGGGAATAAATTGGTGAAATATCTTGCCAAGCATGTGGGTGATCAAAACTTGTTGATAGTTACTACAAAGGAAAATCAGGGCTAACACTATCATTTTGAATGAGGTAATCTCTGCTCCAGTCAGAAATAGGTTAAACTCTTGTTTGAATGAACTATGTGACTACACCAATCAGCAGCACATTCCAAAGATTCACTATTTACTGGGGAAAGAACCATATCCTGACATCTAACAGTGATGTAATGTAACACTGCTTAAAATTGTGAGCCCTGGTTCTCCCTAACCTTGGAACAAAGGGCTAGATTTTCATGGCATCATGGAAATTATTTTTAAATGGTGGGCGGGACTTGAATGTGGCAGTTCCACCCCATTTTTGACAGATCCGATTTTCACAGGTAGAGGAAAAGGGATGAGGTGTAATTCATACATTTGGGAAATCTGAACTCCGCAGGGCTATGTGAATTCAGCGCTGAGCTTTTGCTGTAGCTATGGCCTTAACCCTCTTGAATCGAAAATAAGGTCTTTAAAACTGTCATGATGTGAAGTTATTTAAACAGCCAGCTCTTTAAAAGTTAAAGAAAAGACTGCTGGTGTCGGTGAGAGTTGAAAAGGCTCTGTTCTAAGAGTTAAAATAGCTGTTTGTTGACATTACCTTGAGGGCTATTGTTACCACTGCTTGGTTCTTTCCTCAAACTATAATTACCTCAGCTGGGATCCTAAGTTCACAGTTTGATTGACAACTCAAAAAAGTTATTAAATGATTATCTGTCTTTGATGCATGTTATGAATAGAATCTTGTTTGTTTTTATAAGGCATTAAGCACTTGAACAGATTGAATGTGTCTTTTTTAATATAGTGAATACTGTAATAGATATTTAAATCTTTATTTTGCTTCATCCCAACCTGCTGCTGAGTTATGTCCATGATGAATACTGAGTGAGTTGGCATGGAGTGTGTAAGGGCTGAGCAGAGTGGAGTTATGAATTGGCTTTAAGTTGACATGGACTATAAGCAGACATGGGAGTGAGTGGGGGCCATGAGTTGGCATTAAGTTGCATAAAGGCTGCAAGGGCCATGAAATTGGGTGGGGAAAGAATGGAAAGGGGTGTATGAGAGTCCATTGGGATGGCATGGTGAGTGGTTGGAGGGTTAAGAGAGGTGAGAGCTAGCGGGCCTAAAATTTAACAAAACAATTGAGACAATGTCCCAGAAAACTGAGGTGTTGGCCACCTCTGAGGATGCTTCCAGCATTGGGGGGTCCAACTCTATCCCATAGCTTCCTCATCCTTGCTACTGTGGAGCTAACTTGGGTCTGACAGATCATTGTGTACCAAGATGGGTCTGCTGAATTGGAGAAATTCTTCATTCGAGCTAGCAGCCTTAATTGTACAAATATGGCCCAAAGTGAATACTCCAACATAATCTGTTCTTTGTGTATCTCCTCTGGCTCAATTTGTAGCACTCTCACCTTTTGAGACACAAAGTTTTGCTTCAAGTCCCACTCTAGTGTATGACCAGAACAATAAAGGCTGACGCTCCAATGCAATACTGAGGGGGTGCGGCTCTGTTAAAGGTGCTGACTTTCCCATAAGACATTAAACTGAGGCTCCATCTGCTTGTTCTGAACGGTGTAAAGAATCCCAGAGCATTATTTCAAAGTAGATCAGGGATTCAAACCCAGTGTATTGACCAATCATTATCTCTCAATCAAGTTCACAAGAAAACAGATTATTTTATAATTGTCACATTGCTGCTTGAAGGAGTTTGCTATGTTTAAATTGATTGCTGCATTTCCTGACTACATTTAATTAAGTACATCATTGACAGTAAAATGCTTGCGATATATCTGGTGTTTGTGAAATACACTACATAAATGCAAGGCTTTTTTTTCCATCATGTAAACTTTGAACAAATCACCCCAACCTATGCTTTTTTAAAATATTCTTTAATCCTAATACTCTTTTACGCTATCTTGATAAATCAGATGCTTCAAAATGGGAATTTATCTAGCGTCTTTCATTCACACCCTTTGTAGAGTTTTAACCTTACCCAATATACTTTTTTCCTCAAACTTTAAGCCAACACAATGAACATACAAAATAGAAGCAGAAGTAGGCCATTCGGCCCCCCAGCCTGCTTCGCCATTCAATAAATTCACGGACGATCTGTTTGCACTAAGTTCCACCTTCCCATCAATTTCTGATAACCTTTGATTCCCTTGCCCAACAAGCATCTATATTCCTCTGCTTGAAAAATGTCTAGTGATTGCACTCTGACGCAGAGTTTCAACGTTGCACAATCCTCTGAGAGAAAAAAGTTCTCTTCATCTTTGTCCAATAAAGGCAACACCTAATTTTTAAACAGTGACCCTAGTTCTGGACTCCACCACAAGATGGAACAACATTTTTGTATTTACCTTATCAATACCATTCAGGATTTTATATACTTCAGTTAACTTTTCCTCACTCTTCTAAACTCTAATAGAAACAAGTCCACTCTTTCCAATTTATCTGATTAACAATCATGGGCTTTAATGGGGGTCAAAAGGAAAATTGAAGTTTCAGAGAGCACTTACCCTTCCTTATTTTCAGATTCTCTATGAGCAACACAAGGGATACCAACAAACTGATTCTTTTCCTATTTTCCACAGAGTTAATCACAGCATTCTGGCCAATATTATCCCTCAGTCAACATTACAAAAACAGATTACTGGTGGCTATTTGTAAGAGTTCAGAGCATGTAAATTGGATATTGCTTTTCCTTCTTCCCAAAATCACTACGCTTCAAAAGTACACTCTTCGAGGCATCCATTGGTCATGAAAAGTGCTATATAAATGCAGATTTTTTGTTTAGTGTGGGATTGGAGTCACAGGTAGACCAGGTCAGCTATGGGTGGCACATTCCTCTGAAGTGGATTATGAGTCAGTTATATCTTTACAACAACCCAGCAACTTTTGGTGATAGGCATTAAAACATAACCATTAGTCTATCATAACCTCTCAGACTTGCACCTTTAAATGCAACAGAGCACGGTATTTTCTACTATGATTTCTTTTGAATCAGGAAGCCTAATAAAACAGATATAGTGCAATATAAAAGACATTTAGTAATAAGTGGGCTAGAAGTTGCCACAATCACATAAAAATCCCATTTAAGTTGCGTATAATACTGTATTCGTTCTTTAATTTGAAGACTCCAAATTGCAAGTTGAAACAGGAAAATTTGGAAAACTTTTAATTATTAACAGTTTGGATATAAACTTTTTGTATTATTTTAAAATATCTAAACTTAATTTTTAATAAAAGCAAAATATACACCTGCTTTTAAATTGTTACTGTAGTGATATTTAATCTCAAATTGTCATCTTCAAGATTGTACATGGAGAGCATTGTTAAAGTTATATGCAGTGAAAAAGTGTAACCTTCCTGAAAGCAATATTTTCAGATATAGTTGTTAATTGTATATTATTCATGCTTAATTGTACGGAGGCGGTAGGTATCAATGAGTGATTCAATTGACTCCCTACAAACAGTGAGGAAGTGTAAGTTTGTAATATGTAACTCTCTGAATAAATATAAAAGTGTTAAAGATTGTCTCTAGTTCTATCCTTTACCAAATGATTTTCTGGAGTATACTAACAATAGTATGAAACTATAGTTGTCACAATCTTCAATTTTACAACCTTGGCCAGAACCTTATCATTGTTCACGCCAGTGGGATTTTCCCACCTGCTGCAGTGAATGGAGATTTGGCTGGCTACCAAATTCTCCAACCTTGCTGCAGCAGGAGCATGGCGAGAACGCACATAAGGTCACGTCATATGATTTTGCTATTGTTTTATTAGATTCAGATGGATGATCAAATTTAAAGGTATAGATTCATTTGTTTGAGAATGTCAAACTAATATGTCAGATTCTAGATAATTAAACAAAATTCCAGGGATCCTAATCCAACTCAACAACAAAAAATATTTAACTGGTTGTATTCCCAGTTAAATCATTTATGGACCCAGAATTACAGTAGGAAGCACATTCTTTTGGAGATCTTCACCACTTCTTTCTTCCCTAAATCTTAAATTCTTCAATTTCAGTTTTTATCAGATGTTTTTCAGTTTTTTCTTATCTAAAAAGGTTAATATAACATTAATTGCTTTTGACAACATCTTCTTCCAAAAGTTCATTCTGTGAGCAAAAAACTTATTCCTCTTTTGTAATTTATAGACTTTTTGAGGCTTGGTAATTTTATACTCGGGCCCCTACTTCTGTGAGTATAGCCCGAATCAAATTGTTCGCATGTATCCCACAAATTTACAAAATATAATACATTTCCTGAAGAGTTGAAAAGGCTAGAAAGAGATTTTGGCAGAGGAAGATAGGAATATAGGAGTTAGGAGCAGAAGTAGGCAAATTCAGCCTTTTGAGCCTGGTCTGCCATTCAATCAAATCATGGCTGATATCTCCCCTGGTCTCAAATCCATCTCTCCACCTATTCCTCATATCCCTTTATCCCTTTCTTACATTAGAAATATATCTATCTCCTTCTTGAAACCATCCAACGATTCAGATTCCACTGTGCTATGGGGCAGCGAGTTCACAAATTCACCATCCTCTGGCAGAAATAGTTCCTCCTCATCTCAGTTTTAAATTTTGCTCAAATGTTACTAAATGGCCACAACCTGGGGGAAATAAGATTTTATGTCAATGGAATCTTCTGAGTGTAGTAAACAATTAACAAGTTCATCCGGTAGTAGAGTTTGTTCTTGAAACAGTCCCTCCATTACATACATTCTGTGATGATCATCGGCTGGGAATTGGCCCTCATCCTTTTTAAGGATGTAATTGTTGTATTTGTCTGGTATTCCATTCTGGCAATATGACAAACTTATGTTCATATCTTCAGTGACACCAATAGTGGGAATTTCATCAATCCTGTCAAAAGTTGGAGTCCTGTCAAAAGTTGTAGCTTGATCACTTCCAGCTTTTTGAACTGATTGGTCACCATTACGTGAAAAGTTTGCCAGTTGGCAGTTGCTGGAGATTTGAGGTTTGTAGCCAATGGTTTCTGCATCTTCATTTGATTCAGACAGATCACAACTATGAGCTTCTGGAACATCTGGAATTGAGATCTCAAAAGTTGTTTGCTCCAATTGTTGATTTCCATGCACAGTCTGGATCAAGCTGTTTATTGGCAGCAACGTTTCCTCTATTTCTGTTACTGGAGGATCTTTGTACATCAAGAGCACTGCAGGTTGTAAACAGGGAACTTGTTCTATGATCTACAATGGAAATAAATTCAAGACAGGATGAATATCATGAAAATATCACATGTCTTTTGAAAGGTTGCTGAATAAGATATAAAAATCACCTCATGGCTTCAATGTGGGCATACTTCCTTTACTCATTACCTGACAACATTTTTCCACTTGTCAGTTCAGTAGTTTCATTTTCATTTCACTTTTTCAAGTAAAACCAGAAGTTTTATCAAAGGAAAGCTGCTGAAGGTTGCTACACAAATCATTTTTATTTTTTACATTCAGTCAATTGAAACCTGGAATATGCCAGCAAGTAGCTAAATCCCTTGAGATTGGATGAAACAATAGTGGACGCTAGAGTAGGATAGTGGATTTGCAATCTGTCATGAATGTGGATTAAATCTAGTTCAGATGACTGGGCGAAAGTCCTTCCCTCTCTCTTGCCTATTCCTGTGCCAACATGCTGCTCCAAATTAAGCTGCAAGTTTGTGCCTGCAACACTGTGTATTCCCACCATCAGCTGAGTCTACCTATGGGAAGTACTGAACACCTCAGCAGATATGTGTCAGGAAATGTTCCTTCGGAACAAAGCAGATTTTCTCTTAACCTTTAGGTGCAAAGAATCAACTGAGCATATTAAATATTCTAATGATGGTTTCCGAAGCAAAAGTCTTCCTGATTGCATTTATGCTTGATTCGTTGAATTCTTGGAAGAGGTAGCAGACAGTAGATGAGGGTAATGTAATAGCTGTAATGTATCTAGATTTCCAGAAGACCTTTGATAGGGTACCACATATACAGCAGATCAATGCACGGCTGAAGAGATGACATAGGAGGGAGGGCTTTGGATTCCTGGATCACTGAATCCATTGCTGGGGAAGGTGGGACCTGTACAAGTTGGGTGGTTTGCACCTAAACTGGAATGGGACTAATATCCTTGTGGAAGTTTTGCTACTGCTAGTGAGGGAGATGTTTAAATTAATTTGTCAGGCGTATGAGATACGGCGTAGAGATAGAGTAGGAAGTGAAACGCAGTCAAACATAGAAGAAAAAGCTACTCAGTCTGCAAGGCAGTATGATTATAGACAAGTTAAGGCACAAGGGAGTAACATGGCAAGGCTGGAGGGCATTTACTTTAATACAAGGAGTTTTGCAGGTAAGGCAGATGAGTCAGGGTATTGATTAACACATGGGAATGTGACATTGCTATCACAGAGACATAGTTAAGGGAGGGACAGGACTAGCAGCTCAATATTCCGGGGTATAGGATCTTCAGACAGGACAGGAGGGGGTGTAAAAGAGGAGGTGGTGTCACAAAATTGATCAAGGAGTCAATTACTGCAGCAAGGAAGGATGGTAAATTGGGAACGCACTGGTTACTGCATTGGCGTAAAATGAATGGGATAACCACAGTGTTAAAATAATGAACAGAAGGAAATTCAGTCCCTGATATTTTACCTGTAGTCTTTTAGCCACAAGGCTGTTTTCCACATTGGGAAATTCTTCATGAGCCCAGTCAGGTAAAAACATCTTGCATATTGTTTTAATTCTAAAAAGGAAGTAAATAATTCACATGATACAGAAAGCATTCATTTGAAAAGCTTTGAATTGCATTTTGCTTTAATAGTCATTAACTGGAAGTTGTGACCCAAATAATAATTTTATTGAAATGATAAAAGGTTCATCAGCTTTTCCCACTCCATCCAGCTTCTAATTTTCTACCTGAAACTTCAAAACCCCTTTGCAAATTATAATAATGTACCATGCAGACGCTACAACAACGGATGAATGAACTTCGCTCGACAATCACCAGGCAAGACTGTTCCCTTTCTGTTGGCGAACACTTCAGTGGTCATGGGCATTCGGCCTCTGATCTTCGGGTAAGTGTTCTCCAAGGCGGCCTTCACAACACTCGACAGTGCAGAGTCGCAGAGCAGAGACTGATAGCCAAGTTCCCCACGTGAGGATGGTCTCAACAGGGATCTTGGGTTCATGTCACACTATCTGTAATCCCCATGACTTGCCTGGGTTTGCAAAACCTCACTTACTGTACTGTCTGGAGACAATACACATCTCTTTAACCTGTGCTCAGTGGTCCTTCCACTCACATTGTTGGCCTCTTTAAGACTTGAATAGCAGGTTAGGTGTAAAGATTCACATTCTAATCAGTAATCTGTAAACTGTCTGTGCTGTTACATGTACTGTCTGAGGCCAGAACTCTCCATTCACCTGACGAAGAGGGGAACCTTGAAAGCTTGTGAGTTTATATCAAATAAATCAGTTGGACTTAAACCTGGTGTTGTCAGACTTCTTACTGTGTTTACCCCAGTCCAACGCCGGCATCTCCACATCATGACTTACATTTGCCACCATTGATTATACACAAAATCTCTCCCCACATCCACAGTATTGACTGATAGTTAAAATCTTGAATTATATACATCTTTAGTTCTCTTTTGCTTTCTTCACCGAGAATGGATTCTGCCTCCTTTGCCTACTCCTTAACATAGCCATTGTGAAGACACAAGCACTGTCCATGCAATCAGCATCTAACTGTAAAGAGTAATGTGAGGAGGTTTTCTTTTCAGTATTTTTTACTATTCTCCTACTAGTCTTCTTCTTCTCAGAATGTATTAATTCATGTTGGGTTTAGACACTGGCCTGTTATCTCTGGCTTAAAATCAGCTCATGCTGAGAAGTTAAAGGCCTCTTTGTCTGTTATCTGTAATCTTTTGCCTTCTGTGGAGTGATAGCCAAAACAGAAAGGGGGAAGAAAATGAATGATGGAAGCTTTTTTAGGTTTAAAAACATTTTATGGTTTATTTATTAGTGTCACAAGTAGGCTTACGTCAACACTGCAATGAGGTTACTGTGAAAAGCCCCTAGTCGCAACAATCCGGCGCCTGTTCGGGTACACAGAAGGAGAATTTAGCATGGTCAATGCAACTAACCAGCACATCTTTTGGACTGTGGGAGGAAACTGGAGACCTGGAGGAAACCCATGCAGGCAGGGGGAGAATGTACAGGCTCCACACAAACAGGAACCCAAGCCGGGAATCAAACTCGAGTCCCTGGAGCTGTGAGGCAGCAGTGCTAACCACTGTTCCAGTCTGAAATAAAACAGTAGGTCGGTCAGTGTTGAAAAATAAAGAAAGGCTGATGATTGTGGTGAAGTCCCTTTAAAGACCGCTCAACACAGTATGGGTCACATGATCCAGAGAACCAATCGAGGACCAGGGTGGGGGATCACCCCGGTAAGCAGGGCTTGCTGTTCCAGAACCTTCTGTATGGCTTTTACCTGTAAATAAGTATGTTGTTTTCCCCTTAACTGGTGAACAAGAATTATTTCAATGATGTAAAAGAAACCTTGCACCAGAAGTGATCCTCAATCTAACTAGTATTCTCAGTTGAATACGTGGGGCAGAATTTTCTTTTCCATGAGCTGGTGGGCTTGGAGAATAGCAGGGAGCCACTCTGAGATGGCTTCTCAATATACTTCCACTGCTGAGGGACTTTCCCCATGGGTGGGCAGGAATGTGAATTTAAATACAATTTTATTATTAAGACCCCCTACTTAGTCTGATTTAAAAGACCCGTTAGCACATTGATGGCAGCAGACCAGCCCCCAATCACATTTGGAGGCTGCAAGCTTAATGGAGGCAGCCTCCCTTTGGCAGGTTGGGGGGCCATTGGTAGCAATGGTTCCAACCACAGAGAAGGAGCCATGGGCATCAAAGGCCAACTCTGCAACCCCAATGATCAAAGTGGGGGTGATTTGCCTCCACCTGTAAGGGCTCTGGACATAGACATGGACAAAACAACTGTCAAACATACAGCATGGAAATTCTGATACTCGGAGGAGAAGGACCTTTACTCTATATGTAAGTACCAATAAGAATTTAATGCAGTTATGGAGTAGCTGCAATAGGTAAAGTTTCATTTCTGCTAACATCTCTCACTTTCTTAAAGAAATGCTTTCAAAAAAAAACTCCAGAACTGATAACTTTCATTGTTGCTATGTCTCTTATTGAATTTCCTGTTTCCTGTTGAACTTCCTGTTCCCAGAAGGAGCGTTTTAGAATACCAATAAGAGAACTCGCAATAAACAAACAAACATTTAAAATGGCACATTCTATTTTTCTGGGTTTTAATGAATTGCAATGTTTTTTAGGAAACTATAGTAGAGCAGTTATGGATAGTCAAAGTTAGGTGTTTGGAATAATCATCCACTGACTTAATACTTTCATGTAACTTGTAACCATTAGCAATTGCAGCACGTTTTAAAATTTTGAGGAGGTAAAACTCCTCCCTATCTTGAGAACATACAAATGTTTTGTTGTTCAAGTTGTTTTCAGTTATAATACTAAACATGTACATAGTTCAAAATGGTAAATGATTAATCACTGATGATAGATCTCTGAATTTCTTTTAGATTTTGTACTAGAGGTATTAATGCAGTCCCTTGTGGCCTTTTGCAATGCCTGCAAATGGGAAATCTAGAGAGATTTTTGCTTTCTTAAGTTAATAATGTTTTATATGAAATTTGTCCTTTCCTCTCCATTTTCTCTTTTCCCCTCTCTAATGTGCAAACTCTTGATGGAGTAAGATATATGGATGCTGGGTGCAATCTAGCTTCTTGCCTGTGGAATAAATGCTGACTGTTACTGAGGACCCTTGGAGCTGAGTCCATTGCTCCTGATCCCATAATGTTGGAGCTTGAGAGACTTATGAAGAAAATATGAACCATTTGTTTCTTGAAATAACAAAGACTAGGGCCAGGGAACAAATGAGAGAGGAAGAGATATGAAACTATTTCACCGAACCGGAAGTATTTAGGATTGGATTAAAGTGAACGGAAACTAAATTGGGTGGATTGTGAAACAGGCAAATGATCCAATTCCATTCATTTCTTGCTGGCTGAGTCAGGTCAAAATTGCACCCTCTTCCCCATTTCCCCTCCCAAATTTCAGTGGCAGTAGGTGTGGAGTAGGGAAGGAGGAGGCCAGTTTTGCAGAAGAGAATTATGTTTCTAAATTGCAGTTAGGATGCTGGGTTTGTAGTCCAGTTGAGCTGTGGTATTACTATTCTAGCTGAGATCAACTAACTCAGCACTGACTGAGGATGGCGCTTTTCAAGTTCTTGCCCGAAATGGCTCTTTCAATTCAGCTAGAAGGAAATATGTTTTAAACCGAAAAATATTTATTTTAACATTTTGTTGAAGATTCTTTTTGATCAAAGTAACTTACCTTCTTCTGACTGTCTTTGCAAATGTCAGAGTTAAAAGAAATGCTGCTGGAATGGTTATCCCCATGCTTAGCTGCAGTGGAAGAGCAATGCTGTAATAGTCTAAAATTTCCAACAATGAAAAAATCAATTCAAAATAAAGGATAACTCTTGTGTTCTATAAATATCATTATTGCATTTTCAAAAAAAAAGTAGATGGAATAAAATCATCAGCTATCACAAGATTGATTTAAATGTAATTAAAGATGCTAAGACAGCAGCAGGAAACATTAGAAACACACCGAGTCAGCCAACATCGAAAAAGGGAAATAAAAGCAAAATATTGTGGATGCTGGACATATCAAATCTTACCAAAAAGATTTGTCAAAAAAAAAATTGAAAACAGGAGCTACCCCTTGCAATCTTAGCACAATTTGTCAGCTTGTTTTGGCATTAAGGAGTTTCAGGCTGGTGGGGGGTTTGCACAAAGTCTCTGTGCACTGAGAAGCCAGCTGCAGAGCGCTCAGGAGCTATTGCACAGGTGCCCTGATCTTCCAGTGCACTAGGAGACCTCTTGTCTTGCCATGCCATGGACATCGCCCCACCCACCCACGTCACTGGTGGCAGTGTAACACTTCATGGTAATATGGGTCACTGGCATCAGGGCATTGGGATCTTTTCTGGCAAGTTCCCCTGTGACAACTCTCTCCACAAGCCCCACCTGCGCAATCCCCCTCCCCCACTCTCTGCCAGTCACCCTTTTGCATATTCCCCCTCCCGGCAGGCTGGCAAAGCCTGATGGACACTACCTGGCCATCCATCTGGCCACTAAGCGGCTTCAAGGGCATCCTATCCCCCTGGCATGGCCATGGTATCTGGTCCCCATTGGTGGGGACCATGAGTGATTCTTGTTGGTAAGATCTCTCACCGACTGGGGTAGAAGCGTCCAGGAGACCAGAAATGGCCATGTGGAACGGATTAATGACATAACACTAATATTCAAATCAGCCTGGTGCCTGATTCTGTCGACAAAACAAGGCCAGGAAGATGGCATTCGGCATCAAACTGGTTCATCCCTGGCATGAACTGGATTTTCAGCCTTGCATGCTGTCTTCCCAGCCTGGTGCACTGATTGACTGGCACAGTGGGTGGGTAAGATCATACCCAAAAAATCTACAGGCATTTAGAGAGGTAAGGATCAATTAGAGACAGTCAGCATGGGTTTGCGAGTGGGAAATCATGTCTCACAAATTTGATTGAGTTTTTTTGATGGGGTAACCAAGAAGGCTGATGAGGTCAGTGAAGTTAATATTGTCCACATGGACTTCAGCAAGGCCTTTGACAAGGTACCACATGGTAGTTGTTGCATAAGGTTAAATTTCACAGAATCCAGGGTGAGGTAGCCAAATGGATTCAAAATTGGCTGAATGACAGAAGACAGGATGGTTGTAGAGTTGTTTTTCAAACTGGAGGTCTGTGACCAGCGGTGTGCTTCAGGGATCAGTGCTGGGTCCACTGTTATTTGTCATTTATATTAATAATTTTGATGAGAATTTAGAAGGCATGTTAAGTTTGCAGCTGACACCAAAATTGGTGGCATAGTGAAGGAGGTTATCTAGGATTGCAATGAAATCTTGATCAATTGGGCAGTGGGCTGATGAATGACAGATGGAGTTTAATTTAGATAAATGTGAGGTGATGCATTTTGGTAAACTGAACTAGGGCAGGATTTACTCAGTTAATGGTAGAGTGTTGGGGAGAGTTCTAGAACAAAGAGATCGAGGAGTACAGGTTCATCACTCCTTGAAAGTGGAGTCACAGGTGGACAGAGTGGTGAAGAAGGCATTAACATGCTTGGTTTCATTGGTCAGAACATTGAAAACAGGAGTTGGAACATCTTGTTGAAGTTGTACAAGAAAATGGGAAGGCCACACTTGGAATACTGTGTACAATTTTGGTCACCCGTTAAATAGAAAGGATATTATTAAACTAAAGAGTGCAGAAAAGATTTATTAGGATGCCACTAGGACTTGATAGCTTGACTTACAAGGAGAGGCTGGATAGATTGGGATTTTTTTTCTCTGGAGTTTCAGAGGCTAAGGGGTAATCTTATAGAGGTCTATAAAATAATAAGAGGCATAGATTGACAAGATAGTCAATATATTTTCCCAAAGTTAGGGGAGTCTAAAACCAGAGGGCATAGGTTTAAGGTGAGAGGGGAAAGATACAAAAGAGTCCAGAGGGGTAATTTTTTTTCACACAGAGGATGGTGGAACAAGCTGCCAGAGGTAGTAGTAGAGACAGGTACAATTTTGTCTTTTTAACAGCATTTGACAGTTACATGGTAAGATGGGAACAGAGGGATATAGGCCAAACATGGGCAATTGGGACTAGCTTAGTGGCTAAGAAAAAAGGGGTGGCATGGACAAGTTGGGCCGAAGGGCCTTTTTCCATGCTGTAAACATCTTAGAGTCATAGTGGTAGAGTTATAGATGAGTCTTATAAGGAAGACTCAGAACTTTAACTTTATTTCTCTCTCCACAAGTGCAGCCAGACCTGCTAAGTATTTCCAGCAGTTTCTTTATTATTTCTAAAAGATAAAAACAGCTGAACATACTGAGTGAGAGTGTTCTTTAGAGCTACAACTGCTCTCTTTCAGCTGTTTATCGACTCATTGTACATTTCCTTTGCTGTTTGTATTTATTGATTTATTTTTGATTCCCCAGTATTTTCATTTTCTTTACTCATCACAACTTAGAATTTCATCCTGCCTGCTTGGATATTATCTGTATTATTACAATTTCAAAACTTTGGGTTATAGAGAGAGCACTTCATTCCTGTGCTCTGATGGATAACTCATTTTGGAGTGGGCAAATACTGATGAGGCAGTAATGCCATGACAAATTCTTAAGGTCCAAATTCCAATAGTTCCACCTTATTTATGCTGGATCTCAATATTTAAAAGTGCTGACTAGGATTGTTAGGCGCTACTAGTAAAGTTAGTGAGGCTGCTTATACAATTTAGATGCTGTAAAAGTAATTTTGCATCAACATCTTTGTTCCTTTTTTTAAATTTGCTGTTGCAATCTACTATGTCAGTGGCGTTTTGCCTTGTGCTGAGGGATTGACAGTTACAATCATCCCTCCTCCTAGTACGACATATATTTTGTAGACAGATCATATTGAAGGTATCATTGGAAATTCCCTCCTATCTTTCATTCCTGGTAAAGGATAGGTTCAACGAATACAGGCCCGATTGATGAGGTTCTAGTGCAAGTTTCTAACCCCCATTTGCTTGTAACCCCGCACTCAAGATCATTAGCAGAAACAGTGTTTTCAGTGGGGCTACCGCAGACTTTCCCAAAAGGCCCTTTCCCCAAACCTCCAGTGGGTCAGCAATGGAGTTCCAAGGCAGGTATAACACACGCCCAGCTATCAGGATCACTTATCTATTACTAGCAGCAGATCAAAATTGGAGATCAAGTATGAAAGACTTCAAACAAAACAGCATTTACCAGCAACTCTATTATATTAGCATGAAGACTCAGATCAGGTTGAGGTTTTGGTCTTGGAGGGTGGAGGTCTTTGTCTTTATGGATGCATCATCAGACTGCAGTTAGTGACAGGTATCACTGAAATAATAGGAAACCTGATATTGGGGAGTCCGGGAGAGGGCAGGGACTTGGAAAGTCCATGGATGTGATGTCCCATTGTGTGCGTGCAAGTGTCCGTTATCCATCCATCTGTCCAATCAAGCAGGAGGGCTCAGGACCAGAGTTTGGAGGGTTGTTGTGGTTAGGTAAGGCTTTGGGTGCTTGTGGCTTGGTGGGAGGTTGGGGTGGGGGGTTCTTGGGAATTGGGGGGTTTGGTTTGACAGGTGGTTGGGGTGTTGGTGGGGGGGTTAAATGCAGGCATCCAAAGGGCATGCATAAGAAAAGTGGACAACTGGATCCAGGTTGAGAAAATAAACTTCTCTCACACCAGTTCTTTGAGATTAAAAGTTACAGAATGAGTCACGTACCTCGCTTGATGGTTGTCTCTGCTCCTTTTGCCCCTTCTCCTGCGGCTGTGGTGGCGGTCATATGAACAATGTAAACAGTGTCAATGTCAAGGGTTAGCCAGTAAGTCCTGACATTGGCATTTGTGACATAACCTAACAAAATAAAAATAAATCTGTTAATTGATCAATACAAAATATAATTCTATATTCATTTCTTCCAATTAACTCTGATGACGTTTATACCGTTGAAGTTCCAAATCTATTGAAACATCAGAGTAATACTGAATGCCTGACTTTCGGTGAGGTGGGGTGGTAAGATTGGGCGGGAGACGAAAAATGAGAAACTTGCCCAATTCATGCCTCCCCTGATCGGACCGACCCTGTTTTGCTGGTAAAATTGTCTTTGCACCCAGAAAGAGTGCAAAGCCAATTTAAATATTAATGACATGTTATTAATGAGTCCTGGATGCTGTTGTTCCAGCTCTCTTGCCTTAACCATCTCACCAGTCAAATTTCTCCCCATCAAGAATCACGGATGGTCTCCACCAGTGGAGACCAAACATGATGGTTTTCCCGGGGGATCTGAGTCTATTAAGCACCCTGGGTGATCAGGGGAAGGGCCAGGCAGTCTCCATGGGGCAGTGCCAGCTAGGGGAAGGGGGGGTGGGGTTTTCCATTACACTCCTAACTTGTAGATGGTGGACAGGCTTTGGGGAATCAAGAGGTGGATTACTCACTTCAGGATTCCCAGCTTCAATTCCTTCCTCAAGAACTCCTTGCGTGCTCACTTTCTATGTTTCTTCTGAGTATATCCAAGTCTATTTGAATTTTGAAACATTCCATGCTGTTCAAAAAAATTCTGCTTTTCTATTTTTATTACCAAAATGAATAACCTCACATTATACTCCATCTGCCACCTTGCTGCTCACTCACTTAACCTGTCCACATCTCTTTGCAGCCTCTTTGTGTTCTTCCTACAGCCTGCACCCTTACCTTTGTGTCATCAGCAAATTTAAATGCATTACTCTCGGCCCCTTATGAGTTACTAATATAAATTGAAAATAGCTGAGGTTTCTGGTCATTGTAGCAATCCACTAGTTACAGTTGACAACTTGTAAAAGCCCTGTTTATCCCTTTATATTTTCTTCATCTCTGTGTTGGCACGGTGGCACAGTGATTAGCATTGCTGCTTTACAGCACCAGGGACCCGGGTTTGATTCCCAGCTTGGATCACAGTCTGTGCGGATTCTGCACTTTCTCCCCGTGTCCGTTGGGTTTCCTCCGGGTGCTCTGATTTCCTCCCTTAGTCTGAAAGACTTGCAGGTTAGTAAGGAAATCCGCCTGCAGCTGTACAAGGTACTGGTGAGAACACATCTGGAATACTGTGAGCAGTTTTGGTCCCCTTATTTAAGCAAAGATATTATTTCATTGGAGGCAGTTCGGAGAAGGTTTACTGGGACGATCCCTGGTATGGAGGGTTTGTTTTGAGGAAAAGTTAAACAAGCTGGGACTCTACTCATTGGAATTTAAAAGAATTAGAGGTGATCTTAATGAAACATATAGGATTCTTAAGGGGCTTGACAGGGTAAATGCTAATAGGATATTTTCGCTCATGGGGAAAGTCTAGGATCAGAAAGCATAAAGGGATGTCAAAAGATTAAGATGAAGAAGAATTTCTTCTCTCAGCAGGTTGAGTCTTTGAAACCTCTTGCCACAGAGAGCTGTGGGTGCAGAGCTTTCTTTCTGCTCATTCACCATCATCATTCTGTTATGCAGCCCAATGTTAAACATCCTGTTGACTGGGGGATTCAGGTGCTTGCATGGTGGGCAGAAGTTACAGCTAGCCTGCACCTCTCAAAGAAGTGGTGCATTCAAGTTGCAACAGCTGCTGGAACTATCAGCAATGGAGTCAAAGTACCAGCAAAGCAACAGACCAGAGAGAGCGCTCCCGGAGGTGGAAAGTAGGAGAGAGATCACATATCCACAGGGAGCCCAAAGACCTTTGAATGTGAATGGAGTGTGAACAGGCAGTCACAAATGTCAATTCAAGAAGTGTAGCCCTGTGGACCTGACTGCAGTCTCAGAAAAAGCTCAATGATATCGAGGTCAGTGGAAAGAACATCTTTAGATGCCTTGGCCTACCCATCCAACAGGAGGTCTTACGGTGCAGTGGATAGCGTCCCTACCTCTGAGACAGAAACTCCAGGTTTGAATCCCACCCAGGACTTGATGGTCAATGAATGTGCATTCATAACATGGCCAAACAGAATAAATATTAAGCTGCAAATCCTTCCAATACACACGAATGTCAGGCAGTAAGAGTGGGAAAGATTTTATGATGGAAAGAAAGTGGGAAACCTACCATCACTATCCATAGCCCTAGATTACAACATGCATGCAAAAATGCATGCAGCCAGAGCAACTTGGACTCTGCCTGCATGTTATTGTTCAACATGGGTGAACAATAACACATCAGCAACACACACACCAACCCCAACCAGTGCTCAATGCATCACACCCTATTGCTCACCCATCAGCAATCTCTAACAATCAGTATGTGTGTCTGATATTCAGATGTGCTGCTTAACAACTCTCAAACTTACCAATGCTGCAACCTTATACCCATATTTTGCAGCTCCAGCACCTTTTCAGCCTGTCAGCAGTGACAAACACATTATTGAAACACATTGCAGTATATATCTTCCCTCTCCCTTGCCAGACAGGGGCAGCTGATACCTGGGGATACCACCTGCTGAAAGCTCTTCTCCAAGTTGGAAACATATTGCTGTTCCTGGACTTCCTTCCCTAACAGCACTATGGTGTACCTACTCCTTGGGGACTACAGCGGTTCAAGAGGGGCAGCTCACCACCATCTTTTCAAGGGCAATTATGGATGGGCTATAAATGCTGGCCTAGCCACCAACACCCACATCCCATAAATTTAAAAAAATAAGATGGCAGGGAACAGGAGACAACAGCAGAGAGCCAATGATGGGCATGCAGGCCTGCATCTCCTGGGCCTCGGAGGAATTGGTGCTGTGAATAATTGATGCAGCAGTGTCACTGCAACCGGTGTCACTGAGAACACTCAGAATGATGGCATTTTCCAGCCCTCTGCACCTTCTTAAATCCCACTTCACCCTCACTCAGCTTTCTAGCATGGTGCAAGATACATATGATGAGAACATGGAACTCCAGCTTTCCATCCAAACTCAACCATCCTTTGCCCCTACCTTTTCCTTTTAGATTACAGATATCCAAAATCTCACTACTAAGGGTGCAAGAAAGGGCACATCTGATGACGAAGATCTGATGCTCACAATTACCAACTCAGATGCTCACTGTAGAGGGTAGGATTTTGATGGGATCAAAAGGTGATGAGTTCCTGTGCACAGATGGGCTGAGCATGGACACAGGAAATGACTAGTGCATATGTTAGCGCCCCAGAAGGTGAAGTTGCAGATGGGGTCTCCTGTAGACTACTCAGGTGAGGACTTCAATGAGGTGGGGAACAGGCAAAGGCTGATGGGCATGTCTATTGATTTCCTTGATGCACTGGCACATCTGCCATAGTGCCTGTTGCCACTGTCAAGGAGCATGAAGAAATCATAGTCCAGCTCAGAGACAGGAAGGGGGCAGTCACTATGATGGGGGTGTACTACAGATTTCCCAACGGCCCATGGAAAGTTAAAGAATAGATATGTAAGCAGATTCTGGAAGATGTAGAAATAAGAGTTGTTGTAGTGGGAGACTTTAGTTTTCCTCATGTTTTCTAGAAATCCCTTAGGGCCAGCGGTCCAGATGATGAGGAATTTGTTAAATGTGTCCAGGAAGGTTTTTTGGAACAATATGTAGATAGTCTGATTAGAGAGGGGGCTATACGGGACCTGATACTAGGGAATGAGCCTGGCCACGTCACCAAACTGCAGTGGGGGAACATCTGGTGAACAGTGACCACAATTCCATACGTTTTCAGATACTCCTGGAAAAGGACAAGTGTTGTCCAAAGGTTAAGGTGCTAAATTGGAGGAAGGCTAACTACAACTGGATTAGGCAGGATTTGGAGGCTATTGTTTGGGAAAGACCATTTTGAGGGTAAATCCACATCGGGCATGTGGGAGTTTTTTTAAGGAGTAGTTGATTGCAGTGCAGGATGGGCATGTGCCTGTGAAAAGGAAGGACAGGAAAGGCAGGATTCGTCAAAAAGAAAAAGGATGTACACATGAGGCCTAGGCAACCAAAAATAGATGAAGCACTTGAAGAATACAGGGAAAGTAGAAAAGAACTCAAACAAGGAATTAGGAGGGCAAAAAGAGGTCATGAAATGTCCTTGGCAGGTAGGCTTAAGGAGAATCACAAGGCATTTTCTACATATATTAGGAAAAGGCAAGTAGTTATAGAAAGAGTTGGTCCACTTAAGGACAAAAGAGGGAAATTATACATAGAACCAAAGGAAGTGGGTGAGATCTTTAATGAGTACCTTGCATTGGTATTCATAAAGGAGAGGGACATGTTGATTGATGGTGTCTTGGAGGGATATGTAAACCCTCTAGAGCAAGTCATTATTACAAGGGAGGAAATGTTAGGTGTATTAAAAAGCGTTATGATAGACAAATCCCCAGGGCCAGGTGGCATCTATCTCATTACTGAGGGAGACGAAAGAGGAAATTGCTGGCCCTCTAACAGAAATCTTTGTCTCCTTGTTAGCCACAGGTGAGGTCCCAGTGGATTGGAGGACAGCCAAAGTTGACCTGTTATTTAAGAAGGTTAGCAAGGATAACCCAGGGTAATGACAGGCTAGTGAGCTTGACGTCAGTGATAGTGAAATTGTTGGAGAAGATTCTTAGGGATAGGATATCTTCAATTTGGAACTGGATGGTTTTATTAGTGACAGACAGCACGGTTTTGTGCGAGGGAAGTCATGTCTCACTAACTTGACTGAGGTTTTTTTGTGGGATGACAAAAAAAGATTGAAGGAAGGGTCATGGGTGTTGTCTACATGGACTTTAGTAAAGCATTTGACAAGGTCCCTTGTGGCAGGCTGGTGCAAAAGATTAAATTTCACAGTATCGAGGCTGAACTAGCGAGATGCATTCAGAACTGGCTTGGCCATTGAAGATAGAAGGTAGCGATGGAAGGGTATTTTTCTGAATGGAGGTCTGTAACTAGTGGTGTTCTGCAGGGATTACTACTGAGACCTCTGTTGTTTGCAATGTATATATATATGACTTGAAAGAAAATGTAGCTGGTCTGATTAGCAAGTTTACAGATGTTACTAAATTGGAGTTGTGGATAGCAATGAAGATTGTCAGAGAATACAGCAGGATATTGATAGGCTGGAAAATTTTGGAGAAATGGCAGATGGAATTTAATCCAGACAAATGCGAGGTGATACATTTGGAGGTGAATTCAGATGGGAGTTATAAAATACATGGCAGAGCCATCAGAAGCATAAACACACATAGATCTGAGAGTATAGTCCATAAATCCTTAAAAGTAGCAGCATCGTTGGAAAAGGAGGTGAAGAAAACATATGGTATGCTTGCCTTCATCAGCTGGGGCATCAAGTATAAAAGTTGGCCAATTATGTTAGCTGTATAAAACATTGGTTAGGCCATATTGGAATACTGTGTCCAATTCTGGTCACCGCACTACCAGAAAAATGTGGATGCTTTGTGGGGAATTCAGAAAAGATTTACCAGGATGTTGCCTGGTATGGAGGATATTAGATATGAAAAGAGATTGAACAAACTGGGACTGTTCTCCCTGGAAAGACAAAGGCTGAGGGCGACCTGATAGAAGTTTATAAAGGTGACCAGTTGGAAACATTTTCCTAGGGCAATTACAAGGGGGTACAAGTTCAAGGTAAGGGCAGAAAGATTTTTAATGGAGATGTGCGGGGGAAGCTTTTTATACAGAGAATGGTGAAGGACTGGAATGCACTGAGTTTGTAAGTAAAGGGATTCTGGTGAAGGAACATCAGCCACGGAGGAATTATTTCAGGTTAGATATGGATCAACCGCCAGTTTCAAGAATCCAGGCTGACACGGCATTGACACTAGCATTCAACTTTGCAGTTTGGGGTTCCTGGATTTAAAAAAGAGTTTTGTACCTTCAGTTCCTTTTGGAGAATGCTGCTGGTAGTTTATACTCACTGATAAAGCCTGTGTTCACTATGATGCTATTTCCTTCCCCACCCCCACCTTGCAGATAGCTGATATGAATCAAACGTCAGCACCTCAACAGCTGCTGAAGCTGGGCTTCTCCTCAACCTCCAACAACTGTTTTTCTACCACTAAGAATCTCCCCACCCCCCAATTATATAACTGCTTCTTCAGCCCACCTAAATTGCAATGAGAAGCCTCACAGTTGTGCTGTTCTGCTCTTATTTCCACCTTGTCAGCCCCTTATTACTCTGCCTATCGCTTGAACCAATAGAGGCATAGACCATTAAGTAGTTAGACAACCTTTCTCAAGCTCTGGGACCATGTTCCCTAGGACACAGAGTATATATGTTCAACATGCAGCCCTCAAAACCAGATTTCAAAATGCTGGCCTGCCAATCACAGACCATTTCATTCCCAAGTTTATTGCTAAGTAGTTCACTAGTGAACCTAACAGGAGCAAATGTGGCAGAAAACCAATTAATGATTGGAGGCGCAGCAAACACCAGCAGCGATGAGTATGGGCTGAGGAACTGAGGGTTGGGAAGCCAAGCAGCAGGGTCTAGGGAGCTGAGTGTGAGGGTGTGAGGCCCAGGGAGCAAAGGTGCCTGGGTACAGGGAGCTGAGATGCCAGGGTACAGCACCCAGGCATTCAGAGTGGGGGCCAGGTGCCTGGAGTGGGAACACAGGCATGCCGCAGCAGGAGCGATGCCCTCTGGCATCTGAGAGAGTGTGTGAGGGTGGCAAAGATAGTGAGAGCAATAAAGAGTGTGAAGAGGAGACAGATTGTGCAAGGGGAGTGAGAGAAAGGATGAGAAAGGGTGCAAGGGGAATGAATGGGGGATGTGAAGGGGTTGAGAGACTGTGAGGGGAGAGAGTGCGAGGAGACAGAGAGAAAGTGAGAGAGTATGAGAGGGGAGAGAGTGAGGGTGTACAAAGGGGGAGAGAGAGAGGGAGTGCCAGAGGGTGAGTGTGTGTGAAAGGGGTGAGAGAGTATCATTCTTCATTCGTTTACAGGATGTGGGTCTCGCTTTCTAGGCCAGCATTTATTATCTATCCTTAATTGCTCTTTAGAAGGTGGTAGTGAGCTGCCTCATTGCAGTCCTTGAGTTGTAAGTACACCTACAGTGCTGTTAGGGAGGGAAATCCAAGATTTTGATCCAGCAACAGTGAAGAAATGGCAACATATTTCCAAATCAGGATGGTGAGTGAGGTGGAGGGGAACCTCCAAGTGGTGGTGTTCCCAGGCATCTGCTGACCTTGTCTTTCTCGATGGTGGTGGTCTTGAGTTTGGAAGGTGCTGCCAAAGGAACATTAGTGAGTTAGAATAGAATAAAATCCCTACAGTGCAGATGGAGGTCATTCAGCCCATTGAGCCTGCACTGACAACAATCCCACCAAGACCCTATCCCTGTAACCCTATGTACTTACCCTGCTAGTGCCTCTGACACGAAGGAGCAATTTTGCATTGCACATGTTTGGAATGTGGGAAGAAACTGAAGCACCCAGAGGAAATCCATGCAGACATGGGGAAAATGTGCAAACTCCACACAGACAGTCATCCAAGGCTGGAATTGAAACTGGATCCCTGGCATTGTGAGGCAGCCGTGTTAGTCACTGTGCCACTGTTCCTGTTGACTCCAGTTTTGCTAGAACTCCTTGATGCCATACTCAGTCAAATATAGCCTTGATGTCAAGGGGCCCAGGTTCAATTCCTGGCTTGGGTCAATGTTTGTGTGGAGTTTGCATGTTCTCCCTGTGTCTGCATGGGTTTCCCTCTGGTATTCCAGTTTCCTCCCGCAGTTTGAAAGATGTGCTAGTTAGGTGCATTGACCTGAACAGATGCCAGAGTGTGGCGATGAGGGGAATTTCATAGTAACTCCATTGTAGTGTTAATGTAAGCCTTACTTGTAATAAACTATTTACTAATAAATAAACGTTAAATTACATAATGTTATGTTACGTTATGTTTTTACCCTGGCTCTTTTGTCCATGTTTGAACCAAGGCTGTAATGAGGTTCAGAAGCTGAGTGATCTTGGTAGAACCCAAACTGAGTGTCTTGGCAGAACCCAAAATTGCTCCTTAGTGTCAGAGGCACTAGCAGGGTAAATACATAGGGTTACAGGGATAGGGTCTTGGTGGAATTGTTGTCAGTGCAGGCTCGATGGGCTGAATGACCTCCATCTGCACTGTAGGGATTTTATTCTATTCTAACTCACTAACGTTCCTTTGGCAGCACCTTCCAAACCCAAGACCACTACCATCTGGAAAGACAAGGTCAGCAGATGCCTGGGAACACCACCACTTGGAGGTTTCCGTCCATCTCATTCACCATCCTGATTTGGAAATATGTTGCTGTCGCTGGATTATCGCTAAGGAAGTGCCGCTTGATTGCACTATTGATGACCCCTTCTGTCACTTTGCTAAGGCAAGAGAGGGTATGAGTGGGAGGGGACACGGAGTGTGAAGCGGGGAGGTGGGAAGTGAGAGAATGTAGTGTTTGAAGGTGGTGACAGTATGGTTTGGGTGGAGGGTCTGAGGCAGAATGTGACTGTAAGTCTGACGCACTCCCAGTATCAATGTTCTCCCTCACCCTCACCTACACACACCATTATGCATTCTCACAGTGAGTGAGGGTGACTGAGTGAGCACTCTGAACCTGGGAGAGAGCTAGAAACATGCACTCTCACCATATCACACTCTAACACCCAGCTTCATTTATTATTCATTGTTTTATTTTGCTTAGCCAGCCATTTCTTTTCATACCTCAGATTATCTTTTGGTATTCATGTTTATTATTGTGCAAAACTTCATGTTTCTGAAATTTGCTCATTGGCCCATTGAATGTGAAACATTCTGAAGTGTAGCCCTCTCCCTCATGCAAAAATGTCAGACAAGCCTGACATCGAGGATTAACAGGAAATTTAATAGAGATATTCATAATCATGAAGGTAAACAAAAAGTGGGTTAGAGAACAGCAATGCTCATAAGAATCAAAGCACAATGCAGCAAGGAAAGTAGAAACAGTTCTTGTGACAAAAGGGGCAGTAACAAGACAATACAGATTGAAGATAATTGTCAAAGTCGGAGACAAGATGAGGAGGTATGTTTTATGCAACGAGCTGTTATGGTCGGGAATGGACTGCCTGAAATGGTGTTGGAAGCAAATCCAGTCATAATTTCTGAACAGGAAACATCTGTTGGGCAATGGGGAAGAAGCACTGGGAATGGGACTAATTAAATTCAAAGAGCTGGTACAGCTATGATGGGTCAAATGGTCGCTATCTTGTGCAGTTACATTCTATGGTTTTATGAACAGTACTGCTCTGAGCTCCCTGCAAGGCAGACTGCAGGGGCTGCAGACTACAGGTGTTGCTGCCATTTCCACCATTTGCTGTGATAAACAGTTGTATTTTATATTTTTTTTATCACCTAATCCTGTCAAACTTTACATTCTCTTAATATTATTGAATTGTTTAAAGCCAGATATAAACCATATAAATGACTGCTTCTACTTATTGTACTGCCACTTAAGAATTCACAAAACTGTTAACCCTAATGAAATCAAAAGCTTTTAAGAAGCAACATTGGAAATGAACAAAGGTGTTAATTCAATTCATGAATAAAACTAATGCAGAATAAGAGTAACAATTCAAAATGCTGGAAACACCCAATGGTTAAGCATCATCTACAGAGCAGGGAATGGGGTTATGCTGAATTTTTATTCTGGGGTTCAGATCCCAACATCAAATCTCAACTCCCCACTGCATGAGTTCCTCATGCCTGAAATGAGCAGGCCAGTTAGTGCCCAGAGAGATCATCACCCAACAAACGATTCCCGAGACTGGAAGACCAATAGGAGGCCCTCTGTCAGTCACATATCAGCAACCCCAGGATTAGGGACAGACAGGTCCACAATTTCCCACCACCCTCCACAGCATTGGTCTCCTGCCAGGGGCTTGCCTTCAGGCTATTTTTATTCCAGGAGGAACAGGGGTGGAGGTACCCCAGCCTACTTGTGGTCAGTAGCCTATAAAGACCAATGATCTAATAGGCTCTTCAATCAGCAGAAGCTGACTGAGACCTAAACATGGCCAAGGGATGGAGATGGTGTCCTGGTGGCAGGTCAGAGACCTTCCCATATCTGCTGTGGCCATTGGAACACAGCTACAGATTCTGGCCAGTGTTAGATATGGGAGCTTCCAATATAGCAGGGAGAACAAAAGAGCACCTCAAGATGGGGGTGCCTTTTGAAGAGTTTTTTTTCCAAATTTTGACCAATAAAAGGTCGCAGCTGTGAGGCTAGAGAAACTGGACTCCACTGGATGGCCAGTAACTGAAATTGGTGGGGGCGGGAGGCAGGAGAAGAAGCAGAGGGTAATTCTGTTAACAGCCTGTGGTGCCCAAAGCTATAAGCTGTTAAGGAGCTTGACTTCTCCGGATGCCCCAACACTAAAACCTTTGAAGAACTCAAATAAGTAGTAAAGGGGTGTTATCACCTGAAACCCTTGGTGACTATGCAGAGATACAATTTTAACTTGATGGCAAAACCAGCTTTTGTAGTGAGGTTGAGGCAAATGGCTGGACATTGTGAATTTGGATCTGCCCCTAATGAGATGTTGAGAGATCGGACTAGTGTATGGGATGAATAATATTGCCATATAGAAGAAACTGTTGGCAGAAGCAGAAATAACCCTAAAGAACGCTTTAGTAATTGCCCTTCCTATGGAAAGTGCAGAAGAGGGCTCATTGGAAATCCAAAGCATGCAAGCTGGTGAGGCCCACAAAGTTTGGAGAGAAACTGCTAATGGCAGTAGCACCAGGGATGTTGGTGCAAAATTTAACAAACAAAAAAGTCCAGAACCAGAGAAAGTGCAGATGTATAGGGGAGTCTGTCTACAAACTAAGAACTGTGAAGATTGTGTGGGAGCCCACTGCAGGGAGAAGTGTAGGTTTAGGGAAGCCATGCATTTTACCTGTGGCAGGAAGGAGCATATAAGAAGTAAGTGCAACACTAAACAGGACCTGCCCGGTGCTAGAAAAAAAATCCCAGCTCCAGTGCTCAGCGTAGAGAGTCAATCTGAAGAAGGATCAGATGTATACAGTTTGAATAATGTTAAGGTGGGCAAAGTGGCTCCTGTCATAATCATGCTGATTAACAGTCGTCCATTCAAAATGGAGGGAGACACAGGAGCTCTGTCACAGTATAGAGAGAACAAATTTATCAATACCAACAGGGAGGAGTCCAGCCCCTGAGTGTAAAAAAAGTTGCAACCAGGCAGCTGATGTACATTTTCAACACACAATAGAGAGCCTATTATGACATTGACTTGGATGATGCCCTAATTAGGGAGCCATAGAACAGGAGCCCTTAATCAATCCAGAGGAAGTTTCATAGAGGTTCCAGGGAGCTGGAATAAGTTTAAAGAGAGAGAACTGCACTTTTAAGGTAAACAAAGTGGGTTTAATGTAGATGCATAAGGATTGCACCCAATGGAAGATAAAATTAGTGTCATTAAAGAAGCACCAGCCCCAAACAATGTCTCAGAGTTAAAAACTTTTCTTGGAATGGTAAATTATTATGGTAGATTTATTCCAAACTTGTCTGTGATATTGGCATCTCTACATGCATTTTTAAAAATACATCAGAGATGGCACTGGAAGACATATCTAAATGCAAGCTTTAGTCAAGTGAAACAAGCCCTGCAGTCATCCTGCTTTTTCAACCCTTCAAAATAAATCACTCTCTCATGTGTGCTGAGTCTCTACAGAATTGGAGCTGCCTTATCATATAAAAGGAAGCAAGGAAGGACTGGATAGAAAGACTCATTGGCTATGGTTCAAGGACCCTAAATGATGCAGAAAAAGTACACTCAATTCGAGAAAGAGGGGTTGGCCATCATCTTTGGGATAAAGAAATTCCAACAATATATTTATGTTGGTACTTCACCATAATTACTGATTTATAAACCCCTGCTAGGCCTTCTTAAAGAAAATAAAGCCATCCCTCCAATAGCATCTGCAAGGATACCGCATTGGGCATTATTATTGGTCACTTATGAATATACCTCAGACTGGGGACACCATATGTCAAATGCAGACACCATGAGCTGTCTCCCAGAAGGTATGTCAACTGTCAATGCCACATGAAATGATCTTTGCCTTGAATTTCCTCAACACACTAATTGTGTCATTGCAACAGATCAAATAATAGACTCAAAGATCTAATTTTGACCAGAGTTGAGCATATGGTTCTTCACAGCTGGCATTCAGATAGAATATCTGAACAAGCAACACCTTTTCAAACAAGGAAGGACAAATTGAATTGCGAAGATGGCACCCTTCTGTGGGGAGCAAGGGTGGTCATTCCCATGCATGTAAGGAAGTTATTATTGGAGGAACTACACAGTGTCCTCCCCCCATCCCCTGAGATGTCCAAGATTAAAATGTTGCTCCTAACAGTGTGTGATGGTCCAGGTTAGATCAGATATAGAAAGCATTTTGTGAATGCACATTCAGAATGGCTAGACATCTATGAAGTGAAGTCCAAGACCTCTTTTGAAACAGGAAAAGTGAAGGCAAACCCTCACCACCCATGGTTTGCAGGCACTGGTTTTAGACAATGGAGGGTGTGGAGATCAGAGGCACTGCGGTTAGCACTGCTACCTCACAGTGCCAGGGACCCAGGTTTGATTCCTGGCTTGGGTCACTGTCTGTGTGGAGTTTGCACATTCTCCCTGTGTCTGCATGGGTTTTCTCTGGGTGCTCTGGTTTCCTCCCACGGTCCAAAGATGTACAAGTTAGGTGGATTGGCCATGCTAAATTGCCCCTTAGTATTGGGGGAATAGCTAGGATAAATGCATGGGGTTAAGGGGATAGGACCTGGGTGGGATTGTGATCAGTGCAGACTCAATTGGCTGAATGGCCTTCTTCTGCACTATAGAATTCTATGACAGCATTTACCAGCAAGGAGTTTCAGCATTTCATGTTGTCAAATGGTATTAAACATATATATCTTGTAACTGTATCACCCCTCAAATGAATTGGTGGAGGGGACTGTGCAAACTTTTAAAGCAGCCATGAAGAATGAACCACCAGCATCCGAGCTGACCAAATTAACATGTTTTGCTATTACCAATTAAATGACACACCCTTCATGACCACCGAATAACTCCTGCCTCCGAGTTGCTGATAGATAGGCATATTCGAATCTGGTGTTTCCAAATGTGGCAGGGAGGGTGGAGACAAAGCTGTGTGCCAAAATAAAATCATGATTCATCAAGACCTGGGAGAACATTCAAAGTGGATGATTTTAGTCTATGCTAAAACTTTTAGTACTGGTCAGTGTTGGGTCCCAGGTGTTGTGATGGCCAGGAAGAGCCCAGTATTGTGTGACGTAGAAGTCCCAAGGTAAGGTACTGAAGAAGCATCTTTAGAAGAAGGGAATGTTTTGAGTTCAGATGACCCATTGTCAAAGCTTAACAATTAGGCCATTGTTTCTGAATTGTACCCTTCCTCAAATGAAAAGTGAAAGATAAACAAAGGCCTTTTGAGTGGAAGAGAAAATGGTGTTGAAGATGGAAAATAAAAGACACTGAATGCTTCAAATTGACAGAGCAAGTTTTCTTAATTTTTTTTGTGTGATGTCAGCACCTCTGGAGAGTCTAGCATTTATTGTTTATGTCTAATTATCTTTGAGAAGCCATGATGTGAAGATACCTGCTTTGTACTGGGGTAGGCACAGTAAGAAGTCTCTCAACACCAGGTTAAAGTCCAACAGATTTATTTGATAACACAAGCTTTCGGAGCACTGCTCCTTCATGAGGTGAGTGAAGAGTTGGGTTCACAAACAGGAGACATATAGGCACAAACTCAATTTACAAGATAATGACCCCAACTCTTCACTCACCTGATGAAGGAGCAGTGCTTCGAAAACTCGCGCTACCAAATAAACCTGTTGGATTTTAACCTGGTGTTGTGAGACTTCTTACTGTGTCATTGAGAAGACAGTGATGGGTCACTGCTTTGAATCATTGCAGTCTATTTGGTGCAGGTGTAACCACTGTGCCGTTAGGAAGGGCGTTCCAGAAATTTTGCTCAGTGACAGTAAAGGAACAAGATGATATTTCCAAGTCAGGATGGTATTCAGCTTGGAGGAAAGTGTTAAATGGCCTTTATTCTTCTGTAATGGAAGCCATAGGTTTGAAAGATGCTGTTAAAGAAGCCTTGACAAGTTGCTGTAGTGTATCTAGTGGATGATGTACACTGCAGTCGAGTTAATGGAGGGAGTGAATTTTGAAGGTGCTGGATGCTGCCAATTAAGTGGACTGCTTTGTCCTGGGTGGTGTTGAGCTTCATAAGTATTGTTGGAGCTGCATTCTCAAGTGAAGAGAATTCCATCACATTCCTGGTCTGTGCCTTGTGCTATAGGGAATCAGCAGCTAAAATACTTGTCACAGAATTCACAGCCTCTGATTTGCTCTTGTAGCCACAGTACTGTTGTGACTGAGGTACGTTTCTAGTCAATACTGATTCCTAGAATGTTGATAATTGAGGAACAGTGGTGGCAATTATGTTGAACATCAGTAGGAGGTTATTAGATTCTTTCCTGTTGGAAATGATTATTTCCTAGCTCCTGTGGCATAAACATTACTTTGGTTGAAATGAACTGCAAATTGCTTATCAGCAAAGTAGGAAAGTTTGACAATATGAAAGACGAGCTCGATGAGGCATTGCAATAACAAAGGAAGGACCGAACAAAACAAATGAGTTATGGGAAATTGGAATAGGTCAAGAAAATGGGGAGATTGCAGATAAAAATACTGAAAAACTAACAAAACAAGAATATATGCCCATGGCTGTCATCTGTAACCATGTGAGAGGTGTAATTTGCAATGTTTAATTACAGATGTGTTTGCTGAGTTGCCACGTTTGGTTGCAGCTCACAATGTAATCTTACATCTGTCCTGTTACCTGCTCTGTTTAGCAAACCTGGGCTTTGAAACAACACTTTGTTGAGACACAAACACAGGATTTGGTCTCTGACATAACCACCACAAAGGTTTTGACCACCTGGCAGAAACCTAGCTCTATGATGTGTTAACCATGCTAACTGCATCAATGGAGAAACAAACACAAGATGGAAAGTACAAAATGCAGCAGCTACAAACAAAAATAGAAGGTCACTGTTGTAATGACAGAACCTGCAACTGCAGTTTGCAGAGAATAAAATGACACACAAAGAGCAAACTCTCAGACATTGTAAGCATTAGCTTGCAGCTGAACAAAAGAGAAAAAAATTAAATTATCAACAGTGCTTCTTGCACTCTCATGCAAATTGAATATTTTATTGTTTCCTCCCTGTGCACATGTCTCAAAATATGTAACAAAACAACAGTCTTGCTAACAGCTAGCAGAACTCAGCTGAAAGAGCATTCTATGATTTCCTTCCTGTTCTGTTCCCTTCTGTTAGAAAACAAGTTAATTTTAGATCTTGGCTTGTGCATCATCAGCTACGTAAACAAACTGCTTATGTTTGCTACTTTTCTCCTTTTGGTTTCTTGAAGATATGGACTTGAGTTGGGGCAATGGTTCAGCTCTGGGACTCCTCCCAAATGACCATTTTGCATGAAGTGAAACAATGTGGTTAATGCTGATGTTTGCCGATGGTGTAAAACATGCAGTCTTCATTCCACTGCTCACCGTACATCTCTTCCAACCTTCATTTCCACAGTGGAAACACTACTCATGGTCACACAAAAATATTGCCATCTGCTGCTGGTTTATCTGCCTCCCACTCTTGCACCCTTGCAATTATCTCTCCCCTACCCTTAGCCCATGCCTGCCCTCACTTGTCAGATGCCGGTGAGTCCTGCTTCAATGGCAGCAGCTTCCCAGAAAGGTCCGGTGCTCAAAATAACATAGGCCTCTGGTCAAGCACATTGGGCTGATGGTCCAAAGAAGTGAAAATTGACCCCACTGTTTGGCAGCAGTTACTAAAGAGGGGTAATCTTGCCTGATGTTTTATTATCTTCCTAGCCTTGGAATGCTGAATCCAGTTAGACAGCTCCTGCTGCCATTTACTCACAGTCCTCCTAATTAGCTAATTCTTCACCAACAGAAAATAACTAATCAATTCACTCCAAGCAGAGAATGTACCGGGTTCTTGCTTTTTCTTTCTGCAGAGTCACCAAAACTGACATTTTTTAATAAACCTGATGTATCACCAATTGATTTGGATCATGATTGGTAGCTTTCTATAGTCTTGTTGTAAAGGAAAGTTAATATAACAACTGTACTTACGTGGCACAAGGTAAGACCCATCAGCACCTTTCTTCAGGTAGATGGTGTAGTTGGTGATAAACCCTTGCTGTTTTTCAAGTGGGATTTCTCCCCATTTCACTTGTACTTGCTGTCCAGCAAATTTAATGACTGAAATATTGGGTCCTGTTGTGGGTCCTGCAGATGGAAATGAGGAGATCTCAGGGTTACAATTACCTGTGGTGCAGGCTAACTGTATTAACAATGCTGAGGGGTGGCCTCACCAGCTTTTCTCCGACTAACCTTTCTGTTCCCTATCTGCATGGAAAATACATTTAGATAATCAAACCTGTAACAGGAACAACGAACAAAGAAAATTACAGCACAGGAACAGGCCCTTTGGCCCTCCAAGCTTTCTCCGTCCATGCTGCCCAACTGAACTAAAACCCCCTACCCTTTGGGGACCATATCCCTCTATTCCCATCCTATTCATTTATCTGTCAAGATGCCCCTTTAAAAATCACTACCGTATCCACTTCCACTAGCAACGTGTTCCAGGCACTCTCTACTGTGTTTAAAAACAAAACTCTGCCTCGTACATCTCCTTTAAACTTGCCCCTTGTACCTTAAACCTGTGCCCCCTAGTAATTGACTCTTCCACCCTGGGAAAAAGCTTCCGACTATCCACTCTGTCCACGCCTCTCATAATCTTGTAGACTTCTACCATGGTGCCCCTCAACCTCCATCGTTCCAGGGAGGAAAAAAAACAAATTTCTCCAACCTCTCCTCATAGCTAATGCCCTCCATACCAGGCAACATCCTGGTAAATCTTTTCTGTACCCTCTCCAAAGCCTCCACATCCTTCCGGTAGTGTGGCACCCAGAATTAAACGCTATATTCCAGGTGTGGCCTAACTAAGGTTCTACAAAGCTGCAACATGACTTGCCAATTTTTAAACTCAATACCCCGGCTGATGAAGGCAGGCATGCCTTTTGCCTTCTTGACTACCTTCTCCACTTGCGTTGCCACAAGTATGTGGGAAGTTTTATGAGTGTTTGTAACAAGGTGAAGCATTTTTTTTTAATTTCCACTATTTCAAGTAAAGTTTATAATTGTATTTGAAATTTCACTTGTCTGTTACATAATCTTTGAATTATGTTGATTTTAGTTGGTTTGTTACAGTTAAAGTTTTAAAAAGGAAAACTTTGTTCAATGGTATTCTTTCTCTGGAGTCATGCAGATTCCTTTCTTTAAAGATTTTAATTGGAATCTATGGGGCTCGTAACAAACATTACAAAATATGTTGCTTATTTTCATTAACAATATCACTGCTGTCTATTTGCAAGAGGCCCACATTGCTCCTGACCAGCTCTTTTTTTACAATTATGTCAGGAAAATGGTGCTGATTTTGATATCCAAAGCAAACTTCTTTTTGTATTTTTTTTTTACAGCTCTTCATATTTGCTTTGCTGTTCTTTGCCACATGCTGGGATCAGTGCTGTTAACCCACAAGCTCTTTTCTCCCATACTGTCCTCATTCTTTTGACAGCCATTAGAGAGCCTCTGAGTATAGATGTTTTAATTGTGGTTATTTGTTCAGTTCACCACAGATTGTGGAAATGTACGCATTTGCTTTTAACCAGTGTCCTGAGCTGGCGTTCTGTTTTAAAAAAAAATTGAGTGAGAGACATATTTCACCTTGTGATATGCATCCCCCAAAAAAATGGGAAAGGCAGTGTTGACAGGGGCTGCTTGGTCTTGCTGTTCTGTGTGGCAGCACGTTACTGGGAAAGCAGTGAAATGGCAAAATGGAGGTCAATTTCTTTAATGGTTTACTAGGTATACATATTATTGACTTGTAGTTCAGGCTGGTCGGTATCTGTGATGGTGTAGCTGATCTCATCTGAAATGACTGGGAAAGCAGAGCAGAACAATAGGGATTCCTGATGGCAGCACAGTGGTTAGCACTGTGACAGTGTCAGGAAACTGGTTCAATTCCAGCCTTGGATAACTGTCCATGTGGGGTTTACATTGTTTTCCCAGTGTCTGTGTGGGTTTCCTCCCACACTGCAAAGATGTGCAGGTTAGGTTGATTGGCCATGCTCAGTTGTCCCTTTGTGTCCCAAGATGTGTAGGCTAGGGGGACTAGCAGGGTAAATACATGGAGTTACTTGGCTAGGGACTAGGTAAAATGCTCTATCAGAGTTGGTGCAGACTCAGTGGGCTGAATGGCCTCCTTCTGCCCAATAGGGAATCTATGATCACTAGTCAGTGACTTCTATGGGAAAGTGGAAGTATGGGATTGTTGGCTGTGGTTACAATTGGATTCATTGTGATGTTCACATGAACAGAATGACCTCTTGGACAAACTAAGAGTCTAACCAATGTTCACAGAACACCACCAAGAAAGAAAAGTAACAACCTGTGCCAGCATTTTGTCAAATGATTTTCTTAAAAAAATCATGCCAAATACTTACTTCCTTCTACTGAATATCCCTGTGCTGAACAAGATCTTCCTGGTCCCTTTTGGTACATTGCAGTGACAGATATGTTGTAACGTCTTCTTGGTCTAATGCTTCCTAAATGAGATGATAGAAATAATTGTCATGTTAAAATAACTTGCTTTATTTTTGCAAATTGAATACAAAAGAAAGCATGAATTAACCATTGTGCACAAACCCATGCCAAAAACACAGCATGTACAATGCACCCTATTAGGACCTCTAACTCATATAGTTAATGAGCCACAACATTTCTCTCCGACCCAGAAAATTGTTGCACAATTCACATTTACACCTTCATTATTCAAGTTTGCTCTGTGCAGATAACTGTTCCATGATTTCAGTTGTATATGAATTGATTGCTTTCTCTGAACATTTGATCCTATCTGCCCATATTGATCTTGGAAGTACACATATTTATACAAATCTACTGGAAGGAATAAACTGGAACTTCATTTACTTTTGGACTATAGTGCAAAAAAAAATTCCAACCCAGTTTATAACATGAGTAATTTGAAGTAATACATAAGTTGGAAGACTTCACTCTGAGATGGAGCCAACATTGACAGAGCCTATTGTAAACTTACTACTTTCTGCTCCATGTTCTTGAGGTGAAGAGATTTGTCCAATAAACAAAGAGTGATTGTCCCTGGGAATTCTTTTCCAAACAAACTGCTGGTTGTTGCTGCCAACTGCATCTCTCCAGTCGACTACATAACCCAGAACTGGCTCACTGGTTTCGTCCGGTGGTTCCCATTTGACATAAATCCCAGAGTCTCCAGCTGGTGCCACCGTAAGGTTTCTGGGAGCCATCATATCTGTTCAATGATATTTCACAATGAAATCTATATTCTTTCATTACACATGTATCAAACTGATGTTATACCCGAGTTCAGGATCCCCCTTAAGAAGAATTCTTTTATAATTGACACTCTCTCCTCCTTAGTCAGGCTTGATCATGCACCAACTGAACTGAATACTCAGGCCAGGTACAAAGCAGTTGCCTCTATTCAATGTAATACTCACCTCAACTCTAACCCTAAAGTATCAGTATGACAATTTAGTTCTGGTTGGCTTACAGCCTTTCTGCTGACTGTTAAGGTATAATTCTGTGCTGTAGGAAATGCCTTCCCACGCTATCAGTAGTTGTGCTATTTGTTGAAAAAGTTAAGAATGAAATGTGGTTGTCACACAGTTGAGCTACAGAACTGGCTCATAATCAATGGTGGGGCTGAAAATGTCTATAGCTGAGGTGTGAAGCAAAGCTGCCAATTATCATGCCACAATAATTGTATTATCTGACTAATTATTTATCAATCTTGGAGGCATCAAGGAAAAAATTGACCATTTTGCTTTTTACATTTTCATCCACAAACCTGGCTCACACGGAATGGGTGAGGGGCCTGATCTTTGTCAAAGCCTCTTACAATTCTTTGCTAACAAATATTACAGACTGCCCAAGAAAGCCTCTTGCTTTCATTCCCCCTCCCTGGTGTGAGATGGCACAGTCTCCAGTCAACACCGTTCCGTTCAAAGTAGGTTATTCTGAGAATTGTGTGGGAGTAGAATCTACATCTGCCCCCATCCTGTAACAGGAAGAATCAGTATTTTTTAAAAAAAACAGTTTGTCTCTTTCACAAAGTCTCAAAAAGGAAAGGTCTCCTGTAAATAATAGGAATTACTTGCTTCTCCTATATGGAGTACCGCAGGTGTAGAGTTTCCCTTGGAGTTAAATGCAGAAATAAAGATGTGGTCTGGTGCCCACAGTGTTCGCCAGCTGTACTGAGTCTCTGATACATTGCACACTCGGACGGTCACTTCAAGTCCATTGTGCCGATAGAATATATGATAGCCGAGAATCATGCCCCTAGTTTCCTGAGGACGGAGAGGCTAGGAATGGAAAAACATAATTACACAACAGAAAAACATCAGCAAAGATCTCTCTTTTTTTTTTTAGCCTCTTACATTTTTAGAAAACCTGTAATTCTTAAAGAATTTTCCCTCTCATCATTAATAACACTGTTGTTCAGTTTGATGGGTTAATCAGAATGGGAAGCCATTTGCTCCTTCTCTAAATCCCAATATCTGGCCTTGAAAATGGAAAATCCAATTACTGCTGTTGGTAAAGTCAATAAATGCTGAGTCTTAAATGCGGTATTTTGATTACTGCACTAAAAAGATTTTACTGCAAGCATGTGCAAGGTGAGACACATCAAGAATGCACACAGCTTTTTAAAAATATGTTGATGGGATGGATTTTTGCACAACCATTTCCAATGGAGAAAGTCCAAGAGAAGTAATCCAAAACCCAGTCAATTTTCATTCTGGACTCTCTGCGAGCTGTTAGGAGGTGATACAAAGCATGGAGCTTTTGTAGTCCAATTAAAGAGTAGAGGGATGTGATCAGGAGGGGAGGCAGTGGTGTAGTGGTATTGTTGTTGAACTAGAAATCCAGAGATCCAGGGTTCAAATCCCACCACTGAAGATGGCGAAATTTGAATTCAATAAAAATCTGGAATGAACAGTCCAAAGATGACCATGGAATCGTTGCTGATTGTCACAAAAACCCATCTGCTTCACTAACATCTTTTAGGGAAGGAAATCTGCCATCCTTACCTGGTCTGGCCTACATGCAACTCCAGGCCCATAGCTTTGTGGTTGACTCTAAACTGCCTTCAGGGATGGGCAATAAATGCTGGCCACCCAGCAATGCCCACGTCCCATAAACAAATAAAAAAGAGGGAGTTCAGTAGAGAATCAAGCTTTGTGGGAGTTCTTCCTCCTGGTCTGTTTTAATGCTCAGCCTGATCCAATAAAAATTGTTTATAAACCCTTCTTTTCTCTTTTTCTGAGCAGCCACTGGATGTTTAAAGACAACTTACTGGGCAACTCCATCACAACAATCAATGAATACGGTGCCCTCCTCCGTCTACTGGGATGTCAAAATTAACCTTAGAGTAACCATATTTGCACATGCTATTGGGACTCACATATGCTTCAGGCAGGTAATTGGATGATCAGTTTCAATCAAAATGGCATAACCCCAGATGGGGCAGCATGGTGGCACAGTGGTTAGCACAGCTGCCTCACAGTGCCAGAGACCTGAATTCGATTCCCGGCTTGGGTCACTGTCTGTGTGGTATCCATGGGTCACGTGTCTGCATGGGTTTCCTCTGGGTGCTCCAGTTTCCTCTGCCAAAGATGCGCAGGTTAGGTGAATTGGCCATGCTAAATTCTCCTTCACTATACCCCAACAGGTGCCAGAATGAGATGACTAGGGGATTTTCACAGTACCTTCAGTGCAGTGTTAATGTAAGCCTACTTGTGACTAATAAATAAACTATAACTTTAGAAGTGGGAAGAGGGTAAGAAATTCTGCTTGGCACCATTCTTCCCCGGTGGACCAGGGGAACCACGCCTCATCCTGATCTGCACTTTCTATCCCATGTTTATTTGATTTTGAATTTGGCAAAAGGCTTCAGGAGGGGAATTGAAAAAGTGAACGGAAATGTGAAATTAAAAAAAAGGATGTATACATGTAATCACCCAGACTGTCACAAGAGGGAGCTATTAGAAAACCAATTACTAAAAAATGGTTAAGGGTTATTGAATTATAAACTTATTCCACAGGAAGTCAGGGTGTAATGGTAGTGGATTCTTTGACTCATTGTCTATACTGAAATGTTATCTTCTTCTCACCATGCCAATCCAGGAGCAGACACCTTGCTGATGTGCAAAACTAACACCAGATCAGATACCAATATTTTCGCTCTCAGAACCCATCGCTCATGTTGTTTGTAGCAAACATTACCAAAACCACCATCACTCCCACTGATGCACTGCAGACGTTAGTCCAGTTTGTGAATTTTCCACTGTCTGAACTTCCCTGGCATTTCAGTCATAAAGTGTTTACAGAGCTTCTTGTGACGGGATTCTTCTTCAAAATTTTTTTGGGAGGGTTTAAAGATATGAATGATTTTACTAAAAGGGCATCAAGAACTCCCAGAGTCAGATACGGCACCAGCTATCAGCAAGTTAAAACTTTCCATACACTAACAGCATGCTTTCTCCCAAAACTTTGAAAAAATTCTCTGAATGCTACAGTGTGAATGTTTCCATTTCGCTTCTAACTGTATGCACAACCTCTCAAAATGAGAATACTGGTTTAATTCTGAGCTTAATCTTCAAATGCAACACAAAGTAAAGAGACCTTGGTGTACAATGCATAACTCATGAATATGTATTCTTGGTTTTGCACAGAATACAAAACTTAGATTACATTAATCTTGTACAGGGTCTTGGGTTACAGTTAGAATATTCTTTACTGTTTTGGTTAGAAAAGATAAAAGATATGGACAATTCACTAGATGAGCACCATAGATCACAGGTTCTATTTATCAAGGATTATGAAGGGTTGCATTAAGATAAGGACTAAGGGCGGTACAATGGATAGAGCTTAGCACTGCTGCCTCAGTGCCGGAGGCCCAGCTTGGTTCATAGTCTTTGCAGAGTCTGCACGTTCTCCCCGTGTCTGCATGAGTTTCTTCCAGGTGCTCTGGTTTCCTCCCACAGTCTGAAAATTTGCAGATTAGGTGGATTGGCCATGCTCATGGGTGCCGCACTTACGCAAGGATATTTTGGCTTTGGAGGGAGTGCAGAGGAGGTTTACTAGGCTGATGCCGGAGTTGAAGGGGTTGAGCTATGAGAGAGGCTGAATAAACTAGGCTTGTACTCGTTAGAGTTTAGAAGAATGAGGGGAGATCTCATTGAGACATATAAGATGATGAATGGGATGGATAGGATAGAGGTGGAGAGGCTCTTCCCGCTCAGAAAGGACAGCAGGACTAGGGGGCACAGCCTCAAGATAAAGGGGGGGACGGTTTAGAACGGAGTTGAGGAGGAACTTCTTCACTCAAAGGGTGGTGAATCTCTGGAATTCTCTGCCCGTTGAAATGGTGGAGGCTACCTCGTTAAATATTTTTAAGACGCGGGTTGATGGGCTTTTGATAAGAGAGGGGATTAAGGGTTATGAAGAGAGGGCGGGAATATGGAACTGAGCCACGACAGATCAGCCATGATCTTATTGAATGGCGGGGCAGGCTCGAAGGGCTAGATGGCCTACTCCTGCTCCTATTTCTTATGTTCTAAATTGCCCTTAGTGTCAGGGGAATTAGTAGGGTAAATATGTGTGGTAACAGGAAGCAGGTCTGGATGGGATTGTGGTTGGTGCAGACTTGACGGGCTAAATCACCTCCTTCTGTGCTGTAGGATTCTATGATGCATTACTTGCATTGTCTGGTGAGGTGGTCACGGGAGGGCATATATTTAGAATTGTCAGAAAAAGAATGCAAAAGAGCTTAAAAAAAGTAACTTAAATCATCATTGAAATCTTTTGCCTCAAACCATTGTTGACAAAGTTTATGATCTGTAAAAATATTAAACATTGTAGCCATTTTTTTTGCTTGACTCAGTTCACAAATATTCAAGGTGGGACTTCCCAGGGTGTAATGTTCCTTCACTAGCAATAAGGGGTGGTTGGGGGGAGGAGGGGATGTGAGATATCAAGCAGGGATCCATACTGCCTGCATTCTTGTTCATTTTGAAGGTTCATGGTTGACAAAAGCCCCTGCCCGGTATGAGTGGCTGTACTGTGATGGCCAAGTGGTGCCATGCATTATATGCATGGCTCCCTCCATGCCTCCTGTCTAAGAGATCTACACCCTTTGAGGTGATTACCCATGCTGAGTCCCAATCGGTCATTCTGCTGTGTTTTGCTTAAAGGGTCAGTCACCACAGTTATTGGCCATAGAATTGCCAACCTCTAAGCTGATTTTTGTAGCCATAGTATTTATATAGCTAGTCCAGTTTTGTTTCTGTAGTGGTAATTCAATGATGGTAGTGCTTTTAAATGTCAAGGAGAGATGATTGGATTCTGTTGATGGTCATGGCTTGGCACTTGAATGGGGCAAATAACACTTGTCAGCCCATGCCTTTTTACAATCATCAGTGAACATTTCCACTTCTGACCTTATGATGGACGGAACGTCATTGATGAAGTTGCTGAAGATGGTTGGGCCTAGGACACTAACCTGAGGAACTTCTGCAATGTGACTGAGATGATTGACTTCCTACAACCACAGCCATCTTCCTTTGTGTCAGGTATGACTCCAACCAGTGAAGTTTTCCCCGATTCCTACTGACTCCATTTCTGCTAGGGCTCAGTCAAATGTTGCCTTGATGTCAAGGGCAGTCACTCTCCCTGTATCTCATGAATTCAGCTCTTTTGTCCATGTTTGGACCAAGGCTATAATGCTGTCAAATTCTAGAGGAACCCAAACTGAGTGTCATTGAGTAGGTTATTGCTGAGTAAATGCTACTTGATAGCACCGTTGATGAGTCCTTCCATCACTTTGCTGATATAAATATGAACATCTAAAAATGACTGGCTAGAAGAATTAACAGGTTACCAAGACAGGTCTGGGAAAAGGATATTTTACTTGGATTGAGAAACAAAAATGAAAGGCTATAGCCTATACAGTGCTGATCTGGATATTCCTGAGGTTAAAAAGAGTAGGAGACAAGATGAAACGAATGAAGAAATGATGACTATGTGATGCCAGATTTAAAAGCCCGTGTGTTGGAGAAGGAAGGATGGTAATGGAGATTTTAGGAAATGGCAATTAAGTATGGAACAAAGCAATGAGATTTGATCTGGATAAATTAAGGCTACAGGGAAGATAAGGTGTATGTGCCTGACAGCTTAGAAGAACAAGAAAAGTTTGACAGATTTTAATCTTAAATTGTTATGGTTAAAGCGAATTATAATTTTCTGAAGTGACCTGCTAATGATTGGTAGAGATAACTTCTGAATCATAGCAAGTTATGCCAGACAATTTTGTTGCCTGGTGACTTTGTCTTTTTAAGATCCTCTAAATGATCTTGTTTCAGGAGCAGCCCAGCCTAAGATGTACATTGGTCTTTCACCTTGCCTCTCGACCTTAGTAAGGTCACATTACTCTACAGAACTTTAGCTCTCCAAGCTCCACTGTTTTCCTGTGAGAAACATTGCTTTGTTCCTCGGAGTATACAGTTGATTCAAAAAATGATAGGCATAAGGTATTCAACATACCTTCCAGTAGATGATTATTTTTCTATGTTTGTTTGGTTCAACTGGTTCAGATAAACTCCACACATCTAAAACTCCAACCGGCACTGCAAATGTTTGTTAGGGGGAAAAAATGAATTAGGTAGCAGATTAGTGTTTAACAGTAACATCACTTATTGATAACCATAACAAGCATTTGAAATATTTTTGACCATCATAACGCCCACTGTTTCCTTTTGTTTATTCAACTTGTTTGCTGATTGCTCATTCAATGTATATTGTTTTTGTATGACTTTTGGAAGGTTAAGCAGGCAGTAAATCTGACTGCATGAATTCTTATTATCCAAGACATAGTAACACGGATTTAAGGGATTGGATACAAAACTCATCTCTGACTGTACGCAGGGATTTTGTCAGGGCTTTGGACTGGAAGGTCAGAGGTAATCTCACCTCAGGCGTTTCGGGGATGGAGGACACGGTTTACATTAATCTACAAGTTGGGGCTTATATCATATTAAGAGGCAGAAGCCCAATCCTAAAAGCTGCGAGCTGATTGGGTAATCTCAGCAGCATCAGCGGGAGCAGTGGCTACTGCATACAGCTGAGAGTGGGGGTGGTTGGGGTGTGGGATTGGTGTGTGTGTGTGGGGGGGGGGGGGTTATTACTGCAGAGGTGGCATCTGCTGCTAGAGGCCCACTGTTGGGCTGAAGAGCATCCAACAGGGAGAATGCACACAAGCCTGCAGGAAGGCTGTTAGTGCTCTCCAGGTGGTCTGCCCACCTACCATTAGTAAAATGCCAATGGTGGTGTTCTGAGGTCTTTAACTGGCCACGCACGACCTGTAGGTGAGAGGCCTATCCTCCACTTCCCCTGCTGCTGGCACATTCTCATGGTAGCAGCAAGGCGAGGGGCACACCACCTCCTGACCTCCCTTACCATCCTACGGGCCCCACGTTGTCACAGCCAATCCCTGCTTCTGTTGGTAATCTCCAGCCTATGAGTGGATCAATTCTGACTCATAACCTTCACTTTATAATTGCAAATGTTGGGTCATGAATTTAAGCAGTGCTGCTTTCTCTACTCTCTCTCCATGGCTGTGCAGATTAAAGGACAGCCGATCTTGCAAAATTATCCGAAAGATTCTCGCACACATGAGGCATCTGTCAAAGCAGCAGCAGGCAGGACGAGGTGTGCAGTGGGGAGGAGGGGAAGGAGAACATCAAGCTTGGAAAAGTAACTGAGGACTTGGCTTTTAAATCTTGAAGAGAAAAAGCGAATCAAACATCTAATCTAGGCACCTAGAAGGAGATGGTCTTGATGGTGGATGTCAATAAATCCCTTCTGCAGTAATTGGAAGAAGTATGTATAATTTAAAATTTGCTGCTACTTGTTTCTTCCCTTCCAACACGCACACACGCACATGCACGCGCGCACTTCAGCAGAACTTTTCTCGGAGTATATTTGTGCGGCACATTTAATATGCTTGGTGTAGCTGAATACATTACAGTTTGATTTGATGGGATTTATTATTGTCACATGTATTAACATACAGTGAAAAGTATTGTTTCTTGCGGGCTATACAGACAAAACATACCATTCATAGAGAAGGAAACGAGAGAGTGCAGAATGCAGTGTTACAGTTATAGTTAGGGTGTAGAGAAAGATCAATGCAAGGTAAGTCCTCGCTCACCTGCCTCAGGTGTTTTCTTTATAAATGACTTGCTCCAGTCACTCCAATAGTTATTGCTCTGTACGAGGCTGCAGCGGATCTGAAACTCGTATTCCTTGAAAGGCTGCCAATTGTGAAAATGACCTGAATTTCCATTGATGTGAAATGCATTTTTGGCAACCTAAAATTAATAACAGAAATATTTCTCTCATATTGGTTCTTGCTTCTCCTTTCATCACAAGTTCTCTTTTTAAAAAACTTTCAGATAACAGCATTTGCAACACAAAATAACATCACAGCAACAGTGCCATCATAGATTTAATAATACTAAATAATCAAAACACTCAATTATCTGGATCTTTGTATCTATTCAAAGAAGCATGATGATTGGAATGACATTTTACTGAGTGTTTAGACTTGCAGTTCAGGGCAATACTATATTTTTAGAAGTGTTCCATTTTGTGAGATACATTAATCCAACCTCCTCTCAAATAGATGTTCACAGTTTTGGACACTTTTTTTCCATTCCATTTCACAGTTTGAGTAAGCACAGGAAGTTTGATCTGGATAAATAGCAGCAGCACAGCCACAACTCTTAAGTCTTCAAGAGAGGGCTAACATTCTCTCATTAACTGATTTTGAGGTAATTCCGCCTCTGCTTCTAGCTCCATCCTGTCTCTGAGTGCTGCAGGCTCATCAAATGTCTGGCAACTGTCTTGTCCCAACAACACTACTGGAAGTGATGGTTACTGCTGGAGCTACAGCAAGTCCCAGAAGGTTGTATTGGAACTAGTCTTGTAGGTACCCTGGGAGGGCGGGGGTAGTTTGGATGGATGTGACTGTGTGGGTGGGGGTGCTTCCAAATGGCACAAAGTGTAGCCCTACGCACTTGTCTGGCCACCAATGTCAGGTTTCATTGAGCTGGCTGGATACTTGGCTTTGGCATCTTCCCTCCACCTCCCCCCCCCCCCGCCAAACTTCAGATAAAACCATTGTTGTGGCGGGGGGAGGTAGTATGTGTGGGCAGGTTCCCACACCTTTCCCTCTGTTGGCTAGATTGCAGCAGGGTGGGGTGGTTAGATGCCATGAATGGCAAAGATAACATGGTGCCCAATTTTACAGAGCACCTGCTGCCATTTCAACCTGAGGGGGGGGGGGGTGCGGAAAATTTCAGAACTTTATTTACATCAGTCAATTAACAGTTCATCACCGCATTACTAGATACAATCACTCCCAATTCAGTGAGTTCCACATAGATGAAGAAAGGGAAAAAAAGAGTTATTTGCCTGGATTTTGCTGTAAGCTAAACCGTGAGACATCAGGAATGCTATTAAAGTGTACATTGAAAAGCAATTGCACAAGAAAAATCCAGAATTTGTCATCGGAGTACCCCCTTCCTCCAACTGTTTTCCTACAAACACCTTGCCAAGTGACTTATTCAAATATATAGTGACATAGGAACAGCAGTTGGCCATTTGGTCTTTCAAGTCCAGAAATCTATCTATTTTCTTCTTATCATAGAATCATTAAACATATTCAGTGACTTGGCCTCCACAATCTTCGGTGGTAAAGAATTCCACAGGTTCACCATCCTCTGAGTGAAGATGTTTCTCTTCATCTCAGTCCTAAATGGCCAACCCCATACTATGAGACTGTGATTCCCCCTTAGAGGGAGTAACATTCCTGCCTCCAGTCCATCCAGCCCCCATTTCAATCAGGTACTGTCTCATTCAGCTCAAGTCCAGTGAATTTATAAAGGGAGGGAGAGAAGAAAAGGGAGAATTACAGATCAGTCAGCCATGACACCAGTGTTGGGGAAGTTACTAGAGTCAATCATAAAAGACATGGGGTGGAATTTTATGAAAAAATTTCTAAGCGCTGAAAATGCTGAACGAGCGACAAAGTGGGTGAGTTTCAGACTCATGAGCGTTAAAAAACAACCTTATGGCACTTAGTCAACGAAAAGTGCCAGGATGTAGTTCTGGCCAAGAGGGGCGAACATTGAGCCCAATCTCACAGGTGAAGCTGGCTGTTCAGCTCCAGGGTGCCATTATGCAGGTGCCCTACTTTCCCGGTGTACTGGGAGATCTGCTGTCACCCAACCCCTCCAATTCCCCACAGACATTGGGACCCATTGCTGAATGTGAATGCTCCTTGTGCTGGTCTCTCCCCTCCCACCTCACCTCCCCAGGCCTCAGATTCACTCCTGTTTTCTCACTCATTCGGCACTTAGAATGTTCTCTGTAAGTTCACATCTCATGTTTTTAACATAGGTATAGTTGACTCAATCTCTCCCCGTATGACGATCCTGTCATCCGAGGAATTAGTCTCATGAACCTTAGGGGCAACCTTTAAAGAAGTATGTGGATGAGCATTTGAAACGCCATAACATTCAAGGCTATGGGCCAAGGGCTAGGAAATGGGATTACTGTAGATTTAGTGTATTTTTGTTGGTGCAGATGTGATGGGCCAAAGGGCCTCCTCTGTCCTGCATGACTCTACACTCCCTCTATGGCTAGTACATCCTTTCCTGGATAAGGATGCCAAACCTGTACACAATATTCCAGGTGCGATCTTACCAAGGCTTGTACTACTGCAGTAAGACATTATGGCTCCTATACTTCTGTCCTCTTGCAATGAGGACATTGCAAGACCATTTGTCTTCCAAATTTCTTGCTGTACCTGCATGCTTGCTTTCAGTGACTGGTGTACAAGGACACCAAGGTTCCTTTTGTGCTTCAACATTTTCCAATCTGTCACCAGTTAAGTGACATTCTACTGTTCTGTTTTTCCATCTTAGTTGGTGACTTCACATTTATTCATGTTATACTGCATCTTCCCACTTATTCAACTTTTCTAAATCACCCTGAAGCCTCTTCATATCCTCCTCACTGCTTGCATTCCCACCAAGTTCGTGTTGTCAGCGAACTTGGAAATATTTCAATTGGTTCCCTTATCCAAATCATTGAGTAATATTGCAAATAGCAAGCACTGATTCCTGTGGGTCCTCACTAGTCATCACCTGCCACTTCAAAAAAGACCCATTTATTCCTACCCTCTGCTTCTTATCTGCTAAGCAATTCTTAATCCATGTGAATGTATTACCCCCTAATCCCATGTGCTTTAATTTTGCACATTAAAATCTTACGTGGACCTTCATCAAAAGCTTTCTGAAAATGCAAATATGTCACATCTACTCATCCAATCTTATCTAAGCTATACATTGGGATGTTTGTGAGATGGACACCTACTCCAGAATGCATTAGAAAATCTTGCAACTTGTCTCCAAGTGTAAGTGAATTTTAAATGATACGGAAAATCCTAAATACTGTAAAACAACCTTTCTGACATTGAAAATTCTATTTGCTTTATTTATCTCTGTTTCTTATTGCATATAATTGTCCCTCCTTTTATTTCATTTCCAGTACACAATTTGACATATGAATATATGAACAACATACAAGCAAGGAGCAGGAGTAGGTCCTTTGCCCTTCAAACCTGCTTTGCAATTTATTAAGATCATAGCTGATCTGATAGTAACCTCAAATCTGCATCTGCCTATCCCCGATAGTATACATCTGTCTACCCCAATAATCTATCACCCACTTGTTTACCAAGAATCTATTCACCTCTACCTCAAAAATATTCAGAACTCTACTTTTATAATCTCTTCAAGAAGAGAATCCCAAAGATTCACAGCCCTCAGAGTTAAAAAATACTCGCTGTACCTGCATAGTAGCCTTTTGTGATTCATGCACTGAAACACACAGATCCTTCTGCACCCCACCACTCTGCAATCTTTTATTATTTAGATAATATGCTTCTCTTTTATTCTTCTTGCCAAAATGGACAATTTCATATTTTCCCGCATTTTTCTCCATTTGCCAGATCTTTTCCCATTCACTTAACCTATCTATATACTTTTGTCGTCTCCTTACATTCCCTTCACAACTTACTTTCCCATCCATCTTTGTGCCATCAGCAAATTTGGCACACGGGATTAGGGGGTAATACGTTCACATGGATTATATTATCAATCTCTTCATCCAAGTCATTTATATAAATTGTAAAGGTTTAGATCCTAGCACTGAACTCATTGTTCTCTGGAGCAGTGTACCTGGTGGCTGTGGCTGTGGCGAGTGCCTGATTTACCTGAAAATTGCTTTGTGGCTGTAATTCCGGTTCGCGGGGTTTGTCAGAGTGTAGTTTACTTCCGTACCGGAAGTTAGGCGAAGGGATTGTTGGGAAGGGGGAGCAGGGGGTATAAAAAAGGAGGTAGCAGCTTACAGCGGGCAGCGTCGGGACCGGGCAGCGTCAGGAGCGGGCAGCGGAGTGAGAAGGGCTTTGGCTCGCTGGGCTTAGGTGAGGGCAGGCTCAGAGAAGGGGCATTGCACATTTCTACCTTTCGCCACATACAGGAGGTTGGGACATGGCAGGGGCTATTGGGAGGAACATAAGCTGTGTTAGGTGCCGCGTGTGGGAGTTCTTGGTGGCGTCACGTCTCCCCAAGGTCCACATCTGTGCTAAATGTTTAGAACTGCAGCGCTTGAGGACCCGGGTCAGGCAACTCGAGGGGCGTTTGGAGGATACGTTTCTAGTCAGGGAAAACGAGGAGTTGATGGCTAGGAACCATGAGCAGGAGGAGATCCCAAGGGCTGAAGGGCAGGAAGGGTGGACGACTGTTAGGAGGAGAAAGAGGAAGAAGAAGAGTAGTCAGGGTCCCCCGGCCTCCCCGGAGGCCCCCCAACGTTCATCGACAGGGGCACAGAGAGATAGGCAGGAAGGGGAGACTGACTTAGAGGGACAGAAGGGGGCTGGTAAGGTGATAGTGGTAGGGGATGGGAGGGTCCAAGGTATTGATAGGAGGTTCTATGGGCAGAGGCGTGACTCCAGGATGGTGGTCTGCCTCCCTGGAGCAGGGGTAAAGGATGTAACAGAAAGGGTAGAGGGAATTTTGAATGGGGAGGGGACGCAGGCAGAGGTAATAGTACACGTAGGGGAGGGGGACATAGGAAGGAGGAGTAGGGTAGAGGTCCATAGGCAATTTAGGGAGTTGGGGTCCAAACTAAAGAGCAGGACCTCCAGGGTGGCACTCTCTGGATTGCTGCCCAGTACTAGCAGGGCAAAGAATGACGAGATCATGCAGTTGAATGCATGGTTGAGGGATTGGTGTAGGGTAGAGGGCTTTACTTTTGTGGACCACTGGGAGGTATTTATGAGAGAAGGGCAACTGTACAGGAGGGGTGGGGAGAATTTGAATGGGAGGGGAACTAGTGTCTTAGCGGGGAGGTTAGCTGGGGTGTTCAGGAATGGTTTAAACTAATAGGGAGGGGGGGTGGGGATGTGGCTGGGAGAGAGTCGGGTGAAAGGAAAATTATCAGGGAGAAGGAGGTTCCGAGGGACACTCGTGGGTTGAACTGTGTCTGTTTCAATGCTAGGAGTGTGGCAGGGAAAACGGATGAGCTTAGGGCCTTGATGTTTGTGAGGCAGTTGGATGTGGTGGCTGTAACGGAGACGTGGTTACAGGAAGGGCAGGACTGGCAGCTGAATGTTCCTGGGTACAAGTGTTTTAGGTGTGACAGAGGAGGGTTGAAGAGAGGTGGAGGGGTGGCACTGTTAGTAAAGGAAAACATCACAGTAGTGCAGAGGGAGGACGATATGGAAGAGATAGGGATTGAGTCACTGTGGGTGGAGTTGAGGAATAAAAAGGGAGAGATTACGATGCTAGGGGTGTACTATAGGCCACCCAACAGCCCGAGGTCGGTGGAGGAAGGCATTTGCAGGGGCATTTTGGACAGGTGCAGGAAGAATAGAGTGGTTGTAGCGGGTGACTTTAATCTTCCAGGAGTGAATTGGAGGGGGCCTAGAGCTGGGGGTATGGAGGGAGAGGAGTTTGTGAAATGTGTTTTGGAAGGGTCGCTGGAGCAGTACGTAACTAGCCCGACTAGGGGAGGGGCTATACTGGATTTAGTGTTGGGTAATGAGCCGGGGCAGGTGGGTGAGGTAGAGGTAGGCGAACACGTGGCTAACAGTGACCACAAGTCCGTCTACTTTAGGATAAAAATGGAAAGGGACGAGTGCCGGCCGAACGGGAGTGTGCTGAACTGGGGAAAGGCGAGCTATAAGCAGGATTAGGAGGGAGTTGCAGGACACTGATTGGGAGGGACTGTTAGCTGGAAAGTCCACGGTTGGCAAGTGGGAGGCTTTTAAGGGCAAAATGAAATGGTTGCAGGGGAGGTATGTTCCGGTTAAGCGGAAGGATGGGAAAGGTAGGATTAGAGAGCCGTTGATTACAGGGGGTATTGAAGACTTGGTCAGGAAGAAGAGGGAGGCGTATGTTAGGTCGAAACGACTGGGTACGGAGAGTGCGCTGGAGGAATATAGAGAGAGTAGGAGGGAGCTAAAAAGGGGAGTTAGAAGGGCAAAGAGAGGGCACGAAATGGCTTTGGCTGGTAGGATTAAGGAGAATCCAAAGGCATTTTATTCCTATATTAGGAGCAAGAGAGCAGTTAGAGGGAAAATTGGTCCTCTTGGGGACAAAAGTGGGGAGTTATGTATTGAGTCGGAGGGAATGGGGGAGCTCCTGAATGAATACTTTGCGTCGGTATTCACGAAGGAGAGGGGTTCGGAATCGTGCGGTCTCTTGGAGGGAGCTGTGGATCAGTGGCAGAAAATACCTATTACGAGGGAGGAAGTGCTAGGGCTTTTAGGTAGCGTAAGGACGGATAAAGCTCCGGGGCCTGATGGTATTTATCCCAGGCTGCTTAGGGAGGTGAAAGATGAAATTGCTGGGCCTCTGGCGCAAATCTTTGTCTCTTCTTTGGACACAGGTGAGGTCCCAGAGGACTGGAGGGTAGCAAATGTGGTACCGCTGTTTAAAAAAGGTAGTAGGGATAACCCTGGAAATTATAGACCGGTGAGTTTGACATCGGTGGTAGGGAAATTAATGGAAAAGTACTTAGGGGTAGGATGTATGAGCATTTGGAGCGTTGCGATCTGATCATGGATACGCAACATGGCTTTGTTAGGGGGGAGGTCTTGCCTTACGAATCTGGTGGAATTCTTTGAGGAGGTGACAAAAACGGTTGACGATGGGAGAGCCGTTGATGTCATCTATATGGATTTCTGTAAGGCGTTTGACAAAGTCCCTCACGGTAGGCTGGTAGGAAAGGTTAAGGCGCATGGGATACGAGGTCAGGTAGCTAGGTGGATTGAGAACTGGCTGGGCAATAGGAGACAGAGGGTAGTTGTGGAGGGGACCTTGTCGGGCTGGAGGCCAGTGACCAGTGGTGTGCCGCAGGGCTCAGTACTGGGACCTCTCCTCTTTGTAGTATACATAAATGACTTGGAAGAGAGCGTAAGTGGTGTGATCAGCAAGTTTGCGGATGACACCAAGATGGCAGGGTTGGCTGATACTGAAGTGGATTGTCAGGTGATACAACAGGATATAGATAGGTGGCAGATGGAATTTAATCCTGACAAATGCGAGGTGATGCATTTTGGAAGGAATAATGAAGAGAGGAGCTATGTGATAAAAGGTAGACCGATTAGGAGTATAGAAATACAGAGGGACCTGGGAGTGCATGTTCACAAGTCTATGAAGGTTGCGTCACAAGTGGAGAAGGTTGTTAGGAAAGCTTATGGAATGCTAGCCTTTATAGGAAGGGGTATAGAGTATAAAAGCTGCAGTCTAATGCTTCAGTTGTACAGAACGTTGGTTAGACCGCATTTGGAGTAGTGCGTCCAGTTCTGGTCACCTTACTACCGGAAGGATGTGGAGACTCTGGAGAGGGTGCAGAGGAGGTTTACTAGAATGTTGCCTGGCATGGAGGGACTGAGTTACGAGGAAAGGTTGGAGAAACTGGGACTTTTCTCCTTGGAAAGACGGAGATTGAGGGGAGACATGATAGAGGTATATAAGATACTGAAGGGAATAGATAGAGTTAATAGTGAGAGACTGCTCCCTAGGCTGGGTACAAACACGAGAGGTCATGATCTAAGGGTGAGGGGGGAGGTATAATTTGGATGTGAGAGGAAGGTTCTTCACGCAGAGAGTTGTGGGGGTATGGAACGCGCTACCGAGTAGGGTGGTGGAGGCAGGAACGTTGGACTCATTTAAGGTTCACTTAGACAGACACATGAGTGAAACGAGGGTGGAGGGTTATAGTAGGGGGTATTAAATAAGGTCAGAGCCTCGGGAGACACCAGAAATACAGACTTGTATGTTAACGTTTTTGTCTTTTTATTCCTCAGGTGGAGGTCCACCTTGTTGTCAAACGAGGGGCATGCACACGGTGGGTCGTGCGTGGGCTGCTCTTGGAGGTTCCGGGAGTGGCCTAGTACATCGTGTCGGTGTGTGTGCTTGATCCTGGACCGGTAGACGGGCGCCGCAACAGCTCGGTGACTAGCACTGCTAGCTGTGCAGATACATGGATTTGGGCCTGTGTCTGTGGGAGTTTGTGCATTCTCCCTGTGGTTGCGTGGGTTTCCTCCGGGCGCTCCGGTTTCCTCCCACACCCCAAAGATGTGCTCTTAGGCTGATTGGTTTTACCAAATTGACACTATTCTCCCCTGAATCTGGCTAAGTTAGGGGTTCCATTTGTAGACATGCAGGGTAGAATAGGTGTAGGGTGATGCGGCGGCGCGGGCTCGTTGGGCCGAAGGGCCTGTTTCCCATGCTGGGTTGTTCTTTGTTTTGTTTGAACCCTATGGCACATCATTTGTTATAACTTACCAACCTGAAAAGATCCATTTTTACCTCCCCTCTGCTTTCTGTTAGCCAGTCATTCCTCACTTCATGTCAATATCTTACCCCCTACACTAGGAGCTTTTATGTTCCTCAACTACCTTTGATGAGGCATCTTACTCCTTCCACAAAACCACATTGATACTGCCTGATTACCTAAACTTATCCAACTGCTTCAATGCTGGCTTCCAAAACTTTCCCCATGACAGATGTTAAGCTAACTGGCCGATAGCTTCCTGCTTCTTGTTCCTCCCTTTTTGAATAAAGGAGTTACATTTGCTATTTTCCAATCTAAAGGAATTTTCTCTGAATCTAGGGAATTTTGGAAAATTAAAACCAATGCATCAACTATCTCACTAGCCACTTCTTTTAAGACTCTAGGATGAAGTCCATCAGGACCCGAGCTTTTCTCAGCCATCAGCTCCAACAATTTACTCAGTACCACTTCCCTGGTGATTGTAATTTTCCAGCATTCCTCTGTCCCTTCCAATTCCTGGTTTATAGTTGATTTATGGCATTAACGATTCAAACTTCTATATCCTTGTTAAGACTCTGCCTGTCAGTGGTTTTCAATCTGATTGCTTAAGGAGTTACTTGTCAAGTTCATACAAATGCCAAAATCCTATAGAGGGCGATGTACTATTGAATTTAAAGCACTCAAGTTCCTGTACAAAGTCTGCAGAAAGCAAGCATAAGAACAAACAGTGCACAAGTTTGCTTCTGGCTGCTACATCTTGGCTATTAGAATTTTCCAAATGGCTGGGTTTCCAAGAACGCAGCGAGCTCCTGATGCCACCTTTTGTACATCTGGATGTTCTATCTGAAAGCCTATCACTTAATGAACAGGAAGGATTTAATTCCCAGAATGTACTGATGATGGTTGGTTCTAATCACTTTGTTAAGAATTTATTAGGGAGTAAACATATCTGGTTTATTCTCAAGAAATCCAGCATATTGACAATACTTAGCCACAGTAGTTGGGTAGAATAGTTAATGGGAGTCAGGGATATTTGGTTCAGTCATGGCTGGTGACACTTTGGAGTATTACTGTAGAATCATAGAATTCCTACAATACAGAAAGAGGCCCAATGAGCCTGTACCAACAATGCCACCCAGGCCCTTTCCCCGTAACCCCATGTATTTAGCCTGTTAATCCCCTGACATTAAGGGGCAATTCAGCATGGCCAAGGGCCAATTAACCTAATTTGCACACTGTTGGATCGTGGGAGAAAACCAGAGCACCTGGGGGAACCAGACACAAACACAGGGAGAACGTGCAAACTCTGCAGAAACAGATACCCAAGGCCAGAATGGAACCCTGAGTGGCAGCAGCGCTAACCAGAAAGCCTGTGATGCTTTGGGCACTACCAGAATCATGACAGAACATTTCTTTAGAATTCTCAAGTCTGATTCCTGGATCTTATACAGATCAAGGGAAGCCCTGCAGTGTAGGTCTAGCAAAGATTTCCAGGACAGTTGTGGTTTGCTCAGTGTTCTCTAATTTGGTGATTTGGCCTTCTAAACACAGAAGGCAAAGAAAAAGGTGTCACCACTTCATGTGCATAAGAATCTTCTGAAAGATAGATTTTTTAAAAATGAGACTTCCTGAGATCCTGGTCTTTGGGTTCCATAGCCAAGAGTGTCTGCTAATGCTCTGATTAAAAAACTGCAATTTCCCAGTTCCTCCTGGTCAATGGTCAAATATGATTCAGTCAGTGATAGCCCCTCTTTCTAAACAATTTCCTCAGTAATTGTGACATTGGTAAGTAAAGTACCATGGCTGGGTGAGTGAATTGGGTGGAGAATGTTAGCTTTTTGTTTGAGTAACTCTATGTTTAGTATTGAGCACTGCTGTGGGGTATAGTGGGTATTCATCATAAGAAGAAGATCTCTAACTGGTAAATCAGGAACTATGAGCAATAACAGGAGACCTTCTGAGTCATTAGAATATTCAGACTGCAAAATATTCATAGTTCTATAAATGCTCTGTCCCATTACTAATCAAAACCTGGTTATCTTCTGACTGCTTGCCCATTTCCCCCAGGGTAGAGCAGTGCCTCACATCCAATGAAGGACATCTCTCCTTTGTACCTAGTTGTACAAAGAGCTCAAAGCTATAAACATGGAACTGATTATTCCCAACGTTTTTTCACCCATGTTGTCTGCTGAAATTCCCCGATAAAGATGTATTCAATTGTAGGCATTGCAGTGGTCTCTACATTTTCTGTTAAACATTGTAGGAAATGTGGTATTTATGGGGAGTGAAATGGTACAGGAGGAAGCCTCTCTGCGGATGAGGTACTGAGAGATTCTCGTTCCCAGTCAGGGTCTCATTGATTCCTTCTTTTAAAAACTATTGCCTGAATGTTGCTGAGATCAGTTATGCTTCCAGCAATACCTCAGCATCTGCAGGGAAACCCATGTAGTCACTTACTTTGGCCAGGCTGGTATGGTCATCAAGTCATTTCTAGTGGTTAATGGGGCCATGGATTGCCAGTTTGCTCTCTCTCCAGATTACCTGCAAATCAATTTCTGGGGACACCAAGCAGCTTTTACTCGTGGCTTTAGCTCTGCCAGTATCATCACCAATACAGCTTCTAAGAATCTTGGTGCCTTGGTCACTGCAGACTCCTTTGATGATGTATTACTTTCCTCTATAGCTTTTTGACATTCAGCAAGGTTCTAACTCATCCCTTCATCTTCAGAATCACCTGGATCCATTTTAACAGAACTAGCACTTTAACTTATATATTGTACCCTGGTTTCTGTCACTCTCAATGTTGGAGGTGCAATCAGGAGTGATATTCTCACTAAAATCCCACCCTGCAGGCTCCCATAACACAGAAAATGTGATCAGATGCCAGTGGAACCACATGGGTGGGTGAAAGTCTTGCCATCATTTACTGAAAATCCAAGGAAAATCCAAACCTATCACCAAGTTTTCAAGAGCAAAGTTTAATGAGCTCTGTGGGTTTCCTGTGGCTTACATGGAAAGAGAATCGATCCAATGTTATGAGTCTCGATGATTCTTCATCAGAGCTTGATCACGGTCAGGCTAGAGGAGGTGGGGTTTGCTTTCCAATCAACACCTTGTGGTGCCAGATGTAGCAACACTGCCAAATTTCTGCTCCTGGACCTAGAACACCTGACACTAAAATACCACCCCATTACCTTTTGCAGACTTCACCTCTATTATCTTGACAGCAGTTTACATCCCACTTCATGTGGATGTGAAGATTGTGCTGGACAAAATATACATCGATACAAATAGCCTTGCGACAAAACATCCTGAGGCCTTGTTCATTGTTGCTGGAGACTTCAATCAGGCTAAGTTCAAGAGCATACTACCACGTTACCATAAATACGTCTCCTGCTCCAACAGAGGCCCAAACATCCTAGTTCACTGCCACACAAATATCAAACATGCCTAACACTCTATCACTTGCCCACAGTTTGGCAAATCAGACCACAAGGCTGTGCTCCTTGCAAACAGAAACTGAAATGGGAGAATCCATCAAAGAAAGTCATTCAATGTTGGAATGAGGAATCGGATGATGTCCTATGGGACTGATGGTGTCAGTGGACTGGTCCGTATTTAAAAACTTTGCAACCAGCCTGAACAAGTACGCCACCATGGTAACTGACTTCATTAGTGCAGAAAAACTGTGTACTAAAGAAGCAAATCTGCATGTTTCCCAATTGGAAGCCACGGATGAACAGAGATACCCGCTGCTTGCTGAAGCGTAAGCCTGAGGCGTTCAAGTCAGGCGACCCTGACCTATACAAGAAAGCCAGATACGATAAAAGGAGATCTATCAAAGATGCCAAAAGACAGTATTAGACCAAGCTGGAGTCCCAGCTGGCCATAGGAACCCTACTGACTATGACAAGGCCTGCAAGACATAACAGGCTACAAGATGAAGGCATACAAGGTAAAGGCATGATGGCACAGTGGTTAGCACTGCTGCCTCACAGCTCCAGGGACCTGGTTTCGATTCCTGGCTTGGGTCACTGTTTGTGTGAAGTTTGCATATTCTTCCCATGTCTGCATGGGTTTTCTCTGGGTGCTCCAGTTTCCTTCCACAGTCCAAAGATGTGCAGGTTAGGTAAATTGGCCATGCTAAATTGCCCCTTCATGTCCCGGGATGTGTAAGTTCAAGCGATTAGCAGAGTAAATATGTGGGATTACAGGGATAAGGCTTGAGTGGGATAGTTATCAATGCAGACTTGATAGGTCAAATGGCCTACTTCTGCACTGTATGTTTCCTTTGATAAAATTGCTGGCTTCAGCGCACTCCTTCCTGATGAACTTAATGCATCCTATGTCCATTTTGAGCAAGAGGTCAGCGAGAGCATGCCCTCCACCCTGGACGTCGTGGATGAACCTGTATCTGAGGTGACTATTGCAGATGTCAAAGCAGCTTTCTTGAAGGTCAACCCATGGAAAACAACTGGCCTGGATTGAATACCTGGACGTGCACTTAGATCCTGTGCGGATCAGCTGGTGGGGGTATTCACAGACATCTTTGACCTCTCTTTATAACAATCTGAGGTCCTATCTGCTTCAATAAGATGACCATCGTCCTGGTACCAAAGAAAAGCCAAGCATTGTGCCTTGATGACTATCAGCCGGTGGCTCTGACATCCGTCATTTTGAAGTGCTTTGAAAGGTTAGTCGTGGCATGAATCAATTATCTGATTGTCTGGATCCACTACAGTTTGCCTACAGCCGCAACAGGTGTACAGCAGACGCCATTTCCCTGGCCCTGCACTCAACCCTGGAACACCTAGATAACAAAGACATCTATGTCAGACTCCTATTTATTGACTACAGGTCGGCCTTCAACACCAATAGTCCTATGAAACTCATCTTTAACATCAGTGGCCTAGACTTTGGCTCCTCCCTCTGCAGCTGGACCCTGAACTTCCGAACTCTCAGACCACAATCAGGAAGGATAGACAACAACACTTCCTCCACAATCATCCTCAACACTGGTGCCCCTCAAGCCTGTGTTCTCAGCCCCCTACTATACTCCTTTTACACCTATGACTCTGCGGCCAAATTCCCTTCCAATCTGATTTTCAAGTTTGCTGATGACACCTCTGTATTGGGTAGGATCTCAAACAATGACGAGACAGAGTACAAGAATGAGATAGAGAATCTGATGAACTGGTGCAACAATAATAATTCCTCCCTTAATGTCAGCAAAGTGAAGAAGATTGTCATTGACTTCAGGAAGCATAGAGGAGAAAATGCCCCTGTCTACATCAATGGGGACGATGTAGAAAGGGTCAAGCGCGTCAAGCTTTTCGGTGTCCAGATCACCAACAACCTGTCCGAGTCCTCCCATGCTGACACTATAGTTAAGAAATCCCACCAATACCTCTACTTTCTCAGAAGACTAAGGAAATTTGGCATGTAAACTATGAATCTCACCAAATTTCACAGATGCACCATAGGAAGCATTCTATCTGGTTGAATCTCAACTTGGTATGCCTCCTGCTCTGCCCAAGACTGCAAGAAACAACAAAAGGTTGTGAATTTAATCTAATCCATCACGCAAACCAGCATCCCAAGCATTAACTCTGTCTACACTTCCCGCTGCCTTGGCAAAGCAGCCAGCATAATTAAGGATCCCATGCATCTTGGACATTCTCCCTTCCACCTTCTTCCATCAGGAAAAACACAGAAGTCTGAGTTCACATACCAACTGATTCAAGAACAGTTTCTTCCCTGCTGCCATCGGACTTTTGAGTGGACCTACCTTGCAATAAGTTGATCTTTCTCTACACCCTAGCTATGACTGTAACACTGCATCCTGCACTCGCTCATTTCCTTCTCTATGAATGGTATGCTTTGTCTGTATAGCGCACAATACTTTTTCACTGTATGCTAATACATGTGACAATGATAAATCAAATCAAGATGATGAAGGGTCACCCAGACTCAAAATGTTGTCTCTATTCTCTCTCCACTGATGCTGTTAGATATGCTGAGATTTTTCAACATTTTCTATTTTTGTTTCAGATTCCAGCATCCGCAGTATTTTGCCTTTATCCAGAGTAGATTCACAATGTAAATTGAATATGAGCTTGTCTTGTATACACCAGGAAGACAAAACAAAAACAGAGTGAGGATGTTACTTATATCTTAGTCAGGGAATAATGCATACTTTATAAAACAGCAGTCTGCAGCAAATCTGGAACTTACCAGAGTCCAGCTGACACTGGGATCCGAAGTTATTCTGTACCTTAGCTCAAACCGACATTTTGAACTTGTTGAATTTCTCCAGTGAATAATGGTTGTGGCAACGGAATTGTTTACAAATTCAACTTTCGTGATGCTTGGAGGGTCAGGCTTAACTATTTAAAGAAAAATCCTGTTACAAATTGGCATTAGAATTAGGGTAACATTACTCCCTACATTTTACCTTCATCCCTAAAAGATGGTCACTGGGAATTTCCTTTGGGTCTCTCCTGAATGGTTTTTGTCACTTAGGGAAGAGTCAGAAAAGCATGTATATAGCTTTATTCAGCCTTCTTGTTAATCTTCTGCAACGGTGACCAAGTTGGAGAAGCCCTGAGGAAAATGACAATGCGTAACCCTACATTGGATACAATTCCCCAGGTACCTGCAGTGCTTCAATTTCTCGCCCAACTGATTTTTACCTCATGAAATGACTAAAAATCCTAAGTATAGCAGAATCTCAGCAAACTCACTCCCACCTTCATCACTGACCCTACCAAAGGTTCAGAGAGAGGACCTTTACTTTGGAGAGAGTTGGCAGATGTTCATACCTTCTCAGGATAAATTGGTATCCACCTTGAAAATTTTGATACAGGGTCAGGGAGTTAATGGAGGTCCAGAGTGGACATTTCTTTATGTTCCTTCAGGGGGCTGCTCTGAAAATGAGTTTTCTGAACACACAATGCTTCTTCTGTTCAGGGAACTAGATATTAATTCCTGTTCACCAGATGGGCCCAAAGACTACTGCTGTGTTGGCTATGTTGGGCAGCAAGGCGGCACAGTGGCACAGTGCCTCACAGTGCCAGGGACCTGGGTTCACTCCTTGCCTGGGATGACTTGTCTGTGTGGAGTTTTACATATTTATCCTTGTGTCTGCATGGATTTCGTTTGGATGCTCCAGTTTCCTCCCACACTTCAAAGATGGCCAGGTTAGGTTGATTGGCCATGCTAAATTTTAGTGTTGGGGGATTAGCAGGATGAATACGTGGGTTATAGGGATAGGGTCTGGGTAGGATTGTAGTCAATGCAGACTTGATGGGCCAAACGGTCTCCTTCTGCACTGTAGGAATTCTATGGTCATGCCATCAAGTGTTCCTGTGCTAGTTTCAGATATACAGAATCATTACCCAGCCTCCCCTTTCCCATTTTAATGGCCACGTTTGGCATGAGTAGAAGCACTATCGTCAACAACCATCATTAATACATAAAGCTAGGCCAGAACCCAACCTAATACCCACCAAAGTCATAGCAGGAGTAAACTAGAAGGTTCAAAGATTTTCAACTCTTTTGTTTGTTCAATTGTTGGATTAAATATGCCCAAATTTAAACTTATCCACACCCCAAAATCCATTTAAAAAGGTTTTCCAGCAGAAATATGACAAATCAGCCATGATCAGAGTGAATAGTGGAGCAGGCTTAAAGCCAAATGCCCTCCTCCTGTTCCTATCCTCTATATCTATGTCTAAATGGATTATGGTAAGATGTTGGGCTTTCCTAATCTGTTTTAATTACATTAATTGTTTGCTTACTGATCCATCAGAGGCATCTGAGCCCAGGATCATGAAAGATTGAGTACAATTGCAACTGCTAGAAATTGTAATACTGTACCTATATCATGGATTGAAAAAGTTAGATCCTTGGATGTTGCACTTCCTAATGCATTCGTGGCTTGCACCCAAACCTTGTATAGCGAAACCTTTTCAAGTTTATCTCCAGGGACAGTGACATTGCTTGTTGTAGGAAATGTTGTAGAAAATATCTGTTTGTTACCTGTTATTTCACTGTAAAGATAAGATGATACAGAACTCATAATGTGGCAGTGTGGGAAAGAAATGTACTTTTGCTTTGAACACAAACAAAATGGAACAAATTTTCTTATGTGGAAAAAAAAGCCAAACACAACAATCCTATATCATAAAGCTAAGATTTCTTTTGATTCTACATCATGAGATTCACATCATAGCTTAAATGGGACGTGCAATGAAAAGGACATCTCCTAGGCTCATCTGAAAACACCAACAAGTGGCCAGAACCATTTTCATGGTCAGGCTTTATTTTACTATTTAAGGTTAGTTGCCAGTGCTTTGCTTTAAAGATAAGAAACACTTGTATTTATATATAGCCATCAAAATATCCTAAAGTACTTCACAATCAATTTAGAAACAGAATACAATAGATACTGGAAATCTGAAAAAAGGAGCAAATGGCAGAAATGCTCAGTAGGTATAGTTGTATCTGTGAAGAGAGAAGCAAAATGATTATTGTCTGATGGCTCTGACATCCATCATTATGAAATGCTTCAAAAGGTTAGTCATGGCACTGATCAATTCCGGCCTTCCAGATTGTCTAGATCCACTACAGTTCGTCAACTGCAACAGGTTCAAAGCAGATACCATCTCCCTGACCCTGCACTAAACCCTGGAACACCTAGACAGCCAAGACACCTATGTCAGACTCCTATTTATTGACTACATCTCAGCTTTCAACATCATTATTCTTACAAAACTCATGTCCAAACTCCGTGGCCTTTGTCATCATTTTGACTTGGCTCTGATGATGGTCATCCAGATTCAAAATGTTGATTCTATTCTCTTTCCATGTAAGCCACTGGAGACCCCCAGAGCCCATTATGCTTCGCTCTTGAAAACTTGGTTTGGATTTTCAGTGAATGATGACAAGTGTGAGGTTGTCCACTTTGGTAGGAATAATGGTAGGAAGGACTACCACTTACATGGCGAAAAGCTGCAGCAGGCGACAGTGCAGAGGGACCGCGGGGTCCTTGTGCATGAGTCGCAAAAACCCAGCCTGCAGGTGCAGCAGGTGGTCAGGAAGGCTAATGGGATGCTGGCCTTCATAGTGAGGGGGATTGAATACAAAAGTAGGGAGGTCTTGCTGCAACTGTACAGGGCACTGGTGAGGCCGCAGCTGGAGTACTGTGTGCAGTTTTGGTCGCCGCACTTACGCAAGGATATTTTGGCCTTGGAGGGAGTGCAGAGGAGGTTCACTAGGCTGATACCCGAATTGAGGGGGTTGAGCTCTGAGGAGAGGCTGAATAAACTAGGCTTATACTCGTTGGAGTTTAGAAGGATGAGGGGAGATCTCATTGAGATGTACAAGATGATGAATGGGATGGATAGGATAGAAGTGGAGAGGCTCTTCCTGCTCAGAGAGGACAGTAGGACTAGGGGGCACAGCCTCAAGATAAGGGGGGGAGGCAGTTTAGAACGGAGTTGAAGAGGAACTTCTTCACTCAAAGCGTGGTAAATCTCTGGAATTCTCTGCCCGTTGAAGTGGTGGGGGCTGCCTCGCTAAACATATTTAAGATGCGGGTAGATAGGTTTTTGATAGGTAAGGGGATTAAGGGTTATGGGGAGAAGGCGGGAAAGTGGAACTGAGCCACTTCAGATCAGCCATGATCTTATTGAATGGTGGGGCAGGCTCGAAGGGCTAGATGGCATACTCCTGCTCCTATTTCTTACGTTCTTATGACTCACCCACCCATGTGGTTCCACTGGCGTGTGATCACATTGTCTTTGTATGGGGACCTGCAGGGTGGGATTTCAGTGAGAATATCTTTCCTCATTGCATCTCCAACACAGAGTGACAGAAACCAGGGCACAATACATAAATTAAAGGGCTGTTTCTGTTGAACCATACTATATGTCAAAAAGCTATAGAGGAATACCTCTCCTTTGCGACTAGATCCCAAATTTCCCAAACTGCAAATTGGTAAGGATAGGCAACTACAACACTTCCATAATCATCCTTAACATCGGTGACCCACAAGGCTGTGTCCTCAGCGGGCGGGCGGGGGGGGGGGGGGGGGGGGGCGCGGGGGGGCGGCGGCCGGGCGGGGCGGGGGGGTGGGGCGGGGGGGGTGGAGGTGGAATAGATGGGACAGAGATAAAATTTAGAAAGGGGGAGAAATGGTGAGGAAGGGGGATAAGAAAGTTGGAGGGGGGAAGAAAAACGAAGAAAGACAATAAAGAAATAAAAAAAGGTAGAGAACAATTTTACTTGCACCTCTTTCAATTTGGTGTATTGCATTCGCTGCTCCCAATATGGTCTCCTCTTTATTGGAAAGACCAAACATAGACTGGGTGATCGCTTTGCTGAGAACCTTCGGTCTGTGTGAAATCAGGACCCTGACCTTCCAGTTGCTTACCATTTTAACACACGATCCTGCTCCCATCCCACATGTCTGTCCTTGGCCTGCTGCAATGTTCCAGTGAAGTTCAACAAACTAGAGGAACAGCATCTCATCTTCCAGCTAGGAACTTCACAGCCTTCCGGTCTCAATATCAAATTCAACAACTTCAGATGATTAGCTCTATCCCAGCTCGACCCCTTTGTTTTTATTGTATTTTTAAAATGTTTTACTGTTTTCTCTACCTTTTTTTTAAATTGTCTTTCTTCATTTTTCTTCCCCCCCCCCCTTCCCCCCCACCCCTTCCCTCCCCCCTTTCCCCCCCCACGTCCTCCCCCTACGTCCTCCCCACAGGAGTAGGCCATCTAGCCCTTCGAGCCTGCCCCGCCATTCAATAAGATCATGGCTGATCTGTCGTGGCTCAGTTCCACATTCCCGCCCTCTCCCCATAACCCTTAATCCCCTCTCTTATCAAAAACCCATCAACCCGCGTCTTAAAAATATTTAGCGAGGCAGCCTCCACCACTTCAACGGGCAGAGAATTCCAGAGATTCACCACCCTTTGAGTGAAGAAGTTCCTCCTCAACTCCGTTCTAAACCGCTCCCCCTTTATCTTGAGGCTGTGCCCCCTAGTCCTACTATCCTTTCTGAGCGGGAAGAGTCTCTCCACCTCTATCCTATCCATCCCATTCATCATCTTATACGTCTCAATGAGATCTCCCCTCATTCTTCTAAACTCTAACGAGTACAAGCCTAGTTTATTCAGCCTCTCCTCATAGCTCAACCCCCTCAACTCCGGCATCAGCCTAGTAAACCTCCTCTGCACTCCCTCCAAGGCCAAAATATCCTTGCGTAACTGCGGCACCCAAAACTGCACACAGTACTCCAGCTGCGGCCTCACCAATGCCCTATACAGCTGCAGCAAGACCTCCCTACTTTTATATTCAATCCCCTTCGCTATGAAGGCCAGCATCCCATTCGCCTTCCTGACCACCTGCTGCACCTGCAAGCTGGGTTTTTGCGACTCATGCACAAGGACCCCGAGGTCCCTCTGCACCGTCGCCTGCTGCAGTTTTTCGCCACATAGGTAATAATCCTTCCTACCATTATTCCTACCAAAGTGGACCACCTCGCACTTGCCAACATTAAATTCCATTTGCCAGTTCCTGGCCCATTCGCCCAGCCTATCTAGATCCTTCTGCAGACTCTCCACACCCTCCGCACAATTTGCCGTTCCACCAATCTAGGTGTCATCAGCAAATTTCGACACCCTACACTCGGATCCCTCCTCCAGATCATCTATATAAATGGTAAATAGCTGAGGCCCCAGCACCGACCCCTGGGGCACTCCACTAGTCACCATCCACCAATCCGAATAGCACCCATTGACCCCCACTCTCTGCCTCCTATTTGACAACCAATCCTCTATCCACGCTAACACCCTACCCCCAACTCCATGTCCCCTGACCTTCTGCAATAACCTCTTGTGAGGTACCTTGTCAAACGCCTTCTGAAAATCAAGAAAGACCACATCCACCGGCTCTCCTCTATCCACCGCCCTAGACACATCCTCATAGAACTCCAGTAAATTTGTCAGACACGACTTCCCTTTAATGAAACCGTGCTGCGTCTGCTCTATCAAGCAATTCCTCTCAAGATGCCTCACTATTGAAGTTGATAAAGAAGGGGAGGAGAAACTATGAAGCTGGGCTAGCGCTTAATATAAAAAAGGATAGCAAGAGTTTTTATAAATATATAAAAAGGAAGAGGCTGGCTAGGGTGAACGTTGGTCCTTTAGAGGATGAGAAGGGGGACTTAGTGGTAGGGGATGGGGAAATGGCTGAGGTCTTGAATAACTTTTTTGTTTCTGTCTTCACGGAGGAGGACGTGAATAATTTGCCGGATGTTAGAGATGGAAAGGTGGTAGGACTGGAGGGTCTCGATGACATTACTGTTACTAGAGAGGCGGTGCTCGACAGACTGGAGGGGCTGATTGTGGACAAGTCCCCAGGACCGGGTGGAATGCATCCGAGGGTCCTGAAAGAAATGGCGGAGGTGATAGTGGATGCCTTTGTGGTTATTTTCCAGACGTCGCTGGATTCCAGGGAAGTGCCGGAAGATTGGAAAACGGCTAATGTTACACCGTTGTTTAAGAAGGGTGCCAGGCAAAAGGCGGGGAATTATAGGCCGGTTAGTTTAACGTCTGTGGTAGGTAAAATGTTAGAATCCGTCATCAAGGAGGAAATAGCGAGGCATCTTGAGGGGAACTGCTTGATAGAGCAGACGCAGCACAGTTTCGTTAAAGGGAAGTCGTGTCTGACAAATTTATTGGAGTTCTATGAGGATGTGTCTAGGGCGGTGGATAGAGGAGAGCCGGTGGATGTGGTCTTTCTTGATTTTCAGAAGGCGTTTGACAAGGTACCTCACAAGAGGTTATTGCAGAAGGTCAGGGGGCATGGAGTTGGGGGTAGGGTGTTAGCGTGGATAGAGGACTGGTTGTCAAATAGGAGGCAGAGAGTGGGGGTCAATGGGTGCTATTCGGATTGGCGGATGGTGACTAGTGGAGTGCCCCAGGGGTCGGTGCTGGGGCCTCAGCTATTTACCATTTATATAGATGATCTGGAGGAGGGAACCGAGTGTAGGGTGTCGAAGTTTGCTGATGACACCAAAATTGGTGGAAAGGCAAATTGTGCGGAGGGTGGTGAGAGTCTACAGAAGGATCTAGATAGGCTGGGCGAATGGGCCAGGAAATGGCAAATGGAATTTAATGTTGGCAAGTGCGAGGTGGTCCACTTTGGTAGGAATAATGGTAGGAAGGATTATTACTTACGTGGAGAAAAACTGCAGCATGCGACGGTGCAGAGGGACCTCGGGGTCCTTGTGCCTGAGTCGCAAAAACCCAGATTGCAGGTGCAGCAGGTGGTCAGGAAGGCGAATGGGATGCTGGCCTTCATAGCGAGGGGGATTGAATATAAAAGTAGGGAGGTCTTGCTGCAGCTGTATAGGGCATTGGTGAGGCCACAGCTGGAGTACTGTGTGCAGTTTTGGTCGCCGTACTTACGCAAGGATATTTTGGCCTTGGAGGGAGTGCAGAGGAGGTTTACTAGGCTGATGCCGGAGTTGAGGGGGTTGAGCTATGAGGAGAGGCTGAATAAATTAGGCTTGTATTCGTTAGAGTTTAGAAGAATGAGGGGAGATCTCATTGAGACGTATAAGATGATGAATGGGATGGATAGGATAGAGGTGGAGAGACTCTTCCCGCTCAGAAAGGATAGTAGGACTAGGGGGCACAGCCTCAAGATAAAGGGGGAGCGGTTTAGAACGGAGTTGAAGAGGAACTTCTTCACTCAAAGGGTGGTGAATCTCTGGAATTCTCTGCCCGTTGAAGTGGTGGAGGCTGCCTCGCTAAATATTTTTAAGACGCGGGTTGATGGGTTTTTGATAAGAGAGGGGATTAAGGGTTATGGGGAGAGGGCGGGAATGTGGAACTGAGCCATGACAGATCAGCCATGATCTTATTGAATGGCGGGGCAGGCTCGAAGGGCTAGTTGGCCTACTCCTGCTCCTATCTCTTATGTTCTTATGTTATGTTCTTATGTTCTTATTCTAACATTTTACCTACAACAGACATTAAACTAACAGGCCTATAATTCCCTGCCTTTTGCCTGGCACCCTTCTTAAACAACGGCGTAACATTAGCCGTTTTCCAATCTTCCGGCACTTCCCCGGAATCCAGCGACGTCTGGAAAATAACCACCAAGGCATCCACTATCACCTCCTCCATTTCTTTCAGAACCCTTGGATGCATTCTATCCGGTCCTGGGGACTTGTCCACAATCAGCCCCTCCAGTCTGTCGAGCACCGCCTCTCTCGTAACAGTAATGTCATTAAGACTCTCCAGTCCTACCACCTTTCCATCTCTAACACCCGGCAAATTATTCACGTCCTCCTCCGTGAAGACAGAAACAAAAAAGTTATTCAAGACCTCAGCCATATCCCCATCCCCTACCACTAAGTCCCCCTTCTCATCCTCTAAGGGACCAACGTTCACCCTAGCCAGCCTCTTCCTTTTTATATATTTATAAAAACTCTTGCTATCCTTTTTTATATTAAGCGCTAGCCCAGCTTCATAGTTTCTCCTACCCTTCTTTATCAACTTCTTTGTCAATCTTTGTTGACATTTAAACCTCTCCCAATCCTCTTCTCGCCCACTACTCTTAGCTACTCTAAACGCCTCCGCTTTTAATTTAACACTTTCCTTCACCTCCTTCGTTATCCACGGCTTATTACCTCTCCTCCTACTGTCCTTTTTGACCATCGGAATAAATTTCCACTGAGCACCAAGAAAGATCTCCTTAAAGATCCTCCACTGCTCCTCAGCAGACCTACCTTCCAACGCGCTCCCCCAGTCCACATTCGCCAATTCTTCTCTCATCTTACTGTACTCCCCTCTGTTCAAACAAAGGACGCGCGTCCGGGAACCCACTTTCTCCTCCTCCATCTGCACCAGAAACTCCACCATACAATGATCACTCTCCCCAAGAGGATCCTTCACCTCAAGGTCCCTAATTCTACCCGCCTCATTACATAACACCAGATCCAAGATAGCTTGCTCCCTCGTCGGCTCCAACATACACTGTTCAAGGAAACAATCCTGGCAGCATTCCAAGAACTCCTCCTTGAGCCCACCGCATCCAACATGGGTCGACCAATCAATATGCAGATTGAAATCCCCCATAACTACGGCCGTCCCATTCCTGCACGCCGCACTTATTTGCGCATTAACAGCCCGCCCCACCTCCAGATCATTATTCGGGGGCCTATAGACGACACCCACCAGCGTCTTCCTCCCTTTGCTGTTCCTAATCTCTACCCTATCCCCCCTACTTCATCCCCCTTCCCTTAGCTTTTCTCCCCCTTTTCTAAATTTTACCTCTGTCCCATCCATTCCACTCCCCTCTCATTTTAGCCTCTCTGCTGTTTGGCCATTCACACCCTTTATTCTCTCTATGGACAGCCATTAGCAGTTTTTTCCCCTGGTTTCTGTGGCTATGACTCATCTTTCATTCCCTCCCCCTGCAGCATAAATATCTCCCACGATCTCTGCCTTTTAGCTTTGACACAGGGTCATCTGGACTCAAAACGTCAGCTCTTTTCTTTCCTTACAGATGCTGCCAGGCCTGCTGAGATTTTCTAGCATTTTCTTCTTTGCTATCGGAACTGTAGCAGTGCCAGTATGTGAGAATATGAATATGTTTTTATGCTTTTGTTCTTAATAGTGACTCCACTATAACATGGAAAGGATTTAGCCAAATCATACTCTCAAAAAAACATTTTTCCCCTATTTCTGTCATGTTCTCAAACATCCTTCTCAAAACAATACATTTTTGAAACATTGGTTGTGATCACAGCAAGTGTGGGGCAGGGGACGTGACTGCATCCACCAGAAGATTGCTCACATGAGAAGATAGTTCAGAAGTTGATAAATAACGATTTGGGGTCGCTGTGACCAGAAACTTAATGGGAGCACTTATAACAACAGGTTAGAGACTGGGCATTCTAAAGTGAGTGAGCCACCTTTTAACTAGCCACAGCATTTACAAAGCATAAATCAAGAGTATTATGGAATACTTCTCAATTGCCTGGACATTTGCAACTCCAAAAACATTCAAAATCATCCAAGACAAAGCAGCTCCCCTATCTACTTTAAACATTTTACTCCCTCCAACACTGGCACAGTGGTGATGCACTACAGCACCTCCCAAACTTCTACCAATCTTCATTTTACAATTTTTAATTGACCTAGCCTCAACAGTTTTTTGTTGATTCTTAGAATTACAGAAAGGTTACAGCATAGAAGGCCATTCAGCCCATCGTGCCTGTTTGTTCTCTGAATGAGCAATTCACCTTTTGCTACTCCCTTGCCTTCTCACCACACTGATGCATATTCTTTTTTTTTCATCTAATAATCCAATTCCTTCTTGAATGCCTCAGTTGAACCTGCCTCTACCACATTCACAGGCAGTGCATTCCAAATTTTAACAACTTGCTGCATGAAAATACTTCTCCTCATGTTACTTTTTTTTTGCCAATTACATAAATCTGTGCCCTCTGGTTTTCAATCCTTCCACCAGTGGGAACAGTTCCTCTCTATCTACTCTGTCCAGCCCCCTCATGATTTTGGACACCTCTGTCAAATCTCCTCTCAATATTCTCTCCTCCAATCTCTCTACAAAGTTTCTCATCCCTGGAACCATTCTCGTGAATCCTTTCTGTACCCTCCTACCACGTTCTCAGGGAGAGATAGGGGCACAGTGGTAATGTCACTGACTTAGTAATTCAGAGGCCCAGGATAATGCTCCGAAGACACGGGTTCAAATCCCACCGTGGCAACTGGTGGAATTTAAATTCAAGTTAATAAAATCTGGAATTGAAAAGCTACTATCAGTAATAGTGACCATGAGACCATTGTTGATTGCTGTAAAAGCCCATCTGATTCACCAATGTCCTTTAGAGATGGAAATTTGCTCTCCTTGCCTGGTTTAGTAGCCTATATGTGACTCCAGATCTATTGCAATGTGGTTGACTATTAGCAAGCCCATCAGCCCAATGGCAATTAGGGAGGGACAACAAATCCCGGTTGTCTGCACATGCATAATACCTCCCTCCACAGGCTGTCTGGTGAATTGCCCTGCCCACAGCCTCTCTGGCCAGAACCAGAGTACAAAATTTTGCAGACAGATTGCATAAGCTTGGGCATGAAAACTTGCCCAAAAATTGGATCTGGAACTCTCCCAGTTTCATACCCACCCGACACTTAGAAAAAAATCTCAAAATTCCACCCAAAGGGCCCGATTTTACCATCACATTGTGCCCGTTTTCGGGTGTGAAAACTTGGCTAAGTTGGGCGTGAGGCAGATAGTGATCATAAATCCACGCTGACTGTCTGATCCTGCCACTCTAAATGCTCTGCCATAAAGTCATTGATAATGGATTCAAGATTTTTCCCCATGGCTGATGTTAAGCTCACTGGTCTATAATTCCCTGTTTTCTCTCTACCTCCCTTTCTGAATAATGGAGAGACATTGGCTACCCTCCAATCTGCAGGGAATGTCCAGAGTCTACAGAATCCTGGATGACCACCAATGCATCCACTATTTCCAAAACCACTTCCTTACGTACTCTGGGATGTAGATTATCAGGCCCTGGGGATTTATCCGCCTTCAATCCCACTAATTTTTCCAGCACCATTTTTCTACTAAAATTGATCTCAGTTATTCGTCGATCGGAGCTGCAGGTTTTGGGTGCATTAAGCCCGCCCACAGTCTTGTGCAGCGCGATTCGGAATCGCTGCTATTTACAGGCAGAATGCATATGGGGGCGCCTGAGAACAGATCTAAAAGTCAGATCTGAAACACTCCCACTTTCAGGTCCACCCAGCACTTAGAATCTCAATAGTAAAATAGGGCTCAAGGAGCCTATAGAGAGGTAGAGATAGCTTATGTAAATAGGCAAAAGTTTGACAGATGGAATATAAAGTTGGAAAATTTGAAGTTAAGCATGGAGGGATTTGGTGTCCTCGTGCATGAATCACAAAAAGCTTGCATGCAAGTTCAGAAGGTAATAGAGAAAGCAAATTGAATGTTGGCCTTTATTTCAAAGGGAATGGAGTGTAAAAAATTGGGAAGTCTTGCTAAAACTATACAAGGCATTAGTTAAACCACACTTGATAATGTGAACTGTTTTGGCCCCCTAATCTAGGGATATATACACTGATATTGGGGGCAGTCCAGAGAAGGTTCACTCAGTTGATCTTGGGTGTGGAGGGATTTTCATATGAGGAGAGGTTGAGTGTGTTGTGCCTTGTACTCATTGAAGTCTAGAAGAATGAAAGGTGACCCTATTGAGACGTATGGGATTCTGAGGGGGCATGACAGGGTAGATGCTGAGAGGATGTTTTTCCTTGTGGGAGAGTCTGGGACCAGAGGGCATGACCTCAGTAAGGGGTCTCCCATTTTAAAAGAGGAGGAATTCTTTATTGCAGAGAATTTGGTAAATTTTGATAAATTCGTTGGATTCCCTGGAATCCAGCGAATTTACCAAAATTTGCTGGATTCCGGGGAAATGCCGGAAGATTGGAAAACGACTAATGTTACGCAGCTGTTTAAAAAAGGTGGCAGGCAAAAGGCAGGGAATTATAGGCCGGTTAGTTTAACGTCTGTAGTTGGAAAAATGCTTGAATTCGTCATCAAAGAAGAAATAGCGAGGCACCTGGAAAGGGATGGTTTGATAGAGCAGACGCAGCACGGATTCGTTAAGGGGAAGTTGTGTTTGACGAATTTATTGGATTTCTATGAGGATGTGACTAGTGCGGTAGACAGAGGGGAACCGATGGATGTGGTGTTTCTAGATTTTCAAAAGGCATTTGATAAGGTGCCTCACAAAAGGTTGCTACAGAAGGTTAGGGTTCATGGAGTTGGGGATAAGGTGTTAGCGTAGATAGAGGATTGGTTGTCTAATAGGAGGCAGAGAGTTGGTATCAATGGGTGCTATTATATTATAAAGGGGAGGCGGTTTAGAACGGAGTTGAGGAGGAACTTCTTCACTCAAAGGGTGGTGAATCTCTGGAATTCTCTGCCCGTTGAAGTGGTGGAGGCTGCCTCGCTAAATATTTTTAAGAAGCGGGTTGATGGGTTCTTGATAAGAGAGGGGATTAAGGGTTATGGGGAGAGGGCGGGAAAGTGGAACTGAGCCACAACAGATCAGCCATGATCTTATTGAATGGCGGGGCAGGCTCGAAGGGCTAGATGGCCTACTCCTGCTCCTATTTCTTATGTTCTTATGTTCTTATGTTATTCTGATTGGCGGTTGGTGACTAGTGGAGTGCTGCAGGGATCGGTGCTGGGGCCTCAGCTATCTACCATTTATATAGATGAGATCTGGAGGAGGGGGCTGAGTGTAGGGTGACGAAACTTGCTGATGACACAAAGATGAGTGGAAAAGCAAATTGCGCGGAGGGTGCGGAAAGTCTGCAGAGGGATCTAGATAGGTTGAGCGAGTGGGCGAGGACCTGGCAGATGAAGTACAATGTTAGCAAGTGTGAGGTTATCCACTTTGGCAGAAATAATAGCAGGAGGGATTACTATTTAAAGGGCGAAAAGCTGCAGCATGCTATGGTGCAGAGGGACCTGGGGGTCATTGTGCATGAGTCGCAAAAACCCAGTCTGCAGGTGCAGCAGGTGATCAAGAATGCGAATGGTACGCTGGCCTTTATAGCGAGGGGGATAGAATATAAAAGCAGGGAGGTCTTGCTGCAACTGTACAGGGCACTGGTGAGCCGCAGCTGGAGTACTGTGTGCAGTTTTGGTCACCGCACTTGCGCAAGGATATATTGGCCTTGGAGGGAGTGCCAAGGAGGTTCACTAGGCTGATACCGGAGATGAGGGGCTTGGACTATGAAGAGAGACTAAATAGACTGGGTCTGTATTCGTTGGAGTTTAGAAGGATGAGGGGGGATCTTATAGAGACGTATAAGGTAATGAGAGGTATGGATAGGGTAGAGATAGAGAGATTCTTCCCGCTTAGAAAGGATAGCAGGACTAGAGGGCACAGCCTCAAGATAAGGTGGGGGGGGGCAGTTTAGATCGGAGTTGAGGAGGAACTTCTTCACTCAAAGGGTGGTGAATCTCTGGAATTCTCTGCCCGTTGAAGTGGTGGAGGCTACCTCGCTAAATATATTTAAGTCATGGGTAGATAGGTTTTTGACAGACAAGGGAATTAAGGGTTATGAGGAGAGAGCGGGAAAGTAGAACTGATCCACTTCAGATCAGCCATGATCTTATTGAATAGCGGGGCAGGCTCGAAGGGCTAGATGGCCTACTCCTGCTCCCATTTCTTATGTCCTTATGTTCTTAGAGAGCTGTAGAGGTTGGATCATTAAGTATGTTCAATGTTGAGATAGATTTTTTAATAGTAAGGGAATTAAGGGTTATGGGGATAAGATGGGAAAGTGGAGCTGAAGATTATCATATCAGATCAGTCACGTTCTCATTGAATGGCAACAGAGCAGACTCAATGGGCCGAATGGCCCACTTATGGTCTATGGTCTTATGTAAATAGTGTAAGCGGTAGCTTCCCCAGCCATTTCTTGTGGCTGTCTGCTCTAAGGACCCACTGCGTGAACAAAGAACAAATTTATTCTGCCTTGGTTTTAAGAAGTTCATCAAATAATGCAGCACCTTTGCTCGCAGTGATACAGTAAAATCATTTTAAGAGCTTCTGTTTCATTGCAAATGAGCCAGTAATTGAGGTTAATTACCAGAGGAACTGATGGTTAACACTTCATCAGCTCTTCTTGCAATCAGTACTTCACATACAACTGACGTGCAGAGTTCGGTTTTGTGGCTAACGTTATCCTGGCCTCAAATAAAATTTTAAAAAAGAACACCTAGAAGTGTTAGAAACAGTAACATAAATGAATCCTAACGCAGTGAGAAACTCGTTGCTCAGTGACCAAATTACCACCTGTGAATGCAGAATATTTTTTGGGTTTTGTGGGTAGAATTTCTCTGGCCACAAAGAACATTTCCGTAGAAAGATGCTACAAGTGCCAGTAATAAGGAAAGTTTCAGTCTAAAAACAAAACATACGCAAAATGAGAAAGAACAGCTAGAATTTAATGCTAATTCTAATCCCTTGTGAGGTATGCATATTATTAATCAACTAAAAGGAAAACTTAAAAGTTCAAGTAGACATTGTAATAGGCTATCCAAAAAACTGAAACATAATTAATGCAACAAGTAACCCCATGGCATAGTAGATTTTAATTAAGAAGAAATAGATAAATGAATAAATTGCTAAGTGAGTAAATGAAACATGTTGTCTAAGATTAAAGCATGATCACTATAGGAAAATCTTGTGTTTGATCATTGGTTTGTGATGAGTTGGTGGATCCTGGCTGGGCCAGTGATGGGAACTGCAACATATGTCCTCAGTACTAATGGCCTAAGAAGGGGAAAAGTGTTGAGTCTGATGGAAGGTCATGCTGATTTGAAACGTTGGCTCTATTCTCTCTCCACAGATGCTGTCAGACCTGCTGAGATTTTCCAGCCTTTTCTGTTTTGATCGTGAAGGGGAAAACACAACTTGGAATTCCCTCTGGGAACACTTTTTCTAGTGGCTGCTGTTGAAAAATCTACATGTCAGGCAAGGACAGGTATAGGCTCAACTCAGTGATTTCCCTGATGCTGAGATTCACTATCACGCAGATCACAATATTCAGCATGGGATTCTAGATGATGGAGGTGGGGGACAGAAAATCATTACAAATAAATGTTAAGAATATTAGTTGTTATGAAGTGCTGATTGTGTGAAAGGGCAAAGGATAATCAGGATAGTTACAAAGAGTGCACCTATAGGCCCCAAAGGTCCACCTGCTGAAACATGCTATTTTTACACTAATGGCAAATGAATTGCACCATTCGGAGAATTGGATCAGTTTATTATTATCCATTAACATAAATATTGAGAATATAGCTCCATCATTCAATAGAGGACTCTCTTGACAAATTTCTCAACTAGTACATCAAGGAAAGGGAGTTCATTGGACTGCTTCATTTCAAAGGTAATTTTGAGAGCAGGATGGAGTCCATAAAGGCATGAAAGGAAATTGTCCCATGTTTCTGCAGATTTAAATATGGCAAACATACCATCCACATGTCAGAAATTTGGAAGCGGTAGGAGGTTAGATGTCATTCCATTAAAGACATGTTTATCATGTAACCCAACAGAGATATTTTGGGGAGCTGGGCCTGAAAGGGAACCCATGGCAACATCATCTATTTGGGCATACATGGTGTTGTTAAAATTGAATTCAACTGTATGAGTTGGCAAATTCATAGGTTTGATGAATACTGATTCATGCAGTGTTAGCAGTTCTGGACTGCCATGATATAATGCTGCAGTGCAAATATCCATGGTTTTCTTAAGTGGAACATTGGTGAATAGGCTACAAAGATCAAATGAGCTCATAGAAATAGCATTGCTATTGATGTGCATGTCCTCAACGTTCTTCACAAATGTCCTTCACCGTGTATGTGGAAAACTTGCTCAAAACTGGTTGTAGCAATTCATACAACCATTTGGCCAATTCATATCATGCAGAACTGATCATAAATAATATGGGACGTGAATGTGTTGTATGTCTAGGGCAGACCATACATATATGGATAAATCCTATATAACATCAGTCAACACTCCTACACAAGTCCAACAAACACTTTTTTAGCTGTCCATTTTGTTTTATTCGTTCAGGGAATGTAAGCATTGCTATGTCCTTGACTGAATGGTTTGCCATGCCATTTCAGAGTCAACCACATTGTTGTGGGTCTATAATCACATGCAGGCCAGACCAGGTAAGGGTGGTAGATTTCCTTCTCTCGAGGACATTAGTGAACCAGATCAGTTTTTACGACAATCGACAATGGTCATCATTAGACTTTTAAATTCCAGATTTTTATTGAATTCAAATTTCACTAAGTGCTGCAGTGGGATTTGTTTATACATTTAATTCCCTCCACTCCAGACAAGGCTATTTACATGGAAGCTGTGGGAATACTGGGGCAGGGTAGGTGGTCTCAGACAGCAGACATAGAATCATAATATCCCTACAGTGTAGAAATAGGCCATTCAGCCCATCAAGTCTCAACCAACCACAATCCCTCCCAACCCCTATCCCTGTAACCTCATGTATTTACCATGCTGGTCCCCGTGACACTAAGTGGCGATTTAACATGGCCAATCAACCTAACCTTAAACCCATGCAAACATAAGAATGTGCAAACTCCGCACAGACAGTGATCCAAGCCAGGAATTAAACTCGAGTCCATGGAGCTGTGAGGCAGCAGTACTAGTAACCACTGCACTACCGTGCATCTTAATCAAATCACCGATACTGTATAGTGCATCAAGAACAGACAGCCAACATATAGCTAGCATCTACACATTTTCAAGTTTAGATTGTCTAAATTCTCACTCACTTTTGAACATGAATGGTGTAATCTGTTTTCAGTAATGTTTGTTTTCCTGCTGTCCAAGTGCATGTCATATTGTTATATCTCCAGATACAGATCAGATCTTTTGGCTGGTCTGGTGGATCTAACAATGAAAATCAGAGCAATGTTAAAATCCTTACATAATTTGAGATAACATCAATTTTTAAGGGAGAGCTAGATAGATTCTTGATTAACAAGGAGGTGAAAGGTTATGGGGGGTGAGCAGAAAGTGGGGCTGAAGTTGTAATCAGATCAACTGTTGACTTATTGAATGGCAGAATAGACTTGAGGGGCCAAGTGACCCACTCCTGCTCCTAATTTTTTTTTGTTTGTAGGTATGTGAAAACACAGAACATAGGAAATAGGAGCAGGAGTAAGTCATTCAGCTCCTCAAGCCCACTCTGTCGTTCAATAAGATCATGGGTTGATCTGGCTGTGGCCTTAACTCCACACTCCTGCCTGCACCCATAACCCTCAACTCCCTTGTCAATCAAAAATCTATCTAACTCAAGCATTAAATATATTCAATGACTCAGCCTCCATTGCTCTTTGGGGAAAATACCTCCACAGACTCGCACCTCTTTGAGAGAAACAATTTCTCCTCATCTCCGTCCTAATTGAAAGACCCCTAACTTTTAAACTGTTTACTGCAAAGGAGGCAAAAAGTCATTTCCAATGTTTTAATCAAAACATACACAACTTCCTTTTTCTCATCAGTAATTTCATAATTTGGTCTTTTTTCATACAGTTTAAAAGTATCAGGTAGTGGTGTTTGGTGATTCAGTAATGTGCAATAGTTAATTTTAACTCAACACATCCATTGAAAATAGGATGGTCGTGACATTAAAATGACTATGTGCTGTTTACTCGCCTATTACCACTGCACCACCATATATACTGGGGGCTTTCACTGGACAGTGCAGGAGAACTTCTCTGGATCAGGCTCAAGCCTCATTTCAGTGCAAAGCTCACATTCCTCAGATTTAATTAGGATCAATTTTTTGCACAATAGGGCAGACAACAGACCTTGTGCAATCCACCAGGTTAAAACACATGCTGAAAATGAAAAAGATAATTTTTGAATACCAGGAGGTGCAGAAGCATTCCTCCGGGCTCTACAAGTATAATGTAGGCTGCCACTGCCCCAGAAACACCCTTTCCCTCCGTGATTGGCTCTGCCCAGACCTACACGTTGGACTGTGCGCTATCAAATATTGTATCAGCCTGGGGCCAGCAAGCTACAGCGAGATGCCCAATCAGATGGTAGCATGCCAATTTTCAAAAGTAACTAGCTTCCCACTTGCAGAAACGGACTGCTTTCTACCCTCTGCTTATCCGTTCCATGCTCGGAATTAAAGTCTACCTGTGTTTACTGTTCTGTTCCGGCTTGGTTTCCTTGCATTATATTACACAGGGCCTTCAACCTAGCAGCCTGAATCAGGTGCAAGTATTCATTACTGCATTCAAATCGAGCACCCAAGACTTAACATTTACTGTCGTACTCCTGTGTGCTTCATCCCAGACAGGAAAGCAAATGCAAAGTGAGAGTCACGTTGCACATCACTAGGAAGCCATAGTAGGCAATGGGAGAAATACTTACAGCCAGATTGAAGACTTGCTGCAGAGAGAAACCTCCTTTTCCCATCAATGCACTCAACGTAGCAGAATATTGTGGAGTCTTGGGTTGTAACATTGACCATCCAATAGTGGGCAGCAGTTTTATTAAAGCGCTCCATTTGTATTTTTTTTTCATTTGTATGCAGTTCAAATTTATTGATGTTGCAGTTCTGTTCCATAGACATACAGGTGATCGAAATGTTGGAGCCAACCAGGAAAACAGGAGCTGGCTTTACCAGGACTTTACCAGGGCACTGTATAATAGAGAGACCTGAAATTTAAAGAAATCACACACAAGGTTTAACTTTTCTGAATGTAATTTATGAGCAGGCTTTCTGTCTAATATTTCCATTTTATCAAGGCACCATGTGATAGGATTATATAAAGGAGGAGTTTGCAGCAACACCCACTTCCTGCAAAATAAATAAAAGAAACCTGCAGTAATATTCAATGCTAGAAGGATGTTTGTCTTAATTCTATCTTATCGTGGACATTCTATGCTGGATTGGGAAGTGTGATGATCTCGCACTCCAGAACACAAAATTCTTACAACATTAAAACTGTCACAATATGCTTAACTTACTGAACATTGGGCACCGTACTTATGCAAGGATATTTTGGCCTTGGAGGGAGTGCAGAGGAGGTTTACTAGGCTGATGCCGGAGTTGAGGGGGTTGAGCTATGAGGAGAGGCTGAATAAATTAGGCTTGTACTCGTTAGAGTTTAGAAGAATGAGGGGAGATCTCATTGAGATGTATAAGATGATGAATGGGATGGATAGGATAGAGGTGGAGAGACTCTTCCCGCTCAGAAAAGATAGTAGGACTAGGGGGCACAGCCTCAAGATAAAGGGGGGGCGGTTCAGAACGGAGTTGAGGAGGAACTTCTTCACTCAAAGGGTGGTGAATCTCTGGAATTCTCTGCCAGTTGAAGTGGTGGAGGCTACCTCGCTAAATATTTTTAAGAAGCGGGTTGATGGGTTTTTGATAAGAGAGGGGATTGAGGGTTATGGGGAGAGGGCGGGAATGTGGAACTGAGCCACGACAGATCAGCCATGATCTTATTGAATGGCGGGGCAGGCTCGAAGGGCTAGTTGGCCTACTCCTGCTCCTATTTCTTATGTTCTTATGCTCTATCTTCCATTTAGTTGCTACAGTCGCAGCTTTCCCACTCTTGTGCTGGTACTGCTAATCATTAATAGTCCTTGCTGTCCAACTTGACCAACATTCCCAAGGCATATTGGATAAGGGAATGAAACTTCTTCCTCACAATCATTTCACATCATTGAACTGTGAGAAATTACAGGTGGTGGGTTCAAGCCCCATTCCAGTGACTTGGGCACATAATCCAATTTAGTAATAAGGTAATACTGCAGTTTATGGTTCTCACCTTTTAGGTGAGTTCTAAGGACTCCCTCTAAACTATTCAAAGAAAAGTAAGGGAGGTGCTTTGGCCAATGGTGCTGAAATAGGTAACCTATTTCAGATTACTTAGGTGTGGCTGTTTGTTCTCATTGCTGTTTCTGGAACCTTCATGTATGAAATTTTACCCCATATTAAACAGCCACTACACCTTAAACAGACTATTGGTTGTGGTGTGCTACGCAAGATAAATTCTTCCATACTTTTATAAATCGTTATTAATAATTAAACAAACAACATGAGGTAGACTCACCATTAGATCTGACGCATAAGACCATGGTAGTTATAGCAGTTATTGTCCCTACAATATTGGCTAGATCCATGGTGAATTCATGAATTTCTCCTGAAAATAATTTTTTAAAACAAGACATCAGCAATAGGGCAATGGAAAGGAAATTTCAATTGAATATGTATCACAAATTGTGAGGTTTGTGCTGTCGTGCTTTTATTTATTTAAGCTTTAATTAAGAAAAATACATCATTTAAAGTTTTTAAAGATCTCTTTTAATTACTTCAAGGGGTATTAATTACATCCTGTTAATTACCATTAATTAATTTTCTGTAAAAACAACAAATTGTCCCCATCAGTGTGAAATCTTGTGATAATTAACAAATTATCTGCCTATAGTTTTGTCTAAAGTAAGAAGTTAATTATAGTTGGTTTTTAAAGTTTTGTCATGTCCTAGCTATGTTGGGGGTTGTAGGTTTTAACAAAAAGGAAAAAAAAATGGTTTACAGACGTAGATTCAAACTAACAACAACAGATTTATTCCAGCAGCTCTTTTCTGTACAGAGTACAAACTGAAGGTAAAATAAGTAGTCTGTGGCAACACCCTAATGACGTCACCATCAAATCGTGTGATCAGCTCTTAAACTAACCTACAACCCTTTTAAATATATAACAGCTTTAACATTAAATAAGAAAATGGTAGAAACAAAAAATTATGTCTTGTTTGTAAATAAAAAGAAAGAACAATGAATGCCATACATTGGAAATAAGAACAAAAAAATACTGAAGTACAGTTAGCATCTGAAAAGAGAAAAATCAGCTGACATCTGAGCGATTAAACAGACATAGAACATAGAACATTACAGTGCAGTACAGGCCCTTCAGCCCTTGATGTTGCACCGACCAGTGGAATGAATCTAATGACCTCTAACCTAAACTAATCCAATGTTATCCATATGCCTATCCACTGACCATTTGAATGCCCTTAAAGTTGGCGAGTCCACAATTGCTGCAGGCAGGGCATTCCACACCCTTACTACCCTCTGAGTGAAGAACCTACCTCTGACATCCATCCTATGATTATTACCCCTCAATTTAAAGCTGTGTTCCCTCGTGTTAGCCATCACTATCTGAGGAAAAAGGCTCTCACTGTCCACCCTATCTAACCCTCTGGTCATCTTGTGTGCTTCAATTAGGTCATCTCTGAACCTTCTTCTCTCTAACGAAAATAACCTCAAGTCCCTCAGCCTTTCCTCATAAGACCTTCCAACCATACCAGGTAACATCCTGGTAAACCTCCTCTGCACCCTTTCCATTGCCTCCACATCTTTCTTATAATGCGGCGACCAGAACTGTACACCATACTCCAAGTGCAGCCGCACCAGAGTTTTGTACAGTTGCAACATGATCTCACGGCTCCGAAATTCAATCCCTCTGCCAATAAAAGCTAACACACCGTATGCTTTCTTAACAACCTTATCAACCTGGGTGCCAACTTTCAGGGATCTATGCACATGTACCCCGAGATCTCTCTGCTCGTCGACACTACTAAGAGTCCTTCCATTAGCCCTATATGCTGTACTCCTGTTACTCTTACCAAAGTGACTCACACTCAAACTCCGTTTGCCACCTCTCAGCCCAGCTCTGCAGCTTATCTATGTCCCTCTGCAAATTGTAACACCCGTCCTCACTATCTACAACTCCTCCGACTTTGGTGTCGTCAGCAAATTTACTAACGCATCCTTCTACACCCTCATCTAGGTCATTTATAAAAATGACAAACAGCAGTTGCCCCAAGACAGATCCTTGAGGTACACCACTTGTAACTGAACTCCAGGTTGAATATTTCCCATCAACCATCACCCTCTGTCTTCTATCAGCTAGCCAATTCCTGATCCAAACTGCTAAATCTCCCTCAATCCCATGCATCTGCATTTTCTGCAGTAGCCTACCATGGGGAACCTTATCAAACACTTCACTAAAATCCATATACACCACATTAATTACTTACCCTTATCCAACACTTTGGTCACCTTTTCAAAGAACTCGATAAGGTTTGATAGGCACGACCTACCCTTCACAAAACCAATAAAGACATTTCAATAAAGTTAAAGTTAAGTGAAAAATACAAGGAAAAAGGGAGGGGAAAGGAAAAAGAACCAAGTGATACAGTAATCTCAAAGAGGAAATAAATAAATTAAATAATTTGCACACTTTCACAGAAGATAGATCTGTACATCAGTGACATGATACAACATGTAAAAAGGACAAAAGAATGTCTGAATTATAGTTGGGTGGGAGTGAACACTGGTTATGTTTACATATGCAAAAGGACTGTTAATGTATGGAAAAATAGAGAAAGAAAGAAAATCATGCATCATTCCACATCATAGCCACAACTTTCCTGCCTAACTCTATTGCCATTAACATAAGATTTATTGAGAGAACATTTCTCAAATTCAAATTTCACTTGTAATACTTCACATCACATTGGTTTCACTATATTCTTGTGTGCATTATCCTCATTATTTGATGAGACCAACTTAGTCAGAGAGCTAAATGGACTGAAATGCCTCATGTTTGCTGGCATTGACTGTTCCAGGGGAATTATGGAAATTTCTTTATTGCGGAAGAAACAATGTTGTGTTTTCCATTCACTCTTCATTAAATGTTCTTGTTGGTCTCTAGTGTTGTAATTGTCACTCTGTGGGGTATCGTGAACTTGCAGGCTCAGCTGGCTCTCTCTTCTAAATTTTGTGAAGGACTTTGTCTAAGATCACTCTCAATGGGGTAATTAAAATGTTGTAGGTGAACTATGCCAGCCAACGCCCTGAGATTGACCCACATGTGGACAGTGTTGACACTGCCTTTTTGGTCTTTCATTTTCTTGACTCACTGCTTTCACACCAAACCCAGGACACCAGGCCTTCCCCTTGTGCACTTCTCCATGCCTCTGGCTCCAGCCTTTATCCTTCCTTGGATTCCTCTTCCACTTCTCCATGTCTCTACCCCACGCCACATGACTATTCACCTTTGCCAATCCTGGGCTAGGTTTTCTGACTGTTCACGTTGGTGGGATTCTCTGGTTCTGCTGGCAACATGCCCTTGCCCACGAAGCTTGACAGCTTGTGAGGATGACACACAGAAACTCAAATCTGATATTAATGGAAGCATGGATGATGACTTCAGCACTTGGGGTGGGAGGGAAGTGGTAATGCAATAGAGGTAGTAGGCACTGTTACAGATGTCAAATTATTCTATTTTAGGAGATTGAGTTGGAGATTTTATTACATTTTTGAAAGATTTGAAAACAAGAACCATAATTACAGTTAACTGATTGTGGATCTATTCATAATGGAAAGTAACTATTACTCAGCAAACAAACATGTTCAAAAGCAAATGCTGCTCAGTGCTTTTGCAGACTGTTATAAACTTTATTTTTTTCCCTGCAATTTTCTTGGAATGAGAAAATGCGGTTCCAGCTCATTGCATCTGTTCCTGAAAACTGCATTAAAAAGGTAGAAATGCCTGCTTTCATTTTGATTAATAATTACCAAGTGAAGTTGCTGAAATTTGTTGTTTTAGAACAGCCTATTATGTTGGTTGTAATGAATAAAAATGGCATGCCCATAACAGTAAATCATTCCTACTTCTCAGTGAGCTAGTCATAGAATCATAGAAAAGTTACAGTACAGAAAGAGGTCTTTCATTTTGTAGTGCCTGTGTTGGTTCCGTACAAAAACCATTCAGTATTTTCTAGCTCTGCTAACTTTCCTTTTTCAGATCATGACTCAATTCTCTTTTCAAAGCCAAGACTGAATGTACCTCCACCATAATCTCAGGTTTTGCAATCCAGATCACATACTATATAAAAAGGCTTTTCCTTTGCCATTGCTTCTTTTGCCTATCACCTTAAAATGACACCCCTGGCTTCTCAATCCTTCCATCGATGGAAACATTTCACCCTATATACCTTGTCCAGACCCTCATGATATTGAATACCTCTATCAAATCTTCTCTCAGCCTTCTCTTCTCCAAGGAGAATGTCCCAAATTCTGTAATCTATTTAAATAAGTTAAATAATAAATTAACTTATCCTTGGAATCATTTTCATGAATCTTTTCTGTACCCTCTCTTAATGCCTTCACATCTTTCCTGAAGTGTGGTGCCCAGGACTGGACACAATACTTCAGAGGAGGTTGAACCAGTGTTTTGTAAGAAAAGTTAATAATAATTCACTTAACAGTTTAGCTTGAATCATGGCTCAACATCAACTGAGGAAAGCCCACCTGATTAGCCAGAATCCAAACACTATTGGTAAATTCGATATTGGTGAAATGAGAGGAGATAACAATCTTCAAAATGAGCAAAGAAGGTGGAAGGTAGTTTGATGTTAGTGAAAGACCTATTGTGGTCTTAGCTGCTTGTAGGACCTTACAGACTCAGAAGAAGTTGCATGACTTAAAGATGGTTTCAAAGAAATGGCATAAATACTATTGTTAATAGCAATACCTGATATATATGGACCTGAAAAAATGGTTTCTAAAGATATTAATGCAAACATTACAAGATTAATAGAGAAATGTGCAGCAAATACGTTCACAGAAGTGAAATAATAGTGGATATGTATACTTGGTGGAAAACAGATATATTCAGAAAAGAATTTCCATGAGCTAGTTCACCCTAGCTCAACCCTGCCTATTAAGCAAAACTGAGACACTATGGCAGTGCAGAATGTGACACAGGTACTGAAGTCAATGGCACATGGAGGATGTGACTCAATTTGTAAAACAGTAACTGATTTATATCTGAAGCGGATCTGAATGTGCAGTTTGAGGGATGTGCAGATATGTATCATTTTAATAATGAATGATATCATTTATATCATAAGTTATAAGTAAATGTCCATGTACACAAAGCATGTAATGATACAAGGATAATTTTCCTTACTGGTAATATCCTAATAATTTGTTGACCTTGTGTCGCAAAGAGGATCCAACTCACCAACTATATAATACGAGCCTTCATTAGCCAGACTGCAGAAGGACACAGGTTCATGAGATAAAAATATACTGATGTTGAAGGTGAGGTGTCCAACACTGGTGATGAGAAAATGGTAGGTGCTGATTAGGAGAAGGCATCATATGGCAAAAATCCACTATAGACTATCTCTCCTTAGTTATGTGCCATATCTTTGTAACCATCCTTAAGTCATGCAACTTCTTCTGAGTCTGTAAGGTCCTACAAGCAGCTAAGACCACAATAGCTCTTTCACTAGCATCAAACTGCCTTCCACCTTCTTTACTCATTTTGAAGATTGTTATCTCCTCTCATTTCACCAATATTGAACTTACCAGTAGTGTTTGGATTCTAGCCAATCAGGTGGGCTTTCCTCAGTTGATCTTGAGCCATGAGTTGAGCTAAACTCTTAAGTGAATTATTGTTAACTTTTATTACAAAACACTGGTTCGACCTCATTTGAAGTATTGTGTCCAGTCCTGGGCACCACACTTTAAGAAGGATGTTAAAAGCATTAAGGGAGGGTAATTGGACTTGTTTTTGAATGAGGGATAATGGGGAGTTGTGCTGAAGAGGGCTGAGAATCCAACGGGAATCCCAAAACAGTATTTACACCAGTGGAATTTCCCATTGAAATAATCATACCCCTTCCACCGCGCCCCCCCCCTCCCCCCGCACCCCAGCAACCCCTCACCCCGCCGCCAATGACGTAATGGGGTTCCTACCGCGAAAGTTCAGGAACCTCCACACAATGCATTTAAATGTCAATAGTGGGCCTCCTCACTCTATCCATCCTACCCCCCTGCCCCCTTCCACACCCCACCACTGGCATGACATCACATTGTTGGGGTTTACAACACATCTGGCCATAGAATCATACAGTGCAGAAGTGGCCCTTCAGCCCACTGAGTCTGCACCAACACATTAGAAACACCTGAACTCCCACCTAATTCGTGTACCAGCACTTGGTCCATGGCACTGAATGTTATTACGTGCCAAGTATTCATCCAGGTTCTTTTTAAAGGATGTGAGGTAACCTGCCTCTACCACTCTCCCAGGCAACACATTCCAGGCCATCACCCTCTGGATAAAAAAAGACATTCCTCACATGCCCCCTAAAGTTCCTGCCCTTCACCTTGAACCTATGGCCCCTTGTGACTGACTCTTCAAATAAGGGAACAACTGTTCCTTATCCACTCTGTCCATGTCCCTCATAATCATGCACATCTCGATCAGGTCATCCCTCAGTCTTCTCTGCTCCAATGAAAACGACCCAAGGCTATCCAACCTCTCATCATAACTTAAATGTTCCATCCCAGGCAGTATCCTGGGGAATCTCCTGTTCCTGGAGATTGCTAAAGTTATCATGAAAGAGGAGGTTGTTGAGATATTGGAAGGGTTAAAAACAGAAGGTACTAGAAAAGCTGACTGTACTTAAAGTTAGTAAGTCAGGAAGACCAGATAAGATTCTTCCAGCGATACCATGAGAAGCAAGAACAGAACTGTAGAGGGAGGGACAACAATTTTCCAGTCCTTCTTCAATACAGAGGGTTGTACCAATGGACTGGAGAATTGTGAATGTTACATCTTTGTTCCAAAAGTGTATAGGAATAAATTCAGTAACTACAGGCCAGTGAGCTTAACCTCAGTGGCAGAAAAGTTTATAGAAACAAAAATATGCAACAAAATTAACAGTTAGTTGGACAACTGTAAATTAATTTAGGAAAGCCTGCATGGATTTGTTAAAGGCAGATCAAGTAACTTGACAGAGTTTTTTGATGATTAACAAAGATGGTTGATGCCAGTAGGATAGTTATGAACTTCTAAAACGTGTTTGATAAAATGCCACATTTCCAGTAAAGTTGAAACCCACAGAACTAAAGGACAGTGGCGGAATAGATATGAAGTTGATTAAGTGACATGAAATAGATAGCCATGGTCAGCAATTGCTTTTCATACTGGTTTGCCCAGGATTGGTTTTATGACCACTAATTTTCTTGATATATATTAAGACTTGACCTTGGGGTAACAGAAATCATTTCAAAAACTACAGATGACACAAATCTGGACATATTGTGAACTGTGAGGAGGATAGTGATGAATTTCAAGAGGACATAGAAAGTTTGATGATATGAGTACATAAGGGGAAGATGAAATGTAGTGAAGAGAAGGGTGAAGTAAGACATTTAGATAGGAAAAACTGGAAGAGGCAATATAAAATGAAGAGCCCAACTCTAAAAGGTACTCAGGAAAAGACAGGGAGGCACATCTTCACAAATCATTGAAGGTTGGGAAAGTGTTTGAAGAAACATATGGGATCCTAGGCTTTGTTAATAGAGTCATTGAGTTAAAAAAAAACATTAGTTCTGCCTCAACTAGAGTGGTCCCATTTTGGGAAGGATCTAAAGACAAAGATTTACAAGAATAATTCTAAATTTGAGAGATTTTTGTTATGTGGATAGATTGAAAAAGCTGTGTTTGTTCACCTTAGAGAAGGTTGAGAGGAAATTTGATAGAATCATTCAAAATCATGAGGAATAGAGAGGAAGGGTAGGAGAATTTCACAGTAACTTCATTGCAGTGTCAATGTAAGCCTTACTTGTGACTAATAAATAAACTTTAACTTTTAACTTTAACTTTAACAGAGTAGCTCAAGAGGAACTGTTCCCATTGATGGAAGAGTGAAGAACTGGAGGACAGGATTTAAATGATTAGCAAAAGAACCATAGGTGACATGAAGAAAATAGTTTTAAGCTGCATGTGCTTATGATCTGGAATGCACTGTATGAGAAGATGGTGGAGGCAGATTCAATTGTAGCTTTCAAAATGGAACAGGATAAACACTTGAAGGGGATATGCTATGTAGGGAAGTGGATAGTTAAATTGCACTTGCACCAGAAGGGGAAATGCTTTGTAGGGAAGTGGAACTGGTTAAATTGCAGTTGCAGAGGGTGGGCACAGGCTCAATGGGCCAAACGGCCTCCTTTTGTGTCATAACCTGGAATTTAGAAGGAATTTAAAAGGCACTACGTGGAACTAAAGAAACTGGGGGCTCAAGGCTCCTCTGACTGTGGACTATAAGAGCTGTGCACAAAATGAACTCGGTGATCAATGCTGTGGTCATTGGACAACTTTACCACTGCATTTGGACTAAATTTCCAATCTCACTCAGATAGCTGGTGCAGTTGGCTGTTGTTATACTGCAGCTGCAGGAGCGCTGTTCTGAATGTGGGGCACCTAGCTGGACAGAGCAATTTCTAGACCAAAGCATTCAGCTCTGTTAAACCTGGTATTCAGTCCACCAACCCAGCCGTGCGAGCTATTCCCCTTCTAACATTTTTCATTTTGAAATATTCATCTACTTTTCTTTTAAAAGTTGTTCAGTCTTCTCCTTCCACCATTGTTTCTGGTAAGGCATTCTATACTCTAAGAATCTTGGCATAAAATAATGATATTCCACAGCCTTTTCCTTTGGTAATAAACTTAAAATGATGCTTTAGTTACCAATTCACTGAGCAATAGTTCTCCCTGATTTATTTCATGCAGAATGGAGGATCATGGGGAGTGAAGATATGGAATCTTCTTCCAAAACCAGGGTAGCTATCTCTAAAGAACAAAACTTTAAGTAAAGCTAGAACTGTTTTGATAGTATAAAAATTATATATTCTTCGGTTTTAGCAACAAAATAATTGCCCAAACAGCTATACGGTATTGATAAAAATGAAAATAGTCACTTGAATTACCTCGTTCTCCATTAAGGAGCCTTTTCTTTCCACTGTTGTGTTGTATTCCTTCCTGAGCTGTTGTTTCTGCTTCAGTCTTTCTATCTCCTTGTTTTCCCAACAAAGACTCCTATGTTCACACAGATTTTGGCAGGAGGAGGTGTTGAATGAACGCCTAAACTGACACTCAGCAGAGTCCTCCTATCTTTTCCATTTGAGTAGTAAATGAATCACATGACTCTTTGGGAAAACCCCTTCAGGGGTTGGTTTTTGTGACCCTCCAGGCCCTTGCTGACATTAGGTGATATACTTCCTCCCTAGACTTGTGCATTTTCTTTTAAAGCACACACAATGACGATTGACAATCAGTTAACTATCAGACATTATGTGAATATTTTTGTTCTTTAAAAATACATTTAGTTCAAACTTTGAAAAATACAACCAAAGAAAAAGTCACGCAAAATAAGCGGGTGCTGCAAAGGCACGGAAACATTTAACTTTTCATCTATTTCCTGTTTAAAGGGATTATGATCTTTAAAAAGATGTACATTTTGTGAAAGAAATAATTATAAAAAAGATGAGTAAGAATTTGCTTATTTTCCTCATTTCAAGAACATACTTTAATTTCAAAAACTAGTAACATTTCAGAGTTGAACTATTTATGTAGATACCTTTTCTCTTGTGAGAACCTGACCCATTTTATACACCCACTCCTCAATTCTGAAAAAACTTAAATTTAAAAACCTTAGCTTTAATTCTAATAGAGCTGAAGGTCACATATATACACAGACATTACAATTATTACCATATGTGGTCAGTAGCATGGTATGCTTAGGAAATTCCATTCAGTGGTAATACAAACAAAATTAAAGACAGACATTTATTCCATTAGAAATGTAACACATTGAACTTTTTACCAATGGTAGAGCCGTGAACTGTGCCACATCCTGAGTCTACAGACTAAATAGTTCCCACTGACTTTACTAATGTTAGGCAAGATACTTGAACCATCTTAGTGTCTGTGGACAAGGGAGGGAATGAACAGCAAGAACTATCCCATTTAACTGCTATCTGATGAATGAGCCCATTCACATATGCATGAAATTGGGATCTGATACCAGCAATGAACAAATACTCTGCTGTTATTCACTGGCTAAACTTAAAGGCAAGCTGATTCATTTAGGTTTATGTAGCACTTTTCACAATCTCAGAATATCCTGAAATGCTTCACAAATAATTAAGCACTTTTGCAGTACAGTTACTGTTGTAATATCGGGAGACACAGCAACTTATTTGAGCACAAAACATTAGTGACGTAAATAATCTGTTTTAGTGCTGGTGAAATGATGAATGATGCTGAAAGAACTCTCTGACTCTTCATAAAAACGTATCGCAGGATCTTTTTCATCTATTTTGAGACTGCCTTCAGGGCCACAGATTAACACTTCATATGAACAAATCCCAGTTTGTACAACTCTCTTCACTCCCTCTCACATTGTGTTTTTTCTCATGTTATTTGGGGCCATGAATTTGGGGTGGTTGATCGCACTTACCCATCTCATCCATCATTTTTGGATTTGGAGGGTGGGCTCATAGCCAGCTACTCTTCCTGCCATTAACTTTCTTCATTTATCTGGGCTCTGGACTGGCACCAATACACATTGGCTTGCCTGCACAAGTGGCTGCGTTCAAAGTCTGGCATCTACATCACGTGTTACTATTGAAGTCTCAATAGTAGTTACAGACTCAATGAAAGCACAAGAAGGAAATAAAAGGTCGCACTTAAGATTACTTCAAGGCAGGAAGGGGTTGCTGGAAAGACATTTTCAGAAAAGTATGAGATCAACTGCATTCTCCCATACAAAGCTTTATCTAGAGATGGATGTTAAATCCTGATTTTTATAACTAGCTCCCTGCACTACCAGTAAGGGAACTTGTATCCAAAAGATACTCCACGTGGGATAGAAATATTTCAAAATGCTAGAAACAATTTCCCTCCTCTTTCAACTTGCCGTTAAAATCTTGTCCTGTTGGCACTGGTCACTCTCAGTATTTTGTCCCAAGCTGCTATTATTCACAGTCCAACCCCAACATTAAGTGGTTGCAGGTTCTTCAGCTGCAGGAAATGTAACAGTCGTAAAGTCATATTGCAGGGAAACAGGCCCTTCAGCCCAACTTGTCCATGTTGCCATTTTTTTTTACCACTGAGCTAGTCCCAATTGCCTGTGTTTGACCCATATCCTTCTATGTCTATCTTATTCATGTAATGCCTTTTAAAAGACAAAATTGTACCAGCCTCAGCTACTACATCTAGCAGCTTGTTCCAGACACTCACCACCCTCTGTGTGAAAAAATTGCTCCTCTAGACCCTTTTGTATCTCTCCCCTCTCATCTTAAACCCATGCCCTCTAGTTTTAGACTTTCCTATCTTTGAGAAAAGATGTTGCCTATCTAGCTGATCTATGCTCATTATTTTATAGACCTTTATAAGATCACCCTTAAGCCTCCTATGTTCCAAGGATAAATGTCCCAGTCTCTCTAACCTCTCCTTATAACTCAAACCATCAAGACCTGATAGCATCCTAGTAAATATTTTCTGCACTTCATCTAGTTTAGTAATCTCTTTTCAATAATAAGGTGACCAAGATTGTACAAGTATTCCAAGTGTGACCTTACCAATATCTTGTACAACTTCAACAAGACATGCCAACTCCTGTATTCAATCTCTCCTCATAGCTAATACCAGGCCTCCATGCCTTTCTGGTAGCGTGGTGACCAGAATTGGAGACAGTATTCCACATGTGGCCTGACCAACACTTTATATAACTAACATAATTTGCCAACTTCTATACTCGATGGCCCAGCTAATGAAGGCAAGCATGACATATGCTTGAACAGCATGCCCAATGAGGGAAAAACTTGCCAATCTCTATTCCATCTCATTCATCCTCTGCTAACAGTCCAGCAATCGCCACCCCTCTCCGAATTTCCCCCCAGCATATACATTCACAAGCAATGCTCATCTTTGGTACATCTCTGGGAGACATCTTTCTATACTAAAAACACTATATAAATGCAACTTGCTGTTGATTGCAAAATTCATTTGGAAAATGTCTACTTCCAGTGCTGATTGCATTTATTTGATATTTGCTGAGTTTCCTTCTCACTTTTAATGTGTCATCTATGGCTGTTCTGATGGCTTACAAAAATACAGCATCTGAATGAGGAAGCATGGTTTTATGTTTTATGAGGACACCATCATCCTGTTCTTACAGACAATATTTCCTGGAAGGGGAGGAAAAGCCTAAAGCAGTTAAATGTAGCTGGTCAAAGAGCACTGAATACTGCACCCAGCTATAACACAGGAATTTATTCCATTATCTTACTAGAAGGACATGGGTAAACAACTGGTGATCAATGTTCTTCGTCATTAAACAGGTCCTTGAAGCACTATGCATATCAAAACTTATCTCCTTTGAATGTTCAATGCAGTGAATACCTTAGTGAGGAGATAAAAACTTGAGATTGGTTCAAATTTGTTGTGGCTATTGCTAACAACATTTAAAAGTATTTTATGTCCTGTGGGGGAAAAAATGTTTATCATCTACTGGAGCATTATCATCTCACTTTATCATTCTCTGATTCTGTTTCCTTTCTACATCATCTATATACAAGCTTTTGCTCATTTTTTGTGATAACATTTAATGATTGCTAGTTGTGATTAGATTATTGGGAGATGGGTTATTGATTTTTTATGAGTAAACAACAAAATTTGCCGCTGGTAGCTGTTTTTGTCATTGGCCTAGATTTTGCTGCAAAAATGATGATGAAGTTAATGGCACTCACTATTATTTATGGGCAAATGGTATAGTGACCTTAGGTGGAGGACAGATTCATAATTATACTCATGAATATAAAAACTACATTCCAAGCTGCATCACTCTGTCATTGTAAAGATGTACCTCACAGATTTCATTACTGAACACGAAGGTATTCATTACTGAGAACTGTAAGGCAGCCTCATGGCTGTAGCCAGCTCTTAAAATGTCTCTGCCTCGGAGCCTCTCTCAACATGGGGTGATTTCACACTCTGGGCCCAATTTTACCATCAGGTTGTGCCCATTTTCAGGCACAAAAACTTGGTAAAGTCAGGCATGAGGCGAGTAGTGTGATCTGCGCCAGCCTCCGCGCCAGTTCCCTCTTTACCGAGGCCCGAAAATGGACGCAATTGGGACCGTGCCCAAAATGGGTGCGATGGCCATTTAAATGCATTTGCAGGCATTTCAATTGACTTAATGGACTGCATGCCCAACTTTACATCCTCCTTTATCAACACATTTGCTAATCTGGAATTGGCATGAAACAGACGTGCTTCAAGAAAGACCGATTCGGGCACTGAGGGTCAGTGAGGAGGTAACTGCAGAGCATCCAACACTTCTCAGCTGTTTAGAGGTGTCCTCTCATTGCAGCCATTTTCTTTCTCGAATTAGTGAGGGCTCTGTGAGTGTGTGGGGGTGGGGTGCTGTTGCTCAGCAGGGTCTCCGCTGTCCGATTTGCAGCACGGACCCAGGTCACGGAACTAACCTTGGTCTTGTGGATGCTGCTGGGTCCCAGTGCACTCAGCACTCTTCCAGCTGAAGGATGTGCAGAAAGCCCTTGCAAATTGCACTGCTGCAGCATCTCAACTTTTCAAGGAGCTGTGACTATGGAGAGCACGTGGCTGGGGGAATTGGGAGGGGCTGTGATTGTGGGGAGCATGTAACTGGGGGAATTGGGGGGCTGTGATTATGGGGAGCATGTAGCTGGGAAATTGGGGGGCTGAGATTGTGGGGAGCATGTAGCTGGGGGAATTAGGGGGCTGTGATTGTGGGGAGCGTGTAGCTGGGGGAATTGGGGGGCTGAGATTGGGGGGAAAGGTGTAGCTGGGGGAATTGGGGGGCTGAGATTGGGTGGAACGTGTAGCTGGGGGAATTGGGGGGCTGAGATTGTGGGGAACGTGTAGCTGGGGGAACTGGGTGGGCTGTGATTGTGGGGAGCATGTGGCTGGGGGAATTGGGGGGCTGTGATTATGGGGAGCATGTAGCTGGGGGAATTGGGGGGCTGTGATTATGGGGAGCATGTGGCTGGGGGAATTGGGGGGCTGAGATTGTGGGGAGCGTGTAGCTGGGGGAAGTGGGGGGCTGAGATTGTGGGGAGCGTGTAGCTGGGGGAATTGGGGGGCTGAGATTGTGGGGAACATGTAGCTGGGGGAATTGGGGGGCTGAGATTGTGGGGAACATGTAGCTGGGGGAATTGGGGGGCTGAGATTGGCGGGAGCGTGTAGCTGGGGGAATTGGGGGGCTGAGATTGTGGGGAGCATGTGGCTGGGGGAAGTGGGGGGGCTGTGATTGTGGGGAGCATGTGGCTGGGGGAATTGGGGGGCTGAGATTGTGGGGCGTGTGTAGCTGGGGGAATTGGGGGGCTGAGATTGTGGGGCGTGTGTAGCTGGGGGAATTGGGGGGCTGAGATTGTGGGGAGCATGTGGCTGGGGGAATTGGGGGGGTTGTGATTGTGGGGAGCATGTGGCTGGGGGAATTGGGGGGCTGAGATTGTGGGGAGAATGTGGCTGGGGGAATTGGGGGGGTTGTGATTTTGGGGAGCATGTGGCTGGGGGAATTGGGGGGGTTGTGATTTTGGGGAGCATGTGGCTGGGGGAATTGGGGGGGTTGTGATTTTGGGGAGCATGTGGCTGGGGGAATTGGGGGGGCTGTGATTGTGGGGAGCATGTGGCTGGGGGAATTGGGGGGCTGAGATTGTGGGGAGCGTGTAGCTGGGGGAATTGGGGGGCTGAGATTGTGGGGAGCATGTGGCTGGGGGAATTGGGGGGCTGAGATTGTGGGGAGCATGTGGCTGGGGGAATGGGGGGGTTGTGATTGTGGGGAGCGTGTAACTGGGGGAATTGGGGGGGCTGTGATTGTGGGGAGCGTGTAACTGGGGGAATTGGGGGGGCTGAGATTGTGGGGAGCGTGTAACTGGGGGAATTGGGGGGCTGAGATTGTGGGGAGCGTGTAACTGGGGGAATTGGGGGGCTGAGATTGTGGGGAGCGTGTAGCTGGGGGAATTGGGGGGGCTGTGATTGTGGGGAGCGTGTAACTGGGGGAATTGGGGGGCTGAGATTGTGGGGAGAATGTGGCTGGGGGAATTGGGGGGCTGAGATTGTGGGGAGCATGTGGCTGGGGGAATGGGGGGGTTGTGATTGTGGGGAGCGTGTAACTGGGGGAATTGGGGGGCTGAGATTGTGGGGCGTGTGTAGCTGGGGGAATTGGGGGGGCTGTGATTGTGGGGAGCGTGTAGCTGGGGGAATTGGGGGGGCTGTGATTGTGGGGAGCGTGTAACTGGGGGAATTGGGGGGCTGAGATTGGGGGGAGCATGTGGCTGGGGGAATTGGGGGGGCTGTGATTGTGGGGAGCATGTGGCTGGGGGAATTGGGGGGGCTGTGATTGTGGGGAGCGTGTAGCTGGGGGAATTGGGGGGCTGAGATTGTGGGGAGCATGTGGCTGGGGGAATTGGGGGGCTGAGATTGTGGGGAGCGTGTAGCTGGGGGAATTGGGGGGCTGAGATTGTGGGGAGCATGTGGCTGGGGGAATGGGGGGGATGTGATTGTGGGGAGTGTGTGGCTGGGGGAATTGGGGGGGGGGCTGTGATTGTGGGGAACGTGTAGCTGGGGGAATTGGGGGGCTGTGATTGTGGGGAGAGTGTGGCTGGGGGAATTGGGGGGGCTGTGATTGTGGGGAGCGTGTGGCTGGGGGAATTGGGGGGGGCTGTGATTGTGGGGAGTGTGTGGCTGGGGGAATTGGGGGGGCTGAGATTGTGGGGAACATGTGGCTGGGGGAATTGGGGGGGGCTGTGATTGTGGGGAGCGTGTAGCTGGGGGAATTGGGGGGGCTGTGATTGTGGGGAGAGTGTGGCTGGGGGAATTGGGGGGCTGTGATTGTGGGGAGCGTGTAGCTGGGGGAATTGGGGGGGCTGTGATTGTGGGGAACATGTGGCTGGGGGAATTGGGGGGCTGAGATTGTGGGGAGCGTGTAGCTGGGGGAATTGGGGGGGCTGTGATTTTGGGGAGCATGTGGCTGGGGGAATTGGGGGGCTGAGATTGTGGGGAGCATGTGGCTGGGGGAATGGGGGGGTTGTGATTGTGGGGAGCGTGTAGCTGGGGGAATTGGGGGGCTGAGATTGTGGGGAGCATGTGGCTGGGGGAATTGGGGGGGGCTGTGATTGTGGGGAGCGTGTAGCTGGGGGAATTGGGGGGGCTGTGATTGTGGGGAGCGTGTAACTGGGGGAATTGGGGGGCTGAGATTGGGGGGAGCATGTGGCTGGGGGAATTGGGGGGGCTGTGATTGTGGGGAGCATGTGGCTGGGGGAATTGGGGGGCTGTGATTGTGGGGAGCGTGTAGCTGGGGGAATTGGGGGGCTGAGATTGTGGGGAGCATGTGGCTGGGGGAATTGGGGGGGGCTGTGATTGTGGGGAGTGTGTAGCTGGGGGAATTGGGGGGCTGAGATTGTGGGGAGCATGTGGCTGGGGGAATTGGGGGGGTTGTGATTGTGGGGAGTGTGTAGCTGGGGGAATTGGGGGGCTGTGATTGTGGGGAGTGTGTGGCTGGGGGAATTGGGGGGGCTGTGATTGTGGGGAGTGTGTAGCTGGGGGAATTGGGGGGCTGTGATTGTGGGGAGAGTGTGGCTGGGGGAATTGGGGGGGGCTGTGATTGTGGGGAGTGTGTGGCTGGGGGAATTGGGGGGGGCTGTGATTGTGGGGAGTGTGTGGCTGGGGGAATTGGGGGGCTGTGATTGTGGGGAACATGTGGCTGGGGGAATTGGGGGGCTGTGATTGTGGGGAATATGTGGCTGGGGGAATTGGGGGGGCTGTGATTGTGGGGAGCGTGTAGCTGGGGGAATTGGGGGGGCTGTGATTGTGGGGAGCGTGTAGCTGGGGGAATTGGGGGGGCTGTGATTGTGGGGAGAGTGTGGCTGGGGGAATTGGGGGGGATGTGATTTTGGGGAGTATGTGGCTGGGGGAATTGGGGGGATGTGATTGTGGGGAGTATGTGGCTGGGGGAATTGGGGGGGATGTGATTGTGGGGAGCGTGTGGCTGGGGGAATTGGGGGGGCTGTGATTGTGGGGAGCATGTGGCTGGGGGAATTGGGGGGGATGTGATTGTGGGGAGAGTGTGGCTGGGGGAATTGGGGGGGATGTGATTGTGGGGAGCGTGTGGCTGGGGGAATTGGGGGGGCTGTGATTGTGGGGAGAGTGTGGCTGGGGGAATTGGGGGGGATGTGATTGTGGGGAGCGTGTGGCTGGGGGAATTGGGGGGGGCTGTGATTGTGGGGAGCATGTGGCTGGGGGAATTGGGGGGGCTGTGATTGTGGGGAGCGTGTGGCTGGGGGAATTGGGGGGCTGTGATTGTGGGGAGCGTGTAGCTGGGGGAATTGGGGGGCTGTGATTGTGGGGAGCATGTGGCTGGGGGAATTGGGGGGGCTGTGATTGTGGGGAGCGTGTAGCTGGGGGAATTGGGGGGGCTGTGATTGTGGGGAGAGTGTGGCTGGGGGAATTGGGGGGGGCTGTGATTGTGGGGAGCATGTGGCTGGGGGAATTGGGGGGGCTGTGATTGTGGGGAGCGTGTAGCTGGGGGAATTGGGGGGGCTGTGATTGTGGGGAGAGTGTGGCTGGGGGAATTGGGGGGGGCTGTGATTGTGGGGAGCGTGTAGCTGGGGGAATTGGGGGGGGCTGTGATTGTGGGGAGCGTGTGGCTGGGGGAATTGGGGGGGCTGTGATTGTGGGGAGAGTGTGGCTGGGGGAATTGGGGGGGATGTGATTGTGGGGAGCGTGTGGCTGGGGGAATTGGGGGGGATGTGATTGTGGGGAGCGTGTGGCTGGGGGAAATGGGCAGTATGGACAGTGACTGTTGATGGGCTAGGGGCAAGCAGTGTTCTTTAATCTCTACATGTGCTCCTCTCCATTCTCCAACCCCCCCCCGCACCCCCCACATGCCACCCCCCCCTCCCCCCCACCCCCCACCCCCCCAACCCACCCCCCAACCCCCCACCCACCCCCCAACCCCCGCCACTTCAGGGTGACGTGTTGGCTTTTCAGATGCAAAACTGATGATTCAGTTGGTTATTTGGTTGCTGTTGGAGCTGAGGAGGAGGAGCAGGAGAAAGAATTGCAGGCACAGGAGGCACAGGCCTTACACTGGCATTAGTAGAGGGAGACAAGCACTGGAGGCAGGAGATGGCTGCCATTCGCCCAGGCGGAGCACAGGAAAAGGAATTGAGGGGCAGTTCCGCGCACAAGTGTCAACAATGTTTCTGTCTCCACAAGGAGACACTGCAACACCTGTGCAACCAGTTGCAGGACCTGGCACCCAAGTGGGGGGAGCACCCACTCTCAACGGCTGTCAAATTGACAGATGCTCTGAGCTTTTATGCGACTGGCTCCTTCCAGATCCCTAGTGGAGATGTATGTGGCATTTCCCAGTCAGCTGCGCACCTGTGTCAAGCAGGTCACAGAAATCCGCGCTGGGTACTACATCAGATTTAACCTGGACCGGGCCCATCAGGAAGCCTGGGCTGCAGGGTACACGGCTATTGCGGGGATGTCTAATGTACAGGAGGCCATCAACTACACCCATGTCACCCTCAAGGTCCCCCTGTGGATTCCATGAAGATTTACCAACAGAAAGGGGTTCTACTCCCTGAATGTGCAACTGGTGTATGACTATAATATGTACATTATTCATGTATGCGCAAGACAAGCAGGCAGTGTGCACAACAGCTTCATTGTAAGGAGCTCTAACATTCTGGAGGCATTCGAGGAGGGGTCCAGGCTGCGGTGGTGGCTCTTGGGTGATATGGGTTACCCACTTCGGGCATGGCTGATGAGGCCTGTGCGGAGGCCTGTGACTGAGGCAGAGATCAGCTATAATGAGGCCTGTGTAGCCACCCACATGATAGTGGAGAGGTACATTGGATTCCTTAAAGTGAGATTCCAGTGCCTGGACCGCTCCGGCAGGGCCCTCCAATATAAATTTGTGAACTCTTCCCACATTGTGGTCGTGTGCTGTGTCTTGGACAACCTGGTTTTGAGGTGACCTATTTGAGGAGGAGGAGGAGGAGGCGGCTGACCAGCTGGGGGTTGCAGGGGAGGAGGCTGACCAGCAGGAGGAGGAGGAAGAGGAAGAGAAGAAAGAAGAAGAGGAAAAGCGCCCTGATGAAATGCACCCAGGCACTGGAGGGCTGGCAGCTCAAATGAGGCATGCGAGGGCAGCTCTGGAGCCCTGATCACCAGGCGGTTCACTCACTAGCGGCTCGTGTCTCTGGGTTTCATCCCACTACTCGCCACCCACCCCTCCCAAAGTTCTTCTATCTCCGCAACATTGTCACACCAAAGTGGTGGGCGTGTTAGCGAGTTATTTGGCAGGCAGGAGGGTGATGACAACTCGCTAAGCAGCATTATGATGATGTTCTGGTGCAACTATTTTGACTCCTACCTGATCTCCACATGCATGCTGGCATCTGGACCCACGTCTGTGCAGTGGGTAAGGGATCTGAAACCCCTGTACAGGGCCCTGGGGTAGGTGTGTGGGGCTCGTGGGTTCTGGGGAACTAATGGCTTCCTTTTCTCAATGACACAGCGTTGAGGGGCCTCCCCAGCTGATATCAACATGAAGCATCACTCTGGTGATCATCAATGGAAAAGGATTCCTGTTTGAGATAAATCTGAAACAAATTAGTCACAGATAGGTGGTGAAAAAACATTTAATAATTGCAATAAAAGTGTTTAAACAGTAAGTTTTTAACAAAAGAACTTGTGAATGGAAAACGTTAAGATGCTTAAAGGTCTATCTAACTAGTGCAGCCCTTCACCTGTGCATCTTAGTGCAGCTGCAACTTCCTAACCTGACATGGACAACTGTATCTCAGTGACTCCCCAGAATGTACATTGGAGGGGGCCAGCTGCCTACCTCACCCCATGGCGTCTGATGCACGCAGCAGGCATCTTCTGGAGGCCCTGGACCCTGAGGGCCCTGGCCAGCTTCCAGATGTCTGGGACTTTTCCATGACACCCTCTTCATTCTGCTGCCCCTGAGATGCCCCGGTGTCAGGAAGCGGGGAGTCAGAAGTGTAGCCACAGCCACAGTCTCATGGCTGAAAAGTCCCGGCATGGGCTCGAGCCCTTCCTCATCCCTTGGGTTCCTGCGGGCCCCTGGATCACTTCATAGGACAGCATGCTTCTGCAGTGAGCTCCAGAAACTGCAGTGTCACCTGGCACAGCCAGTCCTGGAGGTCCATCTGCGTCCTTACCACGGTGGTCAAGCCCTCTGTGATGGCCACCTGAGATGGGAGCCACCTGTCAATGGCCGCAGCAAGTGTCCTCTGAGACTGGGCCATGCTCTGCAACACCTCAACCATGACCTTCTGCGACTGGGCCACGTTGTCAAGGGTTGCTGCCATAGCCTGCTGTGTCTCAAGGCAGTCCTGCTGGGTATCTGCAAGCTCTCGAGCCTCTCAACAAAGGGCCACAGAATCTCGAGAAGCCTGTTTAGTCCCTCAGCCATGGCCTGCTGTGACTCGGCCATCGCTTGGAGCCTGCCCCTCATGGTGAGGATCCTCTGCCCCAGGTTTTCCACTGCAGATGCCACTCTTGCAGTGTTGGCCTGGGAACCACACTGTGGTTCCCAGGCAATAGCTGGTCCATCTGAAAGCTTTGGGACTCCTCCCAACAGCCTCAACAGTTCCCCCCTGCATTCCCTGGCTCTGTTGCTGCATCTCCAGCAGCTGAGGGAGAAGTGATCTCAGGGGCCTCGCATGTAGCCTGGGCCAGCTGAGCCCTCACCTCCAGAAGCCTCAGACGCTTCCTCCTCCACCCGATGTACATCAACAGATGTGTCGTGCTCGCCAGAGAGTGACCCAAAGCCTCACCACTAACTGGACTCACCGACATGTCAGTATCTGGGATAGTGAGTTGTGAGGTGGAAGCTGATGCCAAAAAGGTGTCACCCTCGGAGGTCCCTTCACTCTCTTCCTCCAAGGACTCGTCCGAGCTGTCCTTACCAGGATGGCAGGAGCTGCAGTAGGGACCTATAGTCCTGAAGACCCCGGTGCATCCGGTTATGTCCCTGCAATACAGGACACAAGGTTAAGTGAAAGGGAGAGGAATCCAGAATGAAAAACACGTGATTCACATTTCTGCATTGAACATAGAACAAATCACCAAGAAAATTACATCACAGGAACAGCCTGCAGCGATCAGGCTGCCTGGTCTGATTTGTAACCCCCTTCCCTTCTGGGGACCATATGCCTCTATTCCCATCCCATTCACATAGCAGTAAAGATGCCCCTTAAAGATCACTATCGTATCTGCCTCCGTGATTTCCCCCGGCAGCGAGTTCCAGGCACCCACTACCATCTCCATGCGAATAACGAGCCTCATACATCTCCTTTAAACCTTGTCCCACGCACCCAAAACTCACTCCCCCAAGAAGTTGTCTGAAAGTGAGTGGAGGATTGACAGGTACTCATGTCTTGATGGCAGCCTGACAAAGCAGTCACCGACAGTCCGCATCTCCCCTTCCCTTGTCAGCTCCAGTGCCCACTCCTCAAAGGGGGTGAGGACCCGGAAGTCTGGCTCATCACCCTCTCTTTGCTGTGATGGTCAGTCTTCTCCTGTGGAGACAGAAGGAGTCATGGAAGAAATGGTGGCGTGACCCGTGCAGGGTATCAGGTGGTGGCTCTTAGAGGGCAAGTGCAGTGGAGCTCTGGGGGGGATAGGAAGGAGGTGCTTGGGGGTCAGGGGCTAGAAACAGGCAGGGTGCAGGGATTGGGAGAATCTGGGGGAGATTTGGGGGAAGATGCTAGATGGGGTTAAACACTCACTCATGCTGCCCGGATGAAGTCATTGATCTTTTTGCAGCACTGCTTCCCGTTTTGGGGGGGGCCAGTGCCATGGCACTGACCGAGGTGGCAATTGCCTCCCAGGCTGCATCGCCATCAGCCATCCTGGGGAGGGTGTCCTGCCTCACCTCAGCTGCATCCAGTAGCCTCTCCAGGTCACCCTCAGGAAATCGGAGGGCTGGTCATGCGCAGTGTCCTGTACTGCCTGCTTGCCTGTCCATTCTTCAGTTTTTTATGGAGCTGCCCCGTGTTAGGGCATATCAGCTGCAGCCAGTTTGGCAGAGCATTCCAGCAAGTTCCATGCAGTTTGTTTGTTAGCATTGAGGGGAAAGCAAGTGAGCACTTGCGCGCTGATGGCGGTGTGGGCAGGGCAGGGGGGGGTGGGGTGCAGCTAGTGGATCAGTGCCTCAGTGGTTAGGGACAGGGGGGAGAGAGAGAGAGAGAGAGAGAGAGGTGTCACACAGCCATCAGAGTCTGGAGGAGATGGGTGCCTTGTACAGGATGGTCTGGGGTGGGGAGAGGTGATATCAGTAGGCTGGAAGGATGTCCGCTGCCATTCCACCTGAACACAGTAAGAAGTCTGATAGACCAGATTAAAGTCCAACAGGTTTATTTGGTAGCACGAGCTTTTGGAGCACTGCCCCTTCATCAGGTGTGTGCCTGTGTTCAGTGGGGGGGGAAGTGGGGTCTGCTGTCACTCAGTCTGAGATCAGTTGAGGGGGAGGGGGGTCCACTGCCACTCTGCTTGAGATCAGTGGGAGGGGAAGGGGGGGTCTGCTGCCACTCTGCTTGAGATCAGTGGGAGGGGAAGGGGGGGTCTGCTGCCACTCTGCTTGAGATCAGTGGGAGGGGAAGGGGGGGTCTGCTGCCACTCCGCCTGAGATCAGTGGGAGGGGGAGGGGGGTCTGCTGCCACTCTGCTTGAGATCAGTGGGAGGGGAAGGGGGGGTCTGCTGCCACTCCGCCTGAGATCAGTGGGAGGGGAAGGGGGTCCGCTGTCACTCAGGCTGAGATCTATGAGAAGGAAGTGGAATTCTCTGCCGCTCAGCCTGAGATCAGTTGTTGGGGGGGAAGAGGGAAGATCCACTGCCACTCTGCCTGAGATCAGTGGGGGAGGAAGGGGGAGCCTGGAATTGGTCTGGGTGGTGGTGAGGGGATAAGGGGATTTGTAATGTTGTTGTTGGGGGGGGGGCAATGTCTGAGGGGGCTAGGGGAAGACATTATCCAATCTTGGAGGGATGTGGCAGGGGGACAGCATTCTATCATTTCTTTTCTGCACATGCGCAGTTGGAGGTGGCGATCAGAGCTGCAGGGTTTCGGATGCGTTAAGCTCCACCCACAGGCTTGTGCAGCGTGATTTGGTATCCCTGATATTTTATCAGGCAGGGTATGTATGGGGGCGTCTGAGAACGGATCTAAAAGATGGATCTGAAACATTCCCAGTTTCAAGTCCGCCCAGCAAGAATCAAAATGGTAAAATAGGACCCTCTGAGTCCCAGTAGGTGGTGTGATCCTTACTCTGGTGTGTTGTTTATTAAAGGAACAATCATCATATCTCTCTCCCTTAAGTCCTTTACACAGTCTTCAAGAGCAATTTCACTCAGTCCTAACTAAACATTATGTACAGACGTTGGACAATTATAAATCAAGTCATTGAAGGAGTTTCTGTTTCTTGTAGAGTGGTGTAATTTTGTTATCTGAGATGCTTCCACAGGATCAATGTTAACAGGAACTGCAATTATAGGTACCTCTTCTGGGACAGGCATTTTATTATTAGTATTTGCTTCCATGGCGTCATCAGTTATGTTAATAACACTTTGATCAGACACTTCAGTGCTTACGGGTACAAAAACATTTCCTGATAGCAACGCTGACTGATGGAACATCGCTACGCCTCAGGTAGCCCACGTATTTCTGAATGATCAGAATGTCTATGTCCACTTGGTATGAAAGGGGTCCAGCCTTAGAGACAATAATTCCAGGGATCCAACTTGATCCACTACCAAAGTTTCTCACATATACAGCTTAATTTATCATAAATGATTGTGTTGAACTACGTAAATCATGGCTTGCTTCCTGATTACTTTAGCTGGTTTCTACCCTCCCTGGCAAATTTGCAAACATGAGGCTCAGTCTCATTCTGAGATGACATTTCATTAACCGTTCTGCTGGTGAAACTCCCATTGTTGCATGCGGAGTGGTACAATAGCTAAGGAGGAATCATGAGATTTTGGTCTTTAAGGTTCCTCCTGTCTTTAGGCCAGACTTAAAGATAGATGAATCTCTTGTTTGATTCTGGGTACTAAGGCAGAGTTCTAACATGGTTAATACCATTGAGAGCAGTGAAATTTTGAAACTCAGCATTTCATAGAAATCATGGAATCATAGAAACCCTACAGTGCAGAAAGAGGCCATTTGGCACATCGAGTCTGCCAAATCACTGACCACAATCCCACCCAGGCCCTATCCCATATCCACCCACTAATCCCTCTAACCTATGCATCTCAGGACACTAAGGGGCAATTTTAGCCTGGCCAATCAACCTAACCAGTAATCTTTGGACTATGAGCACTTGTGAATAGAAGTTCCATTGTCTGATACCATGACTTCAGGTAATCCGTGATTTGAAAAGCATTGGCATAAACTTTCGATGGTAGCTGACTTTACCTCAAAAGTGTCCATCCACTTAAGAGTACATCATTAATGAGCAAAAACATTGTGCCCAGAAATGCACCAACATAATCAATATGGATCATATCTATGGCTGACCAGGACATTCCCAAGGGTGCAATGGGACTGGAGCAGGTTTGTTGCAGTTGCACTGTTGACAGTGCTTGACCAGCTTCTTGATATCAGCATCAGTACCAGGCCACCACATATTACTCCTAACAAGCATTACATCTTAGAGATGCCAGTTGGGCATTGCCAGTGTGCTGGGGGCAATGCCAAGGGAGCGGAGCCTGAGTGGGAGCTATGTTGGGAGGGGGGCATAGCAGGGGGCAATGAAGAGGTGTTAAGCAGGGGGACTATGCAGGGGTAACACATATCAGCAGTCATGATGGAGGCATTTCAGGGGGACATATTGGGGTCAGGAAAGGAGACCCATCATGAGGGCCCAGATGCCCCAGTGCCGGTGACCCATGTCAGGGACAGAGTGGGGAAACATGCCAACAATGAAGAGGATCACTGTGAGACAAGCGTGCCCTTGTCAAATGCCACCTGAGTGCTCTTGAGTCGGGCTCACCAGTGTGTTTAATTTAGATGGGGGTAAAGTAATCAGCACTGTCTTTACACATTGGCAGCTTCTTGTAATTATTATAACAAGTAGGTTTGAAGGAAATAGTTTTTAATACTTGGAATAATATTGAACTCATGAGATGTAAAGCTGCCTTTCAACCCAGGAAAAGTAATTTCCAATGAGGTTTTAAAAACAGATTCACTGGTTGTGAGACGAATCTCAGTTGTTTACTGGATGGATCATAACAAGTGCTTCATTAGCAGATAAGAGGCTGATCTCTGATTGGAAGTTGTCCCTGGTTCTGCAACTTCTTACTTTAGATGGGATTTTCTGGCTACGCTCGCCCCGAAACTGTAAAATGCTACCTGACGTAAACAGACCTTTCGACGGTCTGTCCCTCACCCACTCCGATTTCTGTGGCAGGTAGAATGGGAAAATTTGCATCTTCAAGTCTTATCCAGCTCGTCTTGTGGGGACCCTTGCTAAGCTCTACAAAACAGATGTTGGGAGGGTGAAAAAATTCATTGCAACATGGAAGTCAACACATATAAGTATTTGGTACTTTTAGGGGTAATGCAGTATTAACTGGTGAAGAGCAAAAGCAGAGAAACACCTTTTATTAAATGTCTTTTTATAACAATTGATTCATGATTGTCACTAGACTTATTTTAATTCCAGATTTTTTAAATATTAAACTCAAATCTTACTATCTGCCGTGATAGGATTCAAAGCTGGGACCCCAGATCTTGTCCTGGGCCTCTGGATTACTAGTCCAATGAGTATACCATGACGTCACTGTCTCCCCTCCTTGTACCAGTCATCCACTGCAGCTGCCAAGCTACCTTCTTAGACATTTTGGATCCTCCTCATCTTAGGGATCATGCAAAAACAGCCAAGCAAGAGAGAGGGATCAGCAGCATTCACTCTTCCTCAACTATAATCAAATTCCTTATCAGAGGTTTAGCTGGTTTAGCGGTTTAACTTTAACCTAGCTATGAAGAGTAACCTACAGAAAAACAACCAAGTCCTATGGTGATGGGAAGCAACCAAGCAACAGGTGTGGTCACATTGGAAGTGATAGTTTTCCAAGGTTGTCCATAGTTTATGGCTGGTCACTGATATAGCTGGAAGCAGCATCATGGTCTGGCAGTACTACACACTGGCTTGCTGCCCTATTTACGGATGCATAACTGGCTGGTTTTCACTGGAGGGGCCGTTGAAAGATGACCTAAATAAAGTATGTTTCTTTCATTCCTTCTAGCACATGAACAGCCAGTACTGTGGGTGTCTATTCTAATCTCATTGAACATTTCAGTCATAAGAGAACTACAGCAGACTACAAAATCACTTACAGTTTGCACATTTTCGAATAATGACAAGTTTACTACCGATTATTAGCAAGCCACAAGGCCAGACTTTTACAAAATATTTATTCCTATTCCTAGCTCTGTTTTCATATAGGGAAATATTTATGTAGTTTTCTTCAGACTGAGAAGTTTTGATTCTCTTAAAGTCTTTGGTGAAAACATAATTAGAAATCCTGTATTTAAAAGTCAACCACTGCAATAAAGTTTCTGACTTTACCACAAACATTTTGCCGACCTCAGCTAGTTATACACTAATCCACTGTCATTTGCTTAGTATACTAATTTTTCCCCTTGAGTGGTATTAGTTGTGTGCTGAGTGTTAACCTCAATCTATGACACAGTGACCACAGCAAGCATATTAACTTAATATAAATTCATTACGGTTAGGAAATCAACTATTAAGGAAATGGTAAAATGGTGACAATATTTTCTTCATTTTTCATCACTGTGTCATTATACAAAATATATGTATCCTGACAGGCAAAATATAGATCCTGTATTTCTCTGTGGTGTGGTGTTCCAAATTACACCGAGTCTAGAGTTGCATTCACCAATGTCCTGCCAAAAGAGAAAATGCTGGAAAATCTCAGCAGCTCTGGCAGTGTCTGTAAGGAGAGAAAAGGGCTGACGTTTCAAGTCCAGATGATCCTTTGTCATAGCTTTGACAAAGAATCATCTGGACTTGAAACGTCAGCCCTTTTCTCTCCTTACAGATGCTGCCAAAGCTGCTGAGATTTTCCAGCATTTTCTCTTTTGGTTTCAGATTCCAGCATCCGTAGTAATTTGCTTTTATCCAATGCTCTGCCAAGCTCGAAGCTGCCAAAATTTTTTGGATCACTTCTTTCAAAGCCCATTGGTGGCTTTCTAGCAAAATTTCCATAAAATCAGGAATAAGGTGCTCGAGGCTGCTTAGAAATGAATGTGCTGCCTTTTAGAAACTATGAGCAGAATCCCCCCACCAGCAGCTTTGCAGAGGTTGGAAATTGGGCCCGCAATATCTAACTTCCACCTCCTGAATGTGACCAACATTCCTCACTGGATTGTGATCACAGAAGTGGCCCACTAATTGGTTGCCTTCTGCAAAATTCAACCAGATGTCACACCACAACCTTGAGCTGGATCATGACACAGAAATGATCCTGATGTCAGTTTTTCAACACTCTTGGGAAAATAGAGCCCAATGTTTCAGTTCAATGACCATTCATCAGAATTGGGAAAAGTTAAAATGCAGGTATGGAGGTAGGAAAGAGAAGAGGAGAGGAGACAGCCAAAGGGAGGCTCTGTGATAGTGCAGCAAACAGGAGAATGTAAATAACAAAAGGGTTGATGACGAAAGACATAAAAAAGCGATAACTAAAGAAACAAAAGATATTTCTAGAGAAGGATATCAAGCAGAGCCACCAACTCTGCAAAGTCACCGTAGTCCCGGATGACCAGAGACTGCCATCTCCTTTCAGGGGGAGAGCTGACTGTTGATGACTTTAGCTGAGGATCGGAGGGGCAGCAATAGTGGGTTGTGGGGCTGGTAAGCAATCGGGCTTACCAGTGATCAGGAGGCCGGAGATGCGGGGCTATTTGCGCATGCACAGATCTATGCTCTGACTGATCGGCATTTGTATCCCAGTCCAATGCCGGCATCTCTACATCATGATCGGCACTTGCGCAGTGGCCTGCTCAGTGCTATGCTGCCAGCCTCTCCAGCGGGAATAGGCCCTGCCCATTGATTTTCAGTGTGAATCACACTAGTGCACTCTGTGATGCACAGAGTGTGGGAGATTGATTCTGAAAATCCCACTAAAAAAAATCGGCATGAGTTTCTCCAGATTTCACACAGAATTCGGCACTAAGAATTTCTTTGGAGAATCGCATCCCCCCTCCCACCCCCCCTCCATGACCTTGAGTCATGTTGTGGGTCAGTAGCACTGATAGTGAGTGCTAACTCTTGTCCTTAGAGCTTCAATTAGTTGCTTCAAGAAGATCAATGGCCTGACCAAGCAAAGGAAACATAGGGCACTCTTCTTTTAATTTCATGAGACCAGAACACTCTCCACCCTTAAAAATTAAAAGATAAATTTGAATTAAATTTGATTTAATTTATTATTGTCACATGTATTAGTATACAGTGAAAAGTATTGTTTCTTACATGCTATATAGACAAAGCATACCGTACATAGAGAAAGAAAGGCAAGGATGCAGAGTATAGTGTTACAATCATAGCTAGGGTGTAGAGAAAGACTTAATATAAGATAGGTCCATTCAAAAGTCGGAGGGCAGTCTGAAAGAAGCTGTTGTTGAATCAGTTGGTACATGACTTCAGACTTATATATATTTTTCCCATTGGAAGAAGGTGGAAGAGAGTATGTCTGCAGTCCTTAATTATGCTGGTTGCTTTTCCAAGTGTAGACTGAGTCAATGGTTGGGAAGCTAGTTTGCGTGATGGGCTGGGTTTCATTCACGACTCTTCATAGTTTCTGACGGCCTTGGACAGAGCAGGAGCCATACCAAGCTGTGATACAACAGGAAAGAATGCTTTCTATGGTGCATCTGTAAAAAGGTTAGAATACAACTGGTAGAAATAATGGAGCAAAATTTTAATTTCTACGAAACCTATCCACTTACAAAATTGGGCTCTACATTACAAAGAACAAAGAACAAAGAACAACACAGCACGGGAAACAGGCCCTTCGGCCCAACGAGCCCACGCCGCCATCTTAACAAAGCATTTAGTTATATAAAACTCTGCTTTGTTTAAATTTGGAATACTAGATTCAGTCTGGGCATCACACTTCTGGAATACGATATTCACCTTTCAGGAGCTGCAACACAGATTTACCAGAGTGATATTGGAGCTAAAAAAAATTGCAGTATGAAGAAAAGTTGCACAGACCAAGTTTGTATGTCCTTGAATATGGAAGAGATTATTCAATTGGGATGTTTTAGATAACTAAAGGCCTTGATAGGGTAAATAGTTTGCCTCCTTGACTTTTTCATATCAATTTTCATTTCGAGGATGAGAAGTGGGGAGACAGTATAATGACTGGTAGAGGAACAAAGCTCTTTGGTCACTTGCAGAAAAAACAATAATTTGAGATTGTGTGCAAGGGGTTTCAGTGCACTCTTGCAGACTAAAAGAGAAGGATATCATTATGAACCTGCAGCTGACACCTGTCCTTCAAATTTTCCACCACTAACTCCCCTCACCACTTGAGTAGTAGAATGGCTTCCTCCTCAAAGATGATATTGGTTAAGTTACCTATTGTAACCTCACTTGCTCTCAAGTTCACAAGTGATCCTCTCCTGAAACAAGAATGCAGAAAAAATACAAACCTTGTACTGCAGCCAGCTGCAGTCCATGCAATAGTGCCGATAGCTGCTGCTATGACAACATAAAATCTAAAATCTGCCTTTCAAGTGAAAGCATACAAGGTCTAATGTAAACTAAGTTATATTTGAAGATTTGGATGGGAATGTAAAGGTAGTCACAGACTGAGGATGAAGCTAATTGATGACAGATTGACTCAAATGGTAATACAGTATATTCTGGAAAGCTACACTTGACTTCTCAATACATTATCCATCCTCACGAGTTTGGTAAACCTTTCTAGTACAGCACAAGAGTGCTGGGGATGGGAGTGTTCTTAAAGGTGCCATTTATAATGTCCCTCCACTAGGCTGCATTCTCTGTTCACTATTGCCTCCGACCTGCAGCCTAAGGCTGTTGCTTCTTGTCACTGTCTTCTGCTTATGAACCTCTAGCTCATTATCATGGAATTAAGCTGACATATTTAGAATAAATCTTTTCCCTCCTCCTTCTAAACAGCCTGACCACTAGCTATATGAGTTTAAATCCTTCCGTATTTCTCTGTGGTTTCCATCCCATTCTTCCAAAAACCTTCAATCACCGGCAAGATTTCAGACGCAGCACATGGCACTCTATCTAAATTAGAGTCCCACCCGATCAAATTTTATCAGAGTTACGATCAAGTGAAAAATCTAGGTCATCCTGTTTCATATACTTACATATGAAACTTCCCTGCCTGTCCAGTCACAGATTCAAATTTACTCAAATTTTGGTCCACCCAATGTAACAAAATTGAAGCCTGATAAATCTGGATACTCTGTTCCACCCACGCTGACTTTTAAACATATCACACAAACTCAAAGGCCTGAAAGATATGACAAACACAAGTTAAAAAATTTCATAATAAGTAGTCTGATAGAATTTAGGTCAGTATTCAAAGCGTGTGCCATTTGCTCTACATATACCAGTTGCTCCCCTGAAGTAAACATTAATGTTTCTCACTAAATTAATAACTTTAAGAAATTATATTTAACATGTTGTATAAAATGTTGATAAATGTTTAGAACAGTGACACTTAAAATTTAGAAAATAATCATTTGTTTCTTATACCCTAATTCCTGTGTGGCTTACTTTAGTTTCTACATGTTACATGTCATTTCCTGAGCCTGTGGTTAAAACTGTTAAGCTCACAGTAAAAAGGAACTACACACCTACACAATCTTCTGAGATCTAAAAAAGGCCAGTTGGACATTTTCTTCCCACAAATGGGTTACATTAAATGAAGTGTAAAATTATATTTTAATTCAATAAATATACTGGGTTAGGCATATTGACTATACTATGTGTAACTATATAATTTTTTTCAATAATTAAATGTAATAACAAGATATTTTTCATTCAATTTTTATTGTGGGCCTTCAGAAAGCCAACACAGTGGCACAGTGGTTAGCACTGCTACCTCACAGTGCCAGAGACCTGGGTTTGATTCCCTGTTTGTGTGGCATTTACACATTCTCCCTGTGTCTGCGTGGGTTTCCTCTGGTGCTCTGGTTTCCTCCCACAGTCTAGAGATGTGCGGGGTTAAGTTGATTGTACATGACAAATTGCCCATAGTGTCAGGTGGGTTAGCAGGGTAAACACATGGGGTTATGGGGATTAGGCCTGGGATTGAGGTCGGTGCAGATTTGATGGTTTCCTTCGGTGCTGTAGCGATTCTATGTTTCTATTCTATAATCATAATAGTTACAGAAAATTTCAACATGGAACCAAACTACTCACCCCAGCTAATTTGGACACTTCTATTTGAAATCACCTTGAACACTACTCCCAATCTTGCACTTCATGTCCAGTTTCCTGAGACTGATGGGGAAAGGAAAATGATGTGGCATATGTAACTGTCATGGTGCTGAGGAATAATGGTGATGATTGTGACACAGGTGTTCTTCACTGTGGGCTTGTTCACAGAGATTGGCAACTTTGTTCAGTTCCTCTATTTCTGTGTAAGGAAAACAAAAGGGCCAATTAATCACAGTGCCATGTGGTTGGCATCAGATGAAATAATCTTGTGATGTTACTCAATGTCTGGTAGATGTACGGTTGGAGAAAGATTACATGACATGAAAACTATGGTGCTAACTTGGAGCTGAGAGAAAACCTCTATTTTCCCATCCTCCACTTTCAAGTATTTCCAAATGTGACCTTCTTGAATAAGGAAAAAAGGTTTTTCACTTCCCTCTGATGGTTGAAGCTTCTCCTTTTCTAAGTGGAAGTGGAGAAAATATTGGTATAGTGGAAGCACATTTAGTACTGATAGTCATCTGTTTAATTTCCATTTAGGCTCTGTATGTGGAAGTATAATACCAAATCTAACTCCCGTCAATAAGGGAGGCAGATTTAATAATGCTAAACATGTGGAACCTTCTCATGTAGACTGGCTTCTAGAATCCAAACTAATTGACTACCAGTGTGATAGCAGTTAGTCAGTGTACCGTGTGTCGAAATAAGAACATAAGAACATAAGAAATAGGAGCAGGAGTAGGCCATCTAGCCCTTCGAGCCTGCCCCGCCATTCAATAAGATCATGGCTGATCTGTCGTGGCTCAGTTCCACTTTCCTGCCCTCTCCCCATAACCCTTAATCCCCTCGCTTATCAAAAACCCATCAACCTGCGTCTTAAAAATATTTAGCGAGGCAGCCTCCACCACTTCAACGGGCAGAGAATTCCAGAGATTCACCACCCTTTGAGCGAAGAAGTTCCTCCTCAACTCCGTTCTAAACCGCCCCCCCTTTATCTTGAGGCTGTGCCCCCTAGTCCTACTGTCTTTTTTGAGCGGGAAGAGTCTCTCCACCTCTATCCTATCCATCCCATTCATCATCTTATACATCTCAATGAGATCTCCCCTCATTCTTCTAAACTCTAACGAGTACAAGCCTAGTTTATTCATAGCTTATTCCTCATAGCTCAACCCCCTCAACTCCGGTATCAGCCTAGTAAACCTCCTCTGCACTCCCTCCAAGGCCAAAATATCTTTGCGCAGGTGCGGTGCCCAAAACTGGACACAGTACTCCAGCTGCGGCCTCACCAATGTCCTATACAGCTGCAGCAAGACCTCCCTACTTTTATATTCAATCCCCCTCACTATGAAGGCCAGCATCCCATTCGCCTTCCTGACCACATGCTGTACCTGCAAGCTGGGTTTTTGCGACTCATGCACAAGGACCCCGAGGTCGCTCTGCACCGTCGCCTGCTGCAGTTTTTCGCCACGTAAGTAATAGTCCTTCCTACCATTCTTCCTACCAAAGTGGACCACCTCACACTTGCCAACATTAAATTCCATTTGCCATTTCCTGGCCCATTCGCCCAGCCTATCTAGATCCTTCTGCAGACTCTCCACACCCTCCGCACAATTTGCCGTTCCACCAATCTTGGTGTCATCAGCAAATTTCGACACCCTACACTCGGTTCCCTCCTCCAGATCATCTATATAAATGGTAAAAAGCTGAGGCCCCAGCACCGACCCCTGGGGCACTCCACTAGTCACCACCCGCCAATCCGAATAGCACCCGTTGACCCCCACTCTCTGCCTCCTATTTGACAACCAATCCTCTATCCACGCTAACACCCTACCCCCAACTCCATGTCCCTCGACCTTCTGCAATAACCTCTTGTGAGGTACTTTGTCAAACGCCTTCTGAAAATCCAGAAAGACCACATCCACTGGCTCTCCTCTATCCACCGCCCTAGACACATCCTCATAGAACTCCAGTAAATTTGTCAGACACGACTTCCCTTTAATGAAACCGTGCTGCATCTGCTCTATCAAGCAATTCCCTTCAAGATGCCTCGCAATTTCCTCCTTAATGACGGATTCTAACATTTTACCTACCACAGACGTTAAACTAACCGGCCTATAATTCCCCGCCTTTTGCCTGGCACCCTTCTTAAACAACGGCGTAACATTAGCCGTTTTCCAATCCTCCGGCACTTCCCCGGAATCCAGCGACGTCTGGAAAATAACCACCAAGGCATCCACTATCACCTCTGCCATTTCTTTCAGAACCCTCGGATGCATTCCATCCGGTCCTGGGGACTTGTCCACAATCAGCCCCTCCAGTCTGTCGAGCACCGCCTCTCTAGTAACAGTAATGTCATTAAGACCCTCCAGTCCTACCACCTTTCCATCACTAACACCCGGCAAATTATTCACGTCCTCCTCCATGAAGACAGAAACAAAAAAGTTATTCAATACCTTAGCCATATCCCCATCCCCTACCACTAGGTCCCCTTTCTCATCCTCTAAAGGACCAACGTTCACCCTAGCCAGCCTCTTCCTTTTTATATATTTATAAAAACTCTTGCTATCCTTTTTTATATTAAGCGCTAGCCCAGCTTCATAGTTTCTCCTACCCTTCTTTATCAACTTCTTTGTCAATCTTTGTTGACATTTAAACCTCTCCCAATCCTCTTCTCGCCCACTACTCTTAGCTACTCTAAATTCCTCCACTTTTAATTTAACACTTTCCTTCACCTCCTTCGTTATCCACGGCTTATTACCTCTCCTCCTACTGTCCTTTTTGACCATCGGAATAAATTTCCGCTGAGCACCAAGAAAGATCTCCTTAAAGATCCTCCACTGCTCCTCAACAGACCCTCCCTCCAACGCGCACCCCCAGTCAACATTTGCCAATTCTTCTCTCATCCTACCGTACTCCCCTCTATTCAAACAAAGTACGTGTGTCTGGGAACCCACTTTCTCCTCCTCCATCTGCACCAGAAACTCCACCATACAATGATCACTCTCCCCAAGAGGATCCTTCACCGCAAGGTCCCTAATTTTACCCGCCTCATTACATAGCACGAGATCCAAGATAGCTCTCTCCCTCGTCGGCTCCAACACGCACTGTTCCAGGAAACTATCCCGGCAGCATTCCAAGAACTCCTCCTCGAGCCCACCGCGTCCAACATGGGTCGACCAATCAATATGCAGATTGAAATCCCCCATAACTACGGCCATCCCATTCCTGCACGCCGCACTTATTTGCGCGTTAACAGCCCACCCCACCTCCAGATCATTATTCGGGGGCCTATAGACGACACCCACCAGCGTCTTCCTCCCTTTGCTGTTCCTAATCTCCACCCACAACGATTCCACGTTCTGCTCCTTGGCTCCAATATCATCCCTTGCTACCACCTTGATGCTATCCTTAATCAGCAGAGCTACGCCACCCCCTTTTCCCTCCTGCCTATCCTTCCTAAACACTTGATACCCCTGGACATTCAGCTCCCAGTCCCTGTCACCCTGCAGCCACGTCTCTGTAATGGCCACCAGATCGTATCCATTTGTGTCGATCTGCGCCACCAGCTCATCCACTTTATTCCGAATGCTCCGTGCATTCAGATAAAGTGCTTTCATCTCAGCCTTCACCTGGACCCTATTTGCCGTAACGCCACCAACCATACTCACGCCCCCTACTCCCTCTATTATTGGGACATCCTCGGCCTCTTCCCTTACCTGTACCCTATCCTTAACTTTAGACCTCGTAACGTCACCTACCCTCGCACCCTCCCCCCCCCCCTAATTAGTTTAAAGCCCTGTCTACAGTCCTCTTTACCCGATTCGCCAGCACTCTGGTCCCAGCACGGTTCAGACCAACCCCATCCCGCCCGAACAGGTCCCACCTACCCCAATACTGGTGCCAATGCCCCATAAATTCAAACCCATTCCTCCCACACCAATGCTGCCTGAACATGACTTCAAGTTGCCTCACAGCATCATGAAGTTTACAATGAGGTATTTTGGAAGTATTATTCCAATGCGTCACTATACAAATTCTTTATCTCCCTTTCACAGGAAGGAGAATGAATAAAACAACAACCATCATCTCAAACAAGACCACATCTCACAGTACATGTATCATAGCCCACGGTCATTTCCAAGTTTCATTGTGGTTACATATGCCATATAATTACCGAAGGCACTCCCTCCTTGCTTATCCACTTAAGATCGGCATCAACTTATGATGCCGTATAAGTTCAACTTGTAGGTGATATTGCTAGAGGTGTGCCAGTTTCCCATTATATACATTATGCGGAAGGATTTTGTTAAAAGGAATTCTCCCAGTTTTGAGTAAGTTGCTGAGGCCCTTTGTACTATATTGAGGCCCCCAAACATCTGTGAGGCAGCATCTGTGGAGTTGGTGGGGGTGGAGATTCCTCCAGCAAGAACCCTGGCCCAATTACCACCTCTGGCCACAACTGAGGGTGATAATAAAAATGGAAGCAAAATTGCATTAAAGCAAAACTTTGTTTCATTCTACGAATATAAATCTTGTAATACAATGACTCTAAATTAATAATGTTTTACCGTATGTAGGCCGAGTTTGAGTGGTAGCACAGTGAGGAAAGAGTTTAATGAATGGAAAGACATACAGAGGAGAGCAATTCTAATCTGTCTATGCAGGCATACTCTCGGGCGGATCTACAAATGCACAGAAAGCGCATTGTTCTGTTACAGAAATCCTTTATTAAAGAATAGAAAGGTTTTGTTTCCATGACGACAAGGGGGTGTGGGCTCCATTCATGAAATGGAAGTGAAATCCAGTCGCCAGTACGACACAATTTAGAAGCTGCATTGAAATGAAAATCACTCCGAATGAAGCTGTTATGAATGTTACAGAATCTGTTGTTGCAGAGTTTTAGTACCATACTGCAGCTTCAGATCAGTCAACATGCCTTTGAAAAATCACTGCTTCATTCCTCCCGAAATTTAATTTTAAATAAATGTGAAATTCGAAGACTCCGGATTTTAATTCATTTATGGGACGGGACGGTTTTGTAGGACTAAGATGTCACCCTGTCAGAAGTACAGAAGCCAAAGTTTCCCCTGGCAGAAAGAGGGGCGAGCAGTTTTTAGACAGCGTACTGTTGTATTAAACAACAATTTCAAAATCTTTGAAATCTGGAGTTAGAGATGAAAAACAAATGAAGCTGGACAATAATCACGATATTGTTTATCTTAGCAGCTATTTCACTTAGGGCAAGTTAATATATTTGCTGTAATCATATCTTACCTAATGCTGTCATAGTCATGTCATATTTAGACAATGTAAGCAGCGCTGCTAAAACTGTTACTGTCCGCCAAGCGGCTGAGTCGCACTTATAAGCAGGTACGGAATGCAATTCTTACATTTTCCAGATGACTTTATCAACTGGATTCTAATGTTGGAGATGTTAATATTTCACGGTGTACAGCACAAACAATTTAGTGCATTGCTGGCCAGCATTTGCTTCTGACGTCATCAGTGAAACGCAACCAGCTCGTGTTGAATGGTGACTGAGGCAAAAGAGAAAGAAATGCAGAAGTGTCTCTGAAGGGATGAAGCAAATTGGCAGAGTAGATTTCAGAAGGAATGGACTTATCATGTTCCATATTTCATCTTGTTCTGCGTGTTTTTAACGTTTTCTTTATGGTCTCCATCTCAAGTAATAAGTATGGAGTTCATAGATATCTTGTCACCAAGATTGAGAAGTCCAATCAGTTGCCTCTGCCGCTTCTCTCGCTTCCCCTAGCCCATCAGATCAAACTTAACCTGAAGGTTCCCTTTCCCTCAACACTATTCTCAATGATTTACTGGCCAACCAATTTCCCTTCCTAGTCTCCATATTAACGGATATTGTTAACAGTTCTCTCTCCTCCTGTGCTGTTCATCTCCCCTTGATTCCACTCCTCAAAAAACAAACCCTTGACCCCATCTTCCTCGCAAACCACTAAGCCACCCCCAAAGTCTGTTTCCTCCCCAGTGTGATAGAACTTGTGTCATTTGCCAGATCACAGAGAACTCCAACCAAATTATCACCCTTGACACATTACTGTAATTATTCTTACCAAAGTTACAAATGACATTCTGTGTGACCACAGCAAAGGTAAGCTATCCCTTACTGATCAACCTGCAAACTTTAGCATGGTTAACCTCCCCACCATTGCCAGGCCGGGTTGAACTGTACTCGCTTGATTCCAGCCTCATCGATTGAATTGTAGCCAGAGTATCACCTGCAATGGCTTATTTTCCTAAATTGTTACCTCTGTGTCCCGCACAAGTCTATCCTTGGCCTCTTATTTCTCATTTACAGCATCTAAAAATACTTTACTTTTTACATGTACACTGTAACTTTACCACAGCACCACTCCTCTTGAGTCTTCCATTTTCACTAAATTATCAGACATGGCTTGATGAACAGATATTCCCTCCAATCAAAAATTGAGAAGAACAAAGCCACTGCCTTTGATTTTCTCGCTCCTACACAGTGTTGAGTCAAATTGCCAAATGTGGCTTATTACTGTTCTCGCCTGTGGATCGGGCAAATCCACTTTGTTTCTAAAATAAAATGAAGCTTTAGGCTAGCTCTTCATTTCAGTGAACTCTGCACAGCTCTTCATGAACTAAGAGCACTATTGGGAATTCCAAGGTAGCACTAAAGATGACAATTTGTTCCTTAATCCTAAAAAGGCAATGCCTTTATTAAAAGATATTTCATAAGCTAACAACATACCAAGTATTGTATTTCTTCATAATGTGTACTAAACTCAAAACTACTCAAGTCCAAATTATTTTGGCAAACCTATTTATCTTCAAAGTACACCTATATGATATCACAAAATATGATTAAAAGAAAATATTACTGCATTACTGTATGAATTTAATATGATAAGAAAGTTACCTCATTGACAGGACAATACTTGATAAAGGTAAATGCTCTTTGTGTTTTCTGCTTTCTCAGCCAATAAAGACTGGGCTTTGTAATTTTGAAAGAGGCTAAAATCGAGTTTGATGAATGTTAGTCCTAATTGTTCATCTTTGTACAAACCATTGTGTTCACAAACTTTGTATTAACTCTGCTTTGGCATTCCATGATACCATTTTCTCACAGCAGAAACCTATTATTTGTACCATTTCAGAGCTTTCCATTATCACTGATTTGATATGATTTGATTTATTATTGTCACATGTATTAGTATATAGTGAAAAGTATTGTTTCTTGCTTGCTATACAGACAAAGCATTCCATGCATAGAGAAGAAAAGGAGAGAGCGCAGAATGTAATGTTACAGTCAAAACGAGGGTGTAGAGAAGGAGCAACTTAATGTGAGAAGTCCATTCAAAGGTCTGATGGCAGCAGGGAAGAAACTATTCTCGGGCAGTTGGTACTTCTCTTCAGATTTCTGTGCCTTTTTCCCGACAGAAGAAGGCAGAGGGAGTATGTCTGGGATGCATGGAATTCTTGATTGTGCTGGCTGCTTTTTTGGGGCAGTGGGAAGTGTAGACAGTGTCAATGGGTGGGAGGCTGGTGTGAGTGATGGACTGGGCTTCATTCGTGCCCTTTGTAATTTCTTGGACAAAGAAGGAGCCATACCAAGCTGTGATACAACCAGAAAGAATGCTTTCTATGATGCATCTGTAAAAGTTGGTGAGAATTGTAGCGGACATGCCAAATTTCCTTAGCCTCCTGAGAAAGTAGAGGCGTTGATGGACTTTCTTAACTATAGCATTGGTGTGGAGGGATCAGGGCAGGTTGTTGGTGATCTGGATGCCTAGAAACTTGAAGCTTTCAACCATTTCTACTTTGTCCCCATTGAAGTTGTCCTCCAAGTAATGAATTCTCTGTACTCCAAAGAACTTCAAAAGTAAAGATAATTGGTCATTAGATAGTCAGTACCCATTATTGAAAAGTTTTTATAATAGAATCCCTACAATGCAGAAGGAGGCCATTCAGCCCATTGAACCTGCACTGACAACAATTCCATCCAGTAACCCCAGTGATCCCCATAACCCAACATATTTACCCTGCTAATCCCCCTATCGTGCACATCTTTGGACTGTGGGAGGAAACTGGAGCGCCCAGAGGAAACCCATGCAGACATGATGAGAATGTGCAAACCCCACACAGGCAGTCAACTAAGGCTGGAATTGAACCCGGGTCCCTGGTGCTAACCACTGTGCCACCAAATTGATCTTTTCAATTTTTATTCAGTATACTTTTAAAATACCTCAATATACTTGGATTATATTTTCACCTTTCATCAAACTTTTGCCAGATCATGTTTGAACATTCTATAAAATGTAGAATTTTAAAGGACAGTTTTTAAAGTGACTGCTTCACACTGTTTTTCTTGCACCTACAGAATTATTTGCAAATCTCTCTGCAGCACTTGTACAAGTGAAGACCCATCCGTATTAACAGTATTTCCAAATTTGAGAAACGTATAAAGAATCATTTAATTGGTATAAATATGCAAATCTTTCATACAGTTCTGGAGAGTTTAAAACTCTACAAGGGATAACTGCATAAAGGTTCCACAAAATAAGCTATATGATTGAGACCTGAAGATTGTTTTTGACTAATTCAGAAGTGTGTTACTCTTTTTGATCTCAGAAACTGTTCAATGATTATTGTGAGTACCTGGCAAACCCAGCAGGAATCTATCAACAGAGTAAACTCAAGGCTTAGAACTTATGGAAAGCTTCTCCAACTTGATATAATGAGGCTTTCTAATATCATACCTGAAAAATTAGGGTTTGAGGTGTTATTCAGTGTCATAAATTAAATGCTTGCACCTTTGAATGATTTCCATTCTAATGTGAAAAGTTAATTCACTTTACTGATTCACACTGTTTTTGAAGATTTTAATTCAAACACATGTAAAGCAGCAAAACAAGGAGAGAAACAAATGGTAAAATGTACTGTGAAAAAATTTTATTGCTCATGGATACAGAATTGTGGAGTTGATAGGCATGGTGCTGCTTCTGTGAAGATAATGCTGTCTACCATATATTACACTAACACTTCCTTACACTTTGTGACCAAGTGTTTTGTGCAGAAAAAATAATAACAATATGGCTAAGTGTGTAAGGTACTGATAATGCCCCATTTACTTTCTTCACAGGTCATGGTGAACAAGTGACTTAAGTAATTTTCCGGTCATAATAAAGCACTAAAAAAGTATCATCATTTGTACTGGGGTAAGTAGAAACCCAGATTTACGTACATCTCATCCATTACTTAATGACACAGGTGTGGTAACACAGTGTGAAGCACATGTCACAAGCTGAATGAAGGGGGGGCAGCAGATTGCATGAAGAAATTTAATAGATGGCTACATCAGCTTGACAACTCTGGTTGGAGATATTCCTGGAGGGTTGATGACGTGATACCTGACCATGTGACATCTGATCACACCATATCTGATCAAAGACTATTGCAAGTATTATTGGATTTAACTTATAAAGGTTGGATGCCCTCTAGTTGAGAATCTTATGGTTTCATGGCAGCAACTGTTATTCAAGATATACCAGGTGGTCACTTGGGAGCAGGGAAAGAAGAGAAACTGAGGACAATGAAGAGGAGAAACTAGAAGTAGGAGGAAGATTTGCAAGGGAGAAGCTGAGGAACTTTGATGAAAATTGTAAGGGTCTCTTTTAGGTCTCTCATTTAGACTACTAAAACTAGGCTTTATTTGATTTGATCTGATTTATTATTGTCACATTAATTGGGATACAGTGAAAAGTATTGTTTCTTGTGTGCTATACAAACAAAACATACCATTCATAGGGTGGGATTTTCCAGGTGCGCTCGCCCCCAAGTTGAAAAATCCTGCCCGAGGGCAATAAATCTTTGCATGGTCCGCCCTCCCATCTGCCATGATTCCCATAGCAGGCAGAATGGGAAAATACCCCCCTCAGAGTACATAGGGGAGAAAGAAAGGAGAGGCTACAGGATATAGAATTGCAGTCACAGATAGGATGTAGAGAAAGATCAGCTTAATATATGGTAGGTCCATTAAAATGTGTGATAGCAGTGGGGAAGAAGCTGCTCTTGAGTTGGTTGGTGCGTGTTCTCAGACATTTGTATCTTTTTTCCAATGGGAAGAAGGTGGAAGACAGTATGTGTTGGGTCCTTGATTATGCTGACTGCTTTTCTGAAGCAGCGGGAAGTTTAAATGGAGTCAATGGATAGGAGGCTGGTTTGCATGATGGACTGCGCTACGTTCATAGCTCTTCGTAGTTTTTTGTGGTCTTGCACAGAACAGAGCCATACCAAGCTGTAGTACATCCAGAAAGGATACTTTCAATGGTGGATCTGTAAAAGTTAGTGACAGTCATAGTGGACATGCTGAATTTCCTCAGTTTCCTGAAAAAGTAGAGGCGTTAGTGGGCTTTCTGAACCGTAGAGTCATTATATTATATTTCAATTTATATTTAAATTAAGGGGCCTCACACTCTTTGAAGAATTCAATATGAAATCTGTTACCAGTGAGTGAGCAAGGATTGGATTCACCCCACTTGTTGTTCCACAACAGTCCCTGTAGCTATAAACTCCAGGAAAATGATGAAAGAAATATTTCTTCCTAGAACTTATTCTCCTACAACATGGGAAATATTCCAAGATTTATAGGTATAATATGAAACAAGTACGATCTAGATTGAGGTTTGGGGGGAGGGAGGAAGGAGCGAGGGGGGAGTGTTCAGAGATCTTTGGATATTCATTCCAAGATCCTTCACTTCTTCACTTCTTCACACCTCTCAGTATGCTCCCATTAATTGTGTATTTCTCTGCCTTGCCTGACTCTCTCCGGGCTGAATTCTATTTTGCCACTTTTCAGCTTTCTACGGTAGAGAATTCAAAAGGTGAACCATCCTCTGAGAGAATAAATTCCTCTTCAACGGCATTTAAAATGGGAGACTCTTTAGTTTGAATTTGAGCCTCCTAGTTCTCTACCTAATCCCATGAGGGCAAATATTCTTTCAGCACCAACTCTGTCAATTAGCCCCCTCAGGATCTTAACATATTTCATCAAGATCCCATCTCATTCATCTAAACTCCAAAGAGTATACAATCCACCTGCTAGCACACTTGAGCCTATCTACATTTTTGACATAATTATGACAATTCCTTACTCCTGTTATCACACAGTACTTTCTCTCTGCAATTAATGACTAACAAGCCAAATGAATTTGTTGACTGTCTTCTTCTAGTTCTGCATCTTCCCAGTATCCTCACTCCGGGTTCCTTTGCTAATTTTACATTTGATTTCATCACCACCCATTCTTAAAAGTGAATTGGCTGTTTTTGGGAAAGTTGATTTCTCCTACCTTTTTGGAGTTTCTGATAGTTATCTATGATTATTACATTAGTCATTAGTTTTATCGATGTTCACTGATAAATTCTACACTTAGGGCTACTTTTGATCTGGATCTGGCCAATGGCAGCCTGAAAAGAATGTGTTGCTTGGTCCAAGTGTTCTTCAGTAGGGTTTTTGAATATGCTGATTCTCTGGGGTACTTAGAATCCTGATTGCTCTTTTGGTAGACAACTGGGTGGAGAGTTTCATGTACATGCTCTGCCCAGTTTAACCCACTGGAACAGCTGAAGTAGATGAAAAGTAGTAAGTTTCAAATTATTTTTCTTGATCAGGAGGGGGACTGCTAGGCCACAAGGATACTGTAAGTCTCTGTAACCCACCACAGGTCAATACTCCCATCTCCTTGCACCCACATACCTTGGATCAACCTTCATACCACTCAAAGAAAGTAAGACGATTGAGGTGGATATAGACAGGTAGGCAGAAGGTCTGCCAAGCCAGAACTTCATTCTAAAGAGGACAATCTAATAAAGGGAATTGCAACAAAATACACTTTTTGAACTCAACAGGCTTAGATGGTAGGGAGATGTTAAATCATAATGGATGAAGGGAGAGATTGGGTAGATGAAAAGACAAGAGTGGAGAGGGGAAAGTGAATGAGTTGACGTTAGAGAGGACAAAAAGACCAGGGACTAGGGTTTGAGTTAAGAGGGGAAGTGTAAAAAGACAAGGACAAAGGGAAAAGAGGAGAGTGGAATGGACAAATGGGAGAAAACAAGGTAGATGATAGGAAAGGTGAGAGAGAGCAGGAAAAGGAGAGGTTCAAAAGAGAAGGAAGGAATGAGGAAAGAAGGAAGGGAGATAAATGAGAAGATGGTGAAAAGTTGGACAGGATGGAAAGGAAGGTTGGGGTTGAAGGAGAGGAGGTGAGTGAAAGGAGGGGTGGAGTGAAGGAGGGAGAGAAAGGATATGAAGGATGGATTTGATCTGTTCACAAGGGTGGAGGGAATTGGAAAGTTTTCATGAGTGGGGTGATGACCAGATTCCTGATTTATTATGTTTCTGAAATTGTTCCGTTGTGGCAGTGCAATTTCCTTTTCTTACCCAGCTGCCTGACCTCTCAATTATGTTGTGGGTGGGGATGGGGTGGGTGAGCATGTGGAGCCTGACTGTGGGGGAGAAAGGAAAGCTTTTCTACAAGTCAAACTGTGACTTCTTTTGGGAGTCGAGAAACCTGTAGAATTGTAATTTTGCAGATTATATTCAATGTGGTAATTGCAGATTCAGCTATCTTGTACCAAGCACATCGGATATTACACTTCAGTAAGAAGAGTATAGAAAATAAGTGAAAGTAATTTATTTCGGTGGTTGTGACCTTGAGGAAAAATTGGCAATGTACAGAGAGGAAATTACTTTCTAATTGGCTTCATGATGTCTCAATGTATAGAATTAGATTTTGTATCTTTATTCATCTTGTCTATTTTCTGATTATCATTAGATTTCCCATAATTTCTGGAAGTAGCAAACTATAAAAATTGCTTTGGTTTACTTCTTGACATGAGGTTTGTTTGCATTTTTTTGGGTAAAATAATTATGTTGCTCAAAGCAGTTTATGTTGTCATTTCATTCAAATCTAATTCAACAGAAATGACAGAGACTGGTAACTTCATTCGAGGTATTGGATGATTATTCCAGCTAAATGTTCCGGGTAAGACAAACAACTGAAAGCAGCTGAAGTTAAAATGGTAAGAGTAACATGATTAGAATTTGAATAGTCCATTAACAATCACTGCATAGATTTGTGTGTTAAAATGGCTCTTTGAATTTCTTCAGCCCAGAGGGTGATGAATCTGTGAAATTCATTGCCACAGAAATCCAGGTCATTGAACATATTTAAGACAGAGATAGATAGGTTCTTGATTAGTGGGCGGGGGTGGGGGAGGTGCAGGGGGTTCAAATGTTACAGGGAAAACGCGGGAGAATGGAGTTGATTGAATGGCAGAGCAGACTCGATGGGCCAACTGACCTACTTCTGCTCCTATATTTTATGGTCTTATGAATGATCTAAAGGGAGTTGTCAGGTGACGTCTATGCAGGAACAGTTTTCAGCAGGAGTTATTAGATAGTGATCACGATTGGAACCTTGGACCTAACCATGGGGACAATGAGCACGATGTGAAGTGTTATCTGAAAATAATGTGACCATCACAGAAGTACTTATTTTGTGCTGCTACTGCCCTCTCATAACAGTGATAAAGGAAAAAGAAAGTAACAAAAATGAAGCAAAGGAAAGAACAGAAGGAAAATAAACAACCCTTTCAGTTGAGGATCAATTTTGATAGTTCTGCATTCTCTATGTCTCCAGAAACAAACTCGGGGGGACATACTGAGGGTACACGATGATTCATCATGTGATTTAATCATACAAGAGAGGTTTGCGTTTGAATTGGATTTGGACTTATATGGAACAAGAAGAACTGACATTGTTGTACCTAAACCACAGGATCAGAATTCCAAGAAACAAACACTTTATGACTCACAATCCAGGTGATTTTTGATTATCTACTTCTGAAACAATTGGATTAAGTTGTTTACCAATTTAAATTTTTGGAATTTAATTGCTGCAGAATCACAGACCCAAATAAAACAAATATACAAAATCACTTTGACAGGATGACAAAATGTTAATTCTCATTTTCTTAGAGGAGAGAGAGAATGCACTTTGCAATGACTGGTTCCAACTTTAAGCCATACTGAATGCAGAGATGGCGAACATGGGAAGCAGAAAATCTGAAAAAGTGCATTCACTGCTGTCTTGTCAACCTAGCTAACTGGAGCATTAGCAGTAATGCAGAATTAAGTCATGTTGTCCTCCCCAGGATATTAGATAAGGTGCCACACAAAAGGTTGCTTCAGAAGGTTAGGGGGCATGGAGTTGGGGGTAAGGTGTTAACGTGGATAGAGGATTGGTTGTCTAATAGGAGGCAGAGAGTTGGTATCAATGGGTGCTATTCGGATTGGCGGTTGGTAACTAGTGGAGTGCCGCAGGGATCGGTGCTGGGGCCTCAGCTATTTACCATTTATATAGATGATCTGGAGGAGGGGGCTGAGTGTAGGGTGTCGAAATTTACTGATGACACGAAGATGAGTGGAAAAGCAAATTGAGCGGAGGGTGTGGAAAGTCTGCAGAGGGATCTAGATAGGCTGAGCGAGTGGGCGAGGACCTGGCAGATGGAGTACAATGTTAGCAAGTGTGAGGTTATCCACTTTGGCAGGAATAATAGTAGGAGGGATTACTATTTAAAGGGTGAAAAGCTGCAGCATGCTTCAGTGCAGAGGGACCTGGGGGTCCTTATGCATAAGCCACAAAAACCCAGTCTGCAGGTGCAGCAGGTGATCAAGAAGGCAAATGGGATGCTGGCCTTTATAGCAAAGGGGATGGAATATAAAAGCAGGGAGGTCTTGCTGCAACTGTACAGGGCACTGGTGAGGCCGCAGCTGGAGTACTGTGTGCAGTTTTGGTCGCCGCACTTGCACAAGGATATTTTGGCCTTGGAGGGAGTGCAGAGGAGGTTCACTAGGCTGATACCGGAGATGAGGGGGTTAGGCTATGAAGAGAGACTAAATAGACTGGGTCTGTACTCGTTGGAGTTTAGAAGGATGAGGGGGGATCTTATAGAGACGTATAAGATAATGAAGGGGATGGATAGGGTAGAGGTGGAGACATTCTTCCCGCTCAGAAAGGACAACAGGACTAGAGGGCACAGCCTCAAGATAAAGGAGGGAGCAGTTTAGAGCGCAGTTGAGGAGGAACTTCTTCACTCAAAGGGTGGTGAATCTCTGGAATTCTCTGCCCGTTGAAGTGGTGGAGGCTACCTCGCTAAATATATTAAAGACACGGGTAGATAGGTTTTTGGTAGGCAAGGGAATTAAGGGTTATGGGGAGAAAGTGGGAAAGTGGAACTGAGCCACTTCAGATCAGCCATGATCTTATTGAATGGCGGGGCAGGCTCGAAGGGCTAGTTGGCCTACTCCTGCTCCTATTTCTTATGTTCTTATGACCAAGGAGATGAAGAATTACAGGAATGAAAGATAAAATAACATATGGGACATATTACAAAATAAACCTTCATGAGCAAAGAAAGTTAAAAAGCAGGGATAAAATGATGTATTCATAAGGAGATAAATGAACTCTACAGGCAGAATTTTCCCAAGTGTTGTAATGGTGAGAATACTGAAACACTCCGTGCTAGCCCATCAGGTGCGCCCTGGGCTGCAATTGTTTCATACTTAGTCTCTTTTTTGGAATGTGGTGAGTTGCATTTCGGTGGGGAGAGGGGGGAGGGGGGGGGGGGTGGGGGAGAACACACTGGAAACCTGGCTGCAGAGCACTTGGGCATCATTTTGCAAGAGCGCCCTGATCTTACAGGTGCACTGTGAGATCCCCTCCCTTCCTCCTCCCATGGACATTGGGACCCACCACCTCCCCCCATTTTGGCAGCATGGTCCCCCAGCTTCTCCCTGACATGGGTCGCCGGCATTGGGGCCCTCTCAATGGTCCCTCTGCATGGCCTTTAACATGCATCCCCATCATGATCCCTGACATGGCCCTTATAATAACCCAGGAAGCCCGATTGGATAGGAACAGTATTTGGTATTGAACACAAAATTAAGCCACTACTCTGTGATGTACATTTAATAAGTCCCAACCAGGGCAATCATTCTACAGACCCTTCCCAGGCTCATAAAGGGCTTGGGTGATGAGTTCTACCTGGCAGGCCACTTCCTGTTACCAAGGGAACTGGTGTTCAACAAGCCCTACAGGGAGATCAATTAGAGATTTCCCCATGGAGCTTATGGGGATTATCACACCCCTACCCATGGACCCCGTTCATGCCCCCTCTACATGACCCTCTCGTCATGAGCCGCCCTACACAGTGCCCCTACATAGATGGATGGGTTTGTTTTGATGTGGGGTAATATTTCAGTGCATGGGCCTGATAATTACATGCTAATTTATTACAATGAGGTCCTCGATGTTGAATGTCGGGAAATGCAGCCTGCCATGACTTTGACCTTACTGGGATATTTTCCACTCCCACCACTGAATCCATCAACATGAACAAGAGCAGAAAATCCTGGCCAGTGTGTCTCCCATTTAAGGTGGAGCAGACGAGTCTGTCAGAGGGTCATGAGTCATAAGAACATATCAATTCAGAGCCTGAGTTAGCCACTCGCCGTTCGAGACTGCTCCGCCATTCAATAAGATCACGGTTGAACTGATTGTTATTTCAACCCCACATTCTTACCTACTCGATAACCTTTCACCCCTTTTAATCAAGAATTTATCTAGCTCTGCTTTAAAAATATTCAAAGATTCTGCATCTGTTGCATTTTGAGAAAGAGTTCCAGAAACTCAAGACCCACTGAGAGAAAAAAATTCTCCTAAATTCTGTCTTAAATGAGTGACCCCTGATTTTTAAACAGAGACATCTAAACGCTCTTCATCAAAAGAGAATAGAAGCAGAATCATATTTTTATGGCAGGGCTGGATAGCTTACACTCCGTTAGCCTACAGTCTACTAGCTCAGCTATAAAAATGGCGGGGTGGGTGGGGGGAGGGTTGAAAAGTTATTGGGCATAGATAGATATGTGGAGATGAATCCTGGGAATGGGATAGTTCAAATATTGAAGATAACTCTGGCAAATTTGGTCAAGCGGGGCATCAAAGAGGTGATAGACTCCTATTTGGAAAAGATCTATGGAGTGATTCTCCCATCCTGCTGCGCAGATTTTTTAGCACAGTGAATCAGGAATTCAAGCACCGTCTGATTTGTGTGATCCATGCTGGGCACCCGGCCTTGAATGCATCTCTCAGTGTCGAATTTCCAGTGCTTTCAGCTCCATGCCGGAAATCAGCATGGAGTTGAATTATATATTCAGCAAGTAATTTAAATATAATTTAATATTATTCGCGGCCTAGACGCTTCAGTCCTCTCCCCCTCGCCAGGAGTATTTCATTTTAGCTTGGATTATTATAGATCCCCAGTGAAGGGGAAGAGGCAATCAAGGCCCCCCTAGATGTTGGGTGTCTGTGAAGGGTGCTCCCAAGGCATTGGCCCCTTGGGATGCTCCTGAGGCATTGGCCCTGGCACTGCCCATCAAGCATGGGACAATGATGGGGGGGAGATGAGGGGAATAATAGATTGAGATTGTGGGTGGGTGGGTGGGGGGGGCAGGGTCGAGACTGGACCCGGACATGTTCAGGAGACGGTGATCAGGCTGTGGGGGGCCGGGGGTTGGTGGGAGGGTGGGGGGGCGGGGGGGAGGGGCGCGTGAGAGGGCTGTCATGGCGGGATCACGGGACTGGCCAGCTAATGAGCTGGTCAGCATTCAGGAGGCCGGCTGTGTGGGGCTACAGTGCATGCACTGATCTCAGCACTGACAGATGATGTATGTGCAAGTGACCCACTCAGCACGATGCTGGCAGCCTCTCCAGTGGGAGACCCCAGTCATTTTCAACAGAATTCACTCAGCAGTACACAAAGTGTGGGAGATTCTTTTTTAAACTCCTGCTGAAAAAAAAGTGTGATTTACTCCAGTTTTTATGCAAGTTCGACACTTAGAATGTTTTTGGGACAATTTCTTCCCCTCCCCCTCACTCTGTTTCAGGCATAAGCTTTGGATTCCTCTTTTGTTTTTGTGACACACAGTGTACTTTTGGCGCACAATATATGTGCACTTGCTGTTAATGCCGCTGATTGATTCAATGCTGTATAAATAGTACGACCTATGGTAGAACAACACCGATATCCACCTCACAGTATTAAAGAAACATTAAACTTTACCCTGCACGGGGTCTCCAAAACAGCCACACTTTTCTGTGATTTCTACATTACATGAATTGGAATTCTTTATCTTTTTTTAAATATTTACACAGTTCCCTTTTTTAAAATTTATTTCAGATTTTACAATTGCCATTACTTCCGTGAGAAAATTGAAATTTAAAAAATGCTTCCCTGACCTCAGGGCTTCTTGAACTGCTTTACATCAAGCAGAGTACTTTGAAATGCAGCTTCTGTGGCAATATAGAAAATGGGGCAGTTAATAAGGACACTGAGGTCTCACAACCGCATTGTGATAATAAGGACGTAATTAGTTTTGATGATGCAGTAATATGGGGCAAGAACTCTACTGCTGTTCTTTGGAAAAGTGCAATAGGTCCTTTTATATTTAGCTTTAACGGTTCAGCCAAAGGACAGAATCTCTGACAGTGCGGTCTCATGTGAGGCCTCATGACTTTCTGACTCTGTAGCAATAGTGCCACCAATAATTTATGGTTAACACACTTCTGTGACCTAGTTCTTGTCTTATAAATCAATGTCTGACTGATGTGGCAAATACCGTCATCAGTAACGGGAAAGGAACAGGTAACAGAAAATAAGAGAATGACATTTTCCCCCACATATAGAACTGCTGTAAATAGGTCTTGACCAATATGCTGTGTTATCAGCATGAAATGAGTTATCAACATTGAATATGGCTAGCAGCAAGTGCACATATGTGTTATGAGCGCGAAATGCACCTTGTATCACATTGATATTGGCATCAAAAAAGGCATCCGGGACCCAGACCTGAAACAGAGGTTAGGCTCTTTTCAAGTAATGGCCCAGTAAGAAGTCTCACAACACCAAGTTAAAGTCCAACAAGTTTATTTGGTATCACAAGCTTTTGGAGCGTCGCTCTTTCATCAGTTGAGCAGAGCTCCGAAAGCTCGTGATACCAAATAAATCTGTTAGACTTTAACCTGGTGTTGTGAGACTTCTTACTGTGCCTACCCCAGTCCAATGCTGACATCTCCACATCACAACTAATGGCCTAGCATCTCTTTGATCCCCTATTTACTAAACTGATCCGTCCTCTTTGCAGTTGATGGCAAGCAAAGTTGAACTTAATCCTGTTCTTATACAATATCACAAAGATACTTATTACTGTTAATAAATCAAATGGAGAAAGGTTTTTTTTTAACCACAGCAGAGATAATTAGGAACTGTTTTAAATATATATATTCTGCTTCCTATATGTCAAGAACAAAAACAACATAGAACAGCTTCTTTAAGTGATTATGACCAGAGTGCACAAAATTAACTTCAGACGGAGGCGTAATCACATAGGTTTTGTATAAGCGAATAAAATAGTTCTTACTTTAAGAATCCAACTAATTTCCGTGTAAAATTGCTTCTCTATTTGAATTTTTTATTCATAATGCAAAACGGGCAAAGGTTTTATCTGTTGCCTGGTTTTTCTACCTCCTGAGACCAATATCAGTCCATTGTTTTTGGGTTGTAAATGCATTAAATTTAAACAAATATATGTAACGTCACTGTGGATATTTAAACACTTTTTAATAGTATTATGTGTGTCATGTTATGGCCCCAAAGATTTTACAGAGTTGCTACAGCACAGAAGATTATTTGGCTCATTGTGGTTGCACTGGCACTCTGAATGAGCGATTAACTGGGTGCCATTCCCCCATTTTGTTGCACTTTTGGAAAAATAGAGCACAATAAGCATACATCTCAGTGCTCAGGGTTGGGCTTTGGGTGTAAAGCTTATTTGTGTTGGACTTCCACTCCATTCTGTGTCTGCTGACATTTCTAGTCTGACTGATGGGAGGAATGGCTGCACTGGCTAATCTTTGACTATCTCCACCATGCAAACAGATGGAAATGACAGGATGGCATAAGATGTTAGAATTCCTATCATTTCTACCTTCAGGCATTCACTATAAATTGTGATCAGAAAATCACATGAAGTGGCTCGCCAGGTTTAGCGGTTTCTAGTGGTTGTATTGGGGTATTATATGCCGAGTTGTCTGGTTTGGACTACATCATTCAAGACAGCTTTATTTCTTTGGGGAGCTACTAAGGTGCAACTTAAACTGGCAATACGAGGGGTCTGGTCATGCAAGGATTGATATCCCCCACTCCCAGAGGATGATAGTACAGAGCAGCATGGGTTTTCTGGTGGAGATTCTTTGGAATGCAATCTTGATCGACAAGGAAGTAAAATGAAAGGGAGCAAAGTAGAGTATGGCAGCAGCATTACAGGAAAACTAAACTTATTTCTCCCTACGAGTCTATAGACCTCAGGAAAACCTTATAAGAGTAGGAAACATAGACTTTAATTCACCAAGGAAGCTTTGGAAAACAAATGCCCAGCTTCTGATCTGTAGCCTGGATTAACTGCCCAGACAGCTCCGTTATTAATGTGGAGTCAATCCAGTTCTCAACTGCTATGTTGCTGACACTTTCCAAATTGCAGTGGCAGCTTCTGCAACATCACATACTGCCAGACACTGAAGCTATACTTCAAGTCTTGAAAAATACAGGAGCAGGCCCAGCCATCTTCAGCTGGTTATGGTTGTTTGAGGCCATTCAACTCAACCCCACACATTGTTTCAGGGATTGCTGAGGATAGTGTCTTAGGCCCCTCCACCTTCAGCAGTTTCATCAATGAACTTGCCCTCATCATAAGATCATGGCGGAATTCTCCCAAAAAAAATCTATGTGCCCAATGTGCAAGAAAGTGGGAGTATTCCCTGACCGCTTTTTGGGCATATTTACTAGAGTGAATCTCTGACACTCTGAACATTGCAGAGTACCTCAGCAGGATTCATTCTGATAAATAGAGGGTGGGTTCTCATCCTGCCTAAGAGGCTGGCAGCATAGCAGTGAGCAGGCTAATGTGCATGTGCTGATCTGTCAGAGTAGACATTAGCAAATGCGCAGTGCCCCCCAATCCCCATTGCTGACCCTCCGGTTGCTGGCCTGCCCCACAACTCCATCATTGCTGGCCTTCTGACCCCCCCCCACTCCCCAATTGCAGACCACCTAGACCTCCCTGTGCCAGATCCTATGTTGTTCTCCCCTCCTCCCTCCCTCATCCCCGAACCAGCGCCGAGCACCACAAAAGTCGAAGGAATTTAGAGAACATTCCATTACATTCCTGACTTTTGCATTGTAGATAATGGACAGGCTTCGGGGAGTTGTGAGATGTGTTACTCACCTCAGAATTCCCAGCCTCTGATCTGCTCTTGTAACCATAGTATTTATATGGGGTAGTCCAGTTCAGACCTGAACTTCCTTGGACTGTCAATTAGAGTCACATTGGTACTCCTTTCCTAGTTTCTTACCCAAACCCTGTATCATCTGTTTAAGTTTATTTATTAGTGTCACAAGTAGGCTTACATTAACACTGCAATGAAGTTACTGTGAAAATCCCCAACTCACCACACTCCAATGCCTGTTTGAGTACACTGAGGGAAAATTTAGTATGGCCAATGCACCTAACCAGCACATCATTCGGACTGTGGGAGGAAACTGGAACGACAGGAGAAACGCACGCAGACACAGGGAGAAAGTGTCGACTCCACACAGACAGTGACCCAAGCCGGGAATTGAACCTGGGTCTCCAGCACTGTGAGCAGCAATGCTAACCACTGTGCCACTGGTCTGACCTTCCAATTCAAGTGTTATTTTGCAAAAGATACTTTATATTAAAATATCTGAAGGAAACATTAAATAATTTCAAATTGGCATAACAAGAAAGTGCAATGATATTCACATTTTCTCCAGAGACTAAGATGTGGTCTGAACTGCTTCCATTCAGTAATAAGAACTTTACATTTCAATATTTTTGTTACAGAGAGTACAATCCTGTTGCAACTATATACGTTGGTTGTGTCGCACTTTGAGGTGCTTCAGTGCAGGTGCATAGAGTTTGGACTAAGTGCACAGTCTGAGGGATTTTATAGTTAATAGCCCCTCAGTGTACATTGGCTTGAAGGCCTTACACAGTGTCCTTACCCCGTTGTGCCTTGATGGTAGATACCTGAGCTTGAGTACTGGACCTTGAATGTACCATCTGCAACACTTGTTCGAGGAAAGTTCTTTACGCTGGCAGATCAATAAGTTCCAGGCAGACCAAAAACGTCTTTCACTGATTTGATGATCCCCTAGCAACAGCTGATGTTTGTCTCAGTGTGCATCCCTGGCACAGTCTGTACAGTACAGAATCTTGCATCACTGAGCTGCTCAGGATGAACCTGAACAAATAGCACGGCACTTCTCTCCCGTTTGTAAAAGCATATTTCTTAAGGAGGCATGCAACTGTCTCTCTCTCCCCCATCCCCCCTGCAGCCACTACGAGGGCGGCATGCGCATCGCAGGCACACCAAGATCTGGCAGGAGTTCCCTTCTCACCACCAGCTAAGTCTTGATGGTTGTTTGGAAGTTCTAGCAATGAGGCATTCTGCCAGATGACTGTGACAGTCTGCTCAGGGAATCAGGCGACAGGATAAACCATTTCTATTTCTCTCAGGGCCTCGAGGATGCTACATGTGGAACACTGCTTGATGGATCATGGTGAAAGTATTTTTCCGAACATATCTTCCCACAAGGGATGGGTGATATGCATGGTCCAACTACTTGGAGCGTTCCACAGCAATAGGGCTAGATCCATCCTTCTCAATACTTGGACAAGTAGAACCTCAGTACATATTGATACTTAGTGTTTGTGTAATGAGGATCTACACTTAGCTTGATACAGCCACACAAAAGGTGGCCAACAGGATGAGGGTGACATTGGGTACATTTTTCCCTCCTTCATCTGGAGATTTGTATATGCACTCCCTTCGGACACAATCCACTTTGATCTCCAGATGAATTTGAAGATGGCTAAGTGACTGCGTGCAGTGCAGGATCGGGGACTGGGCCAGACCAGCACCATGTACAGCAACACCAAGAGCACCCCACACCTGATGACTAGGTTCCTATCTGCAATGGAAGGGAGGCCCAAGCAATGCAGCACATCACAGGGGCCTAGCGTCAAGTATAGCCCTGTTGGATTCAAGGAGGCCACATCCCCTTTCTTCCATCACTAGCTGCACACTAGTTTGCCTTTAAGGGTTTTGAGTAGATTCTTGTTAGTTAGAAAACAGATTTGATCAGCTGTGGTCTGCAAGGCTGCAAAAATGCAATAGAACAAACATGATCACTATTGACCAATGAGGGTGCTGCAAAATTCACTGAACTTGAATCACAGAATTGTTATGGCACAGAAGATGGTCATTTGGCCCATCATGTCTGTACCAGATCTCTAAATGAGTATTATAGCTTAGTATCATTCCCCTACCATTTCCCCATACCTGTGCATATTATAGTAAACTTTGTGCACGTACAATGGGAGAGAACACCCATCAGAGTGAGACACAGCCATAGTGAGTGTGGGTATCACAAATTGGGAGCTGTGTCGGAATTGGGTGCAGAGGGAAAAGAGGTCTTTTTGCTTTTTCTCCTCGCTTCCTAACTTGTAGATCTTCAGAGAGTGGTCCTGCCCTGCTGCAGTAGCAGAGGACACAAGGGAGAGAGCTGATTGGTTAGTAGGTAAGCTCAGGTAAAGTATTTAATACATTTATCATTTATGGTTTCAGAGATCTTTTTTGTGGTTTATAGTTTGTAAGCGTATATTCAGTGGCAACAAGGACAGGAAAGAAAGGCCTTAGAGAATGGATATAATCTGATAATAAGCATCTTCCAAAGATTGAGTTTAAAAGGGTAAGTCAGGGCAGGAGAGCTCCAAGCTGTGGTGTGCGCCTTGTGCTCTATGTGGAAAGCAGGGAACATTTCCAGCACCCGCATCCAACATGTGTGCAGCAAGTGTCTCCAGCTGCAGCTCCTGGAAGCCCAGGTTTTGGAGCAGGAGCGGCGGTGGCTGGGGACACTGTGGAGTGGTTGCGAGGTGGACAATATTATGGATAGCATGTACAGAGAGGTGGTCATAACACAGGCTAAGATTCACCAGGCAGGAAGGGAATGGGTACTACCTGACACCCATTCCCTTCTTGCCTGGCGAATCTTAGCCTATGTTGTGTGACCACCCCTCTATACAAGGCAGGCAGTGCAGGAATCTCCTCTGGCCATTCCCCTGAAAAACAGATATACTGCTTTGGATACTGTTGAGTGCAATGACCTCCGAAGGAAATGCAACAACCACCAATTTTGTTGCACCTCAGTTGATTCTGCTGCAAAGGGAAGGAGTAGGAAGGGTGAGAATACAATAATTATAGGAGAGCCAGTTAAAAGGGGAATAGGTAGATGTTTCCATGGTCGCAAACGAGACTCCACAATGGTAAGTTGTCTCCTTGGTGCTAGTATCAAGGATGTCACGGAGCAGCTGCAGGACATTGTGGAGGGGGAGATTGAATAGCCAATGATTGTGGTACACATCGATACCAATGTCATAGGTTTAAAAAAAAGAGATGATGTCCTAAAAGCAGAATAAAGAGAGTTAGAAAGTTGGGAAATCAGGATTACTACCCATGCCAATGTTAATCAGAGTAGAGAAAAGCAGGATATTTTGGATGAATACATGGTTGAAGAGATAATGTGAAGGGGAGGGTTTCAGATTCCTGGGGCATTAGGACCAGTTCTGGGGGAGATGGGACCAGTACAAACTGGACATATTACACCTGGACAGACCTCAAACTAAGTGGAATTTGTCAATATCAGTCAGGCAAGTGGTGGAGAAACAATGGTCATTACTGCCTTCAGGCCAGACACCATCAAAATCAGCAGACTATTTACGATTATCTGAATATGTTTGCATGGATGATGTGTACAGATAAAGTTGGGTTAGGCTATAATATTTAGCCTGCTGCCTTGCATGATCTTCAGTTCATTGGTTTGGAGAAGTGAAAGAACATGTAGGCTGTTAACATTTTTTCAGAATATTTAATGTCCTGAGGAAGAATGCTTTTTTAACATAATTGTCCCCTTGTTTTCAGGATTGCAGGACCAGAACTAGCAAAATCATCTTTCGAAGTGCTTTGTAGGTCTGCCAATAACACTTTAACACTTTTCTCTGACGTTGAAGATAAAAAAAGTAATCCTTCACATCAGATGAGTATTGCTAAGACGAAGAGAAAAAGAACAATGATAGTTATCTGGGATTAACAGTACCATCTGCCTGATTCCATTCTTGTGTATCTACTCAAAGCCAGCCTATCATCCCTCTTTACACGACCTGGTGATCCCAGATTCTCCTGGGGCACCATATCAATGCCCACCTTAGTGAGGACAGCTGATTGCCAGAGTCCACAGCAGCCCAGAACCCCTGATCTCAAGCAATCTGATAGCCTCAGCCTCCGAGTCGCCGGACAACAGGCGAGCCAGTCTATCACCTGCGATGGCTATTCTTTCCACTCTTGTACTGTTGCCATTGGTCACCCCCAAGGATCTTTCTTGGCTCTTTGTTGTTTCTCATTCACGTACTAACACTCAATGACATTATACAAAGACAGCATTATTTTCCACATGTACTAATGATATTAAACCCTACCTCATCACCACCTCTTTTGGCTGTTCCAATGTCTATAAATTATCAAACCTTTTACCTAACATTTGTTATTCAACAAAATTTTCTCCAATTAAAAATTAGGAAGACTGAAGCCATTGTCTTTGAAACATTCTACAAACTCTTCCTAGCCACACTCCAACTCTGTCCCATGCAACTGGCTGAACCAATAAATGCTGACCTAGCCAGCATTCCCCACTTCCCATGAAAAAAATTTAAAAAAAACTTCTGCCAAGGGATCTTTTTCCCTTTTCAGTAACTGTAAAGCGTGTTAAGTGAGGGTGGGTTTGGGCTTGCTTATGGTGCTTCCTCACTGTCAAATTTACATTCACCATCTGGTCTAAACATTGCCCCCTGAGACAGATCTTTACTTGAGATAAATCAGTGATCTATACCTCCTCTTAAATATCTATTTTTAGTTTTCTAAAAGAACAACAACTTTTGTTTATTATAGAACCTTCACTGTCATGATTCATACTGCCACCTCAAGATGATAGTTGAACCTGAGATGAGATTCCAATGCCATATCTGCACCACCACCAAAACCCTGATTTTCACCTCTGTCATATCACTTCATCCCTACCTCAGTTCATTTGATGCCAAAACCTTCATTCGTGCCTCTGTTACCTCTAACTTGGCTATTCTATTGCCTCCTGCCAGTCCCACATTCTTCCTTCCGTTTAACTCATTATATGGTTCATGTCCAATGCTGCTTTCCAATGCTCTTTAAAGCACCATTATAGTAAAGGTGCTATAATAAATAAAAGTTGTTGCTCTTTTAGCAAACTAAAAATAGATATTTAAGAGGAGGTATAGTTCATTGATTTACCTCAAGTAAAGATCTGTCTCAGGAGGCAATGTTTAGACCAGATAGTGAAAGTAAATTTGACAGTGAGGAGGCACCATAAGCAAGACCAAACCCACCCTCACTTAACATGCTTTACAGTTACTGAAAAGTGAAAAAGATTTGTTGGCTGAAGTTTTTTTATTTTTTCATTGGCTGTGGGGATTGCTGGCTAGGTCAGCATTTATTGGCCATCCTTAATTGAGAAGATGGTGGTGAGCTGCCTTCTTGAACCTTTGATTTAAGTGCACCCACAGTGCTGTTAGACAGGGAGTTCCAGGACTTTGACCCAGTGACAGTGAAGGAATGGCAATATAGTTCTAAGTCAGGATGCTGAGTGACTTGGAGGAGAACTTCCAGGTGGTGATGTCCCCAGTATCTGTCTTTCTAGATGGTAGAAGTTGCAGGTTTGGAAGGTGCTGTTGAAGAGCCCTGGTGAGTTGATTTACATTCCAGGAGCACTACAAGCAATTGATTACATCGTACTAAAGATCCATTCTCTCAAAATCCTAAATGTCCTAAATGTGGGTATTTTTTAGAATATGCCATGCACTATTGTTTCCCTAGTTTACTCAATTTTAATTAATTTGCCAGGACAATTTGGCTAGTCACTGCATGGTGCCATACTTCTCATCCTCTTTGCCCCTTGTGTGCTTGTCTATTCCAAAACTGCAAGTGAGCCTTGACTCTACCCAATTCAGATTGGCTTCAAATACCAAACTGGAAATATGTCAAAAACCTGGCATGGCATCAGTCCTGATCCTGCCAATTTTGAGAGTGTATCTGTACTTCCTCTGCAAACACTGTCTTCTTTTTTAAGTTCTTCCTCAATTGAATATATTTTGTTATCTTAAACCATAGAACTACATATCAACATAAACTCCTTAATCATAGAACTACATATCAGCATAAATTCCTCTGATCATTTTATTTCTATAATCACAAATGAGCATATTGCAGACCATCACAGATGTGGCCGTGTGATTGACACACGTTCTATTATCCTTCTTATTTGTGGGGATATACTTACCTCAGGCTCTCTTATACAATACATACTATGCTCATAGAAATCTATTTAAACACATCCTGTATTGTTCCCACTGGCTATACAGGATATTGCATTTCTCAGGAAAAAAAGATTCTCAGCTTCACAGTCTCTTCCATGGTTTTTCCTATTCTCTATTGCCACACTACATTCATGGCCGAAGCTACAGTTAAGCAATTTTCAGACCCCCACCAATGTTGTTTTGAAATTGGCTGCTGAAATAGCTGTTCAATATTCTTTTCCTTTCTCTCTGTTAAAACTGTCTGGCCTCTGCTTAGCTGGTTTGTTAGGTAGATCAAAATATACATGACTGTATAGTTCATTTAGACATGACTGTACAGTTCATAAAGATCAGAAGAGTTCCAGGCTTGAACCCTAATCTCTATAAGGCGACCTGATCTCAGCTGATGGATGAGTGCCCACTGAAGCTTTCTATTGACTTGAATGTTGTCAAAAAAAAATATCTTTTGAAGCATTTTGTCTTGCATTCAACAAGAACAATTTGCAAGAATATCAAATGTAAAGGGAACAATGATTTGTAATGTATGAGAAGAGAGTGGTGATCTAGCCCCACCACCGTCGCGTGAATCAGTATTTATTGAACTCAGCAACTTGCACAGATTGAATTCAGTTTCAATGACACCATGAATGCCTAAATAGATGGTGTTGTCATGGGATCCAGCCCTGCTCTTATAGACATCTTTGTTAAGTTTCATAAGAAATGTGCTTTCGATGAAATAACACCTAACCTCCTACCTCTTGCATATTTCTAATATGTGGATGATAGATTTGCTATTTATAAATCTGCAGGTACATGTCATAATTTTCAAACACATCAAATGGGCTCCATCCTGCTCTCAAATTTACCTTTGAAATGGAGCAGTCAGATGGACTCCTTTTTCTGATGTACTTGTTGTGAAATCTGCCAGGGGGTTATATACCACAGTCTACCATAAGCATACCTTCATTGGTCAATATAGCCTTTGGGATTCTTACAGTTCTCATGCTATACGATTAATCTTATCGGCAACCTCATAAACAGAACCTGTTGCTCACTATCCAAGCTTGATGTTGAAAATAGGGTGCATCAAAGACATCCTGCAAGATAATGTGTACTCTAATCAGATCATTTTGTGCTGTTTATCGCACAAACTCATGAACAGGCCAAAGGCCATTACATTTGGCATTGAAAAGTGCCCAGCCTACCTTTGATTATCTTGAAAGGTCAAGGCATCTCAAACATTTGAGAAACAGGTGAAGTTAGCTTCTTCACACTGCTACTATGCAGTATCAACACAAGTGATATTCACCACTAACAGGATGCTACCATCAAGCCAAAAAGACATTCTATCTATCTCACAAAGGAGTAATGTGGTGTATGAATTTCATTGCCATGTGGTGCTAGGTGTGTAGGCTGTAAACCCCAAAGACTGGCAGATCGTATCAAACGGCTGTTCACAACAGGCAAGGTACAGAATGTACAAAATCAGCATGTGCTTGGAGCACTCAAAACATAGTGTCCAACATTAGATGTGATTCCATGATTGGGCAACATTTGCTAAATAATCCTCGATGTGCTAAGAGTTATGCTGGCAATCAATTCAAAATTATCAGTTGGGCTCTAATTTGATGGTGCATTTGCTTGCACTGGAAGCTGCAAATATTAACACAGAGGGCTGTGTTCTTTGCAGAAAGAAAGAATTGTGCATGTTTCATCTAAACAAAATAAGTGACAGCCATTTGCTGGTCATTCCTCAGGGCAATTCCTTGACCAATCAGAGTCAACAAAGCTTAGCAGTAAACTGTCAGTCACTACTAACTAGTGCATTCCCCACAGCAATGCCATTACCAATCAGAGTTCTTGGTCAGCCAATTGGCAGTCTCTTCTCATAGAATATAAATTACTGTTTCCTTTACAATTGGTCTTCTTATGAATTGTCCTGATGAGTGCAAGATGGAAAGTTTCCAAGGAGTGGGGCATGACTCACAATGTGGGAAACACAAACTCAGCAAAATCATTTGATCATGAGTGTAGACATGCAAATGGGTTTAAGGTGGACGCATATTTGGGAGACAACAACATATTCAATGACCTTGGAAATGAGATTCAGCAGTTTACAAAGAAGACTGTGGTGAAAACAGTTATGTGAGATACAGTAGCTGAGAGGGAACTACTTACATTGACAATGGAAAATAGTGGGAATACTGAGCAGATAAGGCTGCATTTGTGGAGAAAGACACTGAGATAATGTTTCAGATCAATGACTTCTGTCAAATCTAGTTCTGAAACAGAAAATGCTGGAAATGCACATCAGGTTATTCAGCATAAGAAAATAAAGATTCACAGGAACAATGATGTGTCGCATCCAAAATGTTAAATGTTTCTATTTAAGATAACAGCAGACATGTGGGAAGTTATTTTAACTTAAATCAATAGAAAATACAAATCAAATGAGTGTAAAATGACTGATTAATCCAGGGGAGGTAATGGCCTAGTAGTGTTATTGCTGGACTATTAATCAGAAACTCAGATAATGTTCTGGGGACCCTGGTACGAATCCCACCACAGTAGATGGTGGCATTTGAATTCAATAAAAAATATCGGAATTAAGAATCTACTGTTGACCACAAAGCCATTGTCAGTTGTTGGAAGAACCCACTCTGGTTCATTAATGTCCTTTAGGGAAGGACATGTGCCGTCCTTACCCGATCTGGCCCACATGTGACTCCAGAACCACAGCAATGTGGTTGACTCTCAACTGCCTTCCAAGAGCAACTAGGGATGGGCAATAAATGCTGGCCCCAGCCAGCGACGCCTATGTCCCATGAATAAATAAAAAAAATCCTGTCAGTTTCCTGTTGGCTGGGTTAGGTTAGGATGATCTCTAATACATCTCCACTATTTTCTTTTTACAGCATTCATGATGCTATCCTGACCATGAAATAGAATGATTTTGGGATCATCTTTACAGATTTGGCTGCTGGCTTGCAACACAAAACTAACTCCCAATTATTTTTGTAATTGGATTAACCATATTCTGTAACTCACTGCACCTTACTTGAACTTGGGAGTATTTGATGCTGACATTGGGATTAGATTTTCAAAATGGGGTCAGGAACCTAACACTCAGGTGAGTTCCAGGTCCCAACCTCATGGCTCCACTGCGTCACTCAAGCAACACTATTTTCAAATGGTAATTGGATCAGAGATGAGATTGGCATCCAATTTGTGGTGCTGGCTGCTTCAAGGATGTGGGAGCTGCCTGACTGACACCAGCATCAAAGTCAAGGGATTGCCTTTATGGGGCATGCTGCTGCCTTGCCAAAGCAAGCAGTTCCTTAGAGAATCAGCAGGATAAACACTTGCTGCTGAGGGCAATTGGGCCAAACTAAGATGATGTGCATGTTCCAGTGCAGATCACCGGAGGGCCCAATAACTTCCAACATCAAAGGCAGAGCTTCTTTGACTCCACAGTGAATGTGACAGCTTTCCATTAATGTGCACCAGTATCTTCTGACATACTAAAATTAGCATTAAAAATTGCAGTATCAACCCCCTCCACCCATTAACTACCTCCTAGAGAAGCTTAAAGAGCCATTAATTGGAGGCAAGCAGGTTCCTTGTTCCTTCACATTGCCAGCACTTTGAAAATCTCAGATTGTCCCGGACAAGTGGAAAACACGTTCTCCGGGGCCACAATTTTCAAAGCACACCCCAGCAGGGTGTCAGCATTTGAAAATCTGGCCCCATCGACATGAAATGTGAACATTTTCTATTACTCAGGGATGACATTCTTATATTTATAAATGCAAAAGCAACTGCCTAAAAGAGTTCTTAAGCCTGGTTCTCATAACATTTGCTTGGGCTTTTGAAAAAGAAAGACAGGATTACATTCATATAGCAATGTTTGGTAATTTTGTAAGCAAGGGAATACAGCAGCCCAGTTACATGTAGCAAGCAAGGCCCCACAAAGAGTAATTGGATAAATGATTAGATAACCTGTTTTCGTCATGTTGATTGAGGGATAAACATTGGTTAGTACAGTATTTCTTTTTCATTAATACTATGGAAATTTTACTTTCATTTGATAGGGCAATTGGGACCTTGGCCTCATCCGAAAGCTCAATCTTTTATTGTTCTTGAATAATGTATTAAGTGGAAATTTTAATTTGTTTGGAATTGGTGTTTATGAAAAATCTTATTCTTGTCACAGAGAGGATCCAGAATATGGCTGCTGGCTTCTTCAACAATGGACATAAAAGGGTACAATCTGCAACCCCAGTGGAAACATCGTTTAGACTACCTAAGTGGAGCACAGAGGTGAATTAGAACATGGCTTTCACTCACTCTTGCTTACCAACTGTTTTTCCTTAAAGTTGTTCAAAGCGGTTGCAGATGTTTCAGGGTAACAATACTTGTAGAATGTTTAGTTATTCCTAGGTGTAAGAGTTACGTCTGAGCGCTGTATACTTTTTGCACCGCCAATACCTAAAACAGAGTTAGCTAAAATAAAAAGTAGGTTACATATTTATCTTGGCATTGTACACAAAGATACTTGGAACCAGCAAGATAATCAAATGAAGCAAGAATAAAAATATCCTAAAATTAAAGCAAAATACTGCAGTCAGAAGTAAAAACAGCTTAGCTGGTCAGGCAACATCATTCTCAATGGATGCTGTCAGACCTGCTAAGTTTTTCCAGCATTTTGTGTTTTATTTTAAGAAAAATAGCCCCCTCTTCTGGGGAGCAAAAGGAAAAGCCTACAATGGCAGAAATAAATAGAAAAATTTGAATTCTGGAACTCAGGTATAAGGGTGGGATTTTCTGGCTACTCTTGTCCCAAAACCAGAAAACCCTGCCCAAGGTCAACAGGCCTTTCCATGGTCCACACCTCACCCATTATTATTCCCACTGTGGGCAAAATGGGAAAATCCGCCCTAAGACATAAAATGCTGGGAATCGAAAGCAGGGAAGAAATTATTCACAATTTGGGTGATACAATTTGAATACATAACCAAAGATGTTGGCTGAAGACTTGATTGAGATCAGGCCTTGTGCTTCATTTGAATGAAATCAGTGAGATATAGAAATTGGGGCCTCAGAAATTGTCTATATCCGACGCCATGTTCTCAATTGGTTAGGGGTGCCTGGGGAGAGCCTTCACGTCCACAGTAGCTAAAATATAAAACTGCCTTACATGCCTTTTAGTTGCCAGCTTTCAGCAATCCCTTTTTGGGTTCAACGGCCTAGCAAACCACTCAGTTAATGGGCGATTAGGGATTGGCAAGAGTTCTCTCTCCTGACTCTTTACTGGCAATAGCAAATAATATATAGTCATTTGCAGAGTGTACAGAGCTACAGAAACCTGACTCATGGAGAACTGCACAGACAATTGTGTCATGTAACCTACAGAAGCCTGGTAGGTTCCTATAGCATAAAATCCTGAGCTACAGTAACTGTGACTATCACAGGCAATGCAATCCTGGCTATCTTTGTTCAGGAAGCCACAGTTCTTTATAATGACCTCCTTCATAAAACACAGTCGCTTCATACAGCTGTCAGTAACTGTCAGTCACCATGACAACCTCTAACAATCAGAGTCCACTTGCCAACCAATCAGCACTCCATTGTCATGGAGTATAAAGTTATTGTTTCCTCTGACAGTGGCATTCTTGTGAAGTGTCTTGATGAGTGCAAGATGCAAAGCTCCGACAAGATGTATTTTATTCAACAATGCATAAGTTCTGTACTACAAACGACTATTTATAACATTTTCAAAAGCAGCAAACATGAATGAATCATGTGCTCTCTATTCTCTTAGGTAGAGACAATTCCTCATTTGAAGATGCTGCTCCGTGAAAATCAGGCCACCTCTGGTGCTGCTCGTGTGTATGAAGACAAATCACACTGGTACTCTATTACAGGAATCAACAGTCCAAGAGAACAAACACCTATCAGTGCCTTCACTGGTAAGTAAAAACGGGGCTGGCAACAGTAATCCTGAGATTGCACTGATTGCCTTTCTTGCTATCAACTTTAACAGGTCAGGGATCTGAAATCCACAATCTCTGTGTGTCATTTCTTATATTCAAAATGTCCTGTAAAATTGCAATCAGGTCCATAGAAATTAATCTTAATGATCTCAACTTATTATGGCCAACCATTGTAGCACCACACCCTTTATCTTTCCACCACATATAAAACTGATATTAGGAGTCTGGGTCAACATGTACCTTCTCAAATTTTCAATCCCTCTCCAACCTGCCACCACCCTCCCCCCTCCAACCCATGACCCCACCCACAACCTCCTATTCCGCTCGCACAGGCCCCATAAAATTCAACACAATACTTGGAACAAAAGTATAAACTTGTCTGTAAACAGGGTAATGATTTTATTCTACATAATACGGAGGATATTCTTCCACCATATGGCTGAACTTTGACCTGAAAATAAACCATTAAGAAGGTCCTCTGCTTGAATTCCATAATCGTTTTGAATGTGATATTCCGTAAATTTGTGACAGTTTATAAAGAATATGAAGCTATCAGCATCTCAAAAATCATTCACAAACACCTAACCACAACCAAAATCTAAGGAGACATTGCTCCACAGCACGTGATGGGCAGGTTGAAATGAAGATTCCATCACCAACATAAATTCAATCGTTTACAAAATACTAGTATTGTGCCATGTGCTTCACAATTATACTATCATGCCAGGCCTCACCATGTAACAGGTGAAAAGGGAAGGCCAGCAACAAGAGAATGGGAATTAGCCCAACACTAAGTTGTTGCCAGCTATAATGGAACTGCGGCAAGGAAGACTATTCTGATAGCATGCAATGATAATTTGGTTTCACTGAATTCCTGCAGCCACCATTACAAGCACTCGTGCATCATGATCCCACATGGTATCGACCCTGAACCATAACTCACCCAATATGCAGATACATCCCTTCAATTCCGCTGCAGAAGTCCAACCCTGTGCAAATGGATTCACTGCACAGGTTAAATCCAAGTCTGAAGATTTAATAGTTGAGATAACTCTCACAATGTTCGTGGGGAATCATTGATTGATCTCCCTGTGGACTCATTGGATGCGAGTCCCCCTGGTAATAGGCAATGGCCTGTTACTCAGCTGGAACTCATTACCTTTTATAAGTCAAGCCTGCTGAATGGTAGGGACGGGTGTGGGTATACTACGGGAGTAGTATACCCACACCCGTGTGTATCCAGGCAGGGATGAGTGTGTATGTACTACAGAAGTGCTTTTACTTTGTATTCTGTAATAAACTATGTTCCCTTCCAGTCAGACTTCCTGAGCCATTACAATAGTGCAATACTGTAATGTCAGCATCTCTTACGCTGGGGTTAATCTTGTGATTGTTTACGTGGAATGTATCCTACTGTCTAACTTACTGCTGTTTCTCAGTACTGCCCTTTGAGTTGTGATGGGGGGTGGGAGATGCGAATGAGAGGGGGAGTAAAGCCGTTGGCTCTTGGATGACTCTGTGTGATTCATGGGATGATTATTCCTTCTGCTGGTCTATGAAATGACCCTGTGACAGCTGGTGTCAAATCTGCTGGCATGGAAGGACCTATAAAAGATGTACATGAGGTTGTGCCTGATTGATTGTGCAATCAGTTGTATCAGTAGTATGCCCAGGTTTTTACCTTATCCTAACCTCTGAAAAACACAAATTTTTTTTGACTTCACAAATTATTCATCCATATGGTTTATGTGAGAGCAAATAGCAAGATAATCCCAATTTGTAGGGTGTTTCTGCTATTGAATCTATTCCTAATAAGAGCTGAGTTAAGCAGTTTCAAATTAATTTCTCACAGGGACAGTAGAGAAGAGACCTATTAATCTTAAATTCTAATCTTAAACTTCAACCCAGATTCCAGAGGCAAAATGATAGACATATATTCATCCAATTGTCCCAACCAGTCCTGCTGAGTATAATTCATTCCCTTATCTTCAAGGCAATAAGGAAAAGTGAGCTTACTTCTATTCCATGAAGCTAGGTAAAATACTAAACTGAGTATCTTCAGGAGTATAAATTTATTCCTTTGTTTTGTAGGTGAGCTCGATGGTGCAATGTATCATATTCATGGTGGAGTTGGAAAACTGGTAGCACAGCAGCTACAAGACCAAACTAAATTACGAGTTGGGATCAATGGTCTCCAAAATGTTGAACCTCTACAAACAGAACAAAAACGGTACATATTTTTACAATGCCTTAAATTCACCGTTTGAGTTATCCGTAATATTCCAATCTTTCTATTTTAGAATTTATGACTCTTTTTTGTAATTGTACTTATCAAAATGAGGAATGGCGATCCTAGAATATATGCCATTGTTAAAATGAATTATTTCCAGTTCATTTGAAGTATTCCATAGATTTGATGTAAGCTCTAATTTGGAAAATGCCTGGCTAGCGTATGCTAAGCAGTGCAACTCCAATAGACCTGTTTTTCCATTTATCATGGAAGTATGTGGCTGCCTTAGAATCTGGATAAACACGTGAGGGAAAAAGATATCAAAGGATATGCTGAGGGGTTAGAAGAGGAGGGGTGGGAGGAGGCTTACGTGGAGGATAAACACTAGCATGGACCAGTTATGAAGTTAAAATAGCATTGGGTTGTAATTGTATTGTAGATTTTACTTTGGGTGTGATGGTGGCAATGGGGAGGTGATAAAAAATGTAACAATCTTTCCTCTATTAATTGTCACATTATCTCAGAAAGGCAAAGGGAAAGATTTTCCTTCCTTGTTTTTTTACCGCTGGGAAAAAGTGATGAGCAAAACCACCAAAATTTCCAATTCTGATTACTATCCAGTGACACTGAATAGAAAGAAAGACTTGTATTTTCTCATACTTTACCTGACTATCAGGCATCTTATTTTACAGTTAGACACATACTTTTTGAAGTGTAGTCACTGTGTTATTCAAGGAAACTCAGCAAATAGTGTTGATTGAGGATAAAAGTTAGCCAGTGTACCAGGGAATAATTCCTCTGCTCTTCTTCAAAATAGAGCTCTGGAATATTTCACATTCACCCAAAGTTCTAGAGAATGAGGAAGAAGGTGATTAAGGTTAGGTTAACAACCAAATGTTCGACCATGAATAGATTATTGAGGATGTACATTCATCAGTTACTAGGCAATTGTAAGTGTAACTCATAAAATACAGGAGGTGATTTTGCATCCGCATTCACTGTCAGCAAAAAAGACAACATGAGTGCAAAATCTCGTTTCCCAATCTTCCCTGTCCCTTGCCAGCGATGTGGCAAAGTTCCGGCCCACAAAGGGTGGGAACATCATTTAAATATATTTTAATGGATTTACATGTTATTAAAGGGTCTATACGTGACATGATTCCCCCTTACTGAATATTCAAGCCTCGTCGACTTAACGTTATGCTGGTGAAGTTTACAACAGCTTTAGGAAGACTAGAAAGGTCAAGGGTTCCCACCATGTGTGCTAAGGTTCTCTTTGGCACTAACTCAGTAACAGAAAATTGTGAATGGATGGCTTGTGTTATCCAGCAGGAGCTTTCCAGGACCTAAATCTTGAATGCTATTGTAAGGTTGTTGTACTTCTGGCAGGTTTATCTCTCATGTGAGGGTATCAGTGAGATTTGGAAGGAAGGTACACAAGTATCACTGTCGTGACAGACTGCATCTTCACATTGCTGACTATTGCCAGCTCAATAGTATTGGGCACTCGCTCTGCTTGGCACTACTAAACAAGCCAATCAACTTTTTACACTCCTGGGATGACTGTTGTCTCCATCTCGGTGTCCACAGTACAAATGAATGCAGATGTCATGCTGGAAAGCATAGACTTCCTTTAGTCCTCTGTTTGGTAAAGTGGAGAGGGGGCTGGAGGCAGCCACTGCAAATCTAAACAGAGCTGTCATGCAATCATGAAGGATGTTCTTCCTCCTGAAAATAATAGTTTCGTAGTATTGCAGGTGAAATATTCACATTTTTTAAGCATATAACCTTAATTGCCGATGATTTTAACTTGGAGAATCCATGTGATAACAATAAAAAGGACTTCTAATCAGGTCTCATTGAACAGTGATGCCTCTCTACCTGCTATGATTGTTTTCTTTCATTTAGTTATTTGGAATTTAATTTAATATTACCTATTGATTTAGTATTACCTATTGTTTGTTTTACATCTCCTTTCAATGAGTTACACATCATCATTGATCTGTCAGTCAAATCCTGATGATGAAGCCAGTTACAGAATGAATCAAAGAAATTCTAACAATCCTGCGTACGTATAGTGTCCAGGCCACATTCCTTTCAACTGATATCATCTTTCAGATAGCCTGTGCATTCAGCTACATCAATGCGAACACCTTCACCTTTCTCTCTCCCTCTCTTCATGGAGCATTCTCGTTATCTAAAGGTTGCTAACTATAACTCATGTCATGATACAACTATGGGGCAAGGCAAGGAGCTATGTCCCAAGTATCACCTCAGCTGGTATGGAGATTGAACTCGCACTGTTGACATTATTCTGCATTAAACTTTAGTCAACTAACTAACTGAGCTAACCGACAACATATCTTTACAGATAAATAACCACCTGTCATAACGTTGTGTCACTGTGAAGTTGAAAGATGAATAATTCATAAGGTGATTTTCTGTTCCCATGCCAGTTTGGATCTGCAGGTATTCGAAGCCTTGTTGCAGAGTCTGCCTCTATCAGATGGATAATCAGACTATGAGTGAGATCAGTTCTGATTGAAAAATTACTAAATACAGTTAAATTAATCAACAGAAATCAATAACAGGCCCATTTGATTGACTCTCATACTACCAGCATGTGTTACACATCTAATCATCATGGTGACTAATGCAGGTGATGTTAATATTCCAAATAATGCACCGTCTGCATTGTACTCTGCGATACTGGGCAGAAATTTAACTGAAAAATAAATGGAAGGGTTTGATTGGCAGGGGAATCTCAGAAATCTGTTTTCCCACACAAAGATGGGCAGGCAACCAACCAACTCCAAGCTGGGCAGTTGGAATTTTGAATATGATAATGAGACTGTGAGCTTCGTTGTTATTTTACTTTTGAACTTTAACTGCTGCCGACCAGGTTTCCTGGGCTTTGAAGGATCTGGCAGCTTCCTTAAAGTGAGGATTTGGTGGATTCGGAAAGTAAGTGCCTTCACACCTACCTCCTGGATTCAGGTGCTTGCCCAAGGAGCCTCCCCACTAACTAGGGCTATATCCCCCACTATCACCAAGGCCAGTCCAAATCCACTACTGCCAAGCTCAATTTATCACGCTGACTACCACCAAGCCAGATTCCTGCACCTTCCCACCACCACTGGCCCCCCTCATGCCACCCCACCCCCTTACCGAAGCTCTGATCCCTTTAAGTTAAAGCTTATTTATTAGTCACATGTAGATTTACATTTACTGTGAAAATTCCCTACTCACCACACTCCAGCACCTGTTCGGGTACACTGAGGGAGAATTTAGCATGGTCAATGCATCTAACCAGCATGTCTTTCAGACTGTGGGAGGAAACCGGAGCACCCAGAGATCACCCACACAAACTCCGCATAGACAGTGACCTGAGCCAGGAATCGAACCCAGGTCCCTGGCACTGTGAGGCAGCAGTGCTAACCATTGTGCTATCGTGCCGCGTATTATGAGGCCTCCAAGTTCCTCCACTGAGGACATGACCTTCCTCACCTGGATTGCCCTCTTCACCATTGTTTCCTGCCCCATTTCCCAGAGGAAACTTAACTGTTGTTGCCTGGAGATCCAAATTTTGGTCTCTGTGCAGGGAACCAATCGCTGATATTAGGAACATACTGTCGAGTTAAAGCTCCTGCAGATCAGATCAGTAAAAATTCTGCCTACCATCTCTACTACTTGTACTCAGGCTTGAATCTTTTTAAATGCAGGTCCCCGGAAAACATCAACCAAAGACTGCCATTTCTGGATCCTTCACGTGCCCCCTCAACTCCTGCAGCTATTTTTAGCTTTGCATGTCAGTGGCCTTACCCTAAGCTCAGTCAATACCCCAGGAAAGTGACTCTGAGATATTGGTTATAAAAGTTAGCTGGCAGAAGTTGTTGGTGAGCATGGTGTGGATAAAGATAAAATAGAAGAGACAGTTTCATCTCACTGCCTTTCCCTGTTTATTATTTGTGGGAATTGCTGAATGTTTTCTGTTACTTAATCATAAGGTTTGAATTCCTACCTTTTTGTACTCTTGCACAGGATGTGAACAATGTTGGCAAGTATTTGTTGCCCATCCCTAATTCCCTTTCAGAAGTTGGTGGTGAGCCACCTTCTTGAACAGCTGCAGTTCATCTGGTGTTGGTATACCCGCAGTGCTGTTGGAAAGGGAGTTCCAGGATTTTGCCCCAGCGACAATGAAGGAACAGCGATATATTTCAAAGTTAGGATTGTGCTTGGAGGGGAACTTGCATCTGCTGCCCCTGTTTTTCTAAGTAATAGAGGTAGTAGGTTTGGAAGGTGCTGTGAATCAGATCTTAGAGTGATGTTGGAGCTTAAAGGACAAGGAAATTGGATGTTGAAATCAGCTTAATTTGGCACCACCATTCTTACCCAGTCTCTGTTGGCTACTTTTCTATGCCTGTTTAGATGGATTCAATGGATTTCTCCATATCCAGAGGAAATAGAAATAAAGTGATTAGCAAAAGAATCAAACGCTACATATAAACCCATCATTTGGCCTCAACTGTCTCATTGTGTCAAGTTCTGGGCATTACATTTTAAGAAGAATGTGAAGGCATTAGAGAAGGTGCAGAAAAGATTCATGAGAATGGTTCCAGGGATTGTATGTGGAGAGATCAGAAAAACTGGAACTATTGTCCTGAAAGAGAAGATTAAGGGAAGATTTGATAAAGGTATTCAAAGTCATGAGGGGTCCGGACAGAATAGATAAGGAAGACACAGTTTCTGTTGGCTGAAGGATTGAGAATCAGAGGACACCAATTTAAAATAATTGGCAAAAGATGCAATGGCAAATCAGGAAACTTTTTTTTTAAAGACAGTGAGTGGTTAGGACCTGGAATGCAGTGCCTGAGATAGTGATGGGAAAAAATTCAATCAAGGCCTTCAAAAAATAATTGCATAATTAACAGAAGAGAATAAAATTGCAGGGTTAAGGGGCAAAGGTAGAGGAGTGGGATTAGGTGAGTTGAATTTACGGAGGGATGGCAGGAACTCAATGGCCTGAATAGCCTCCTTTTGTGTATAATCATTTAAGTAACAGGTAGTTATGATATTGAATACATTGCCTGATATGGTGGTGAATGCAGATCCAGTTGTGGCTTTCAAAGAGGAATTAGATAAAGCACTGAAGGAGAAAGTTTTTCAGAGCTAAGGTTAAAAAGGGAAGGGAATGGAATTGGCTAAATTGCTTTTCTAGAATGCTGGTTAAAGCTTGACAGGCCAAATGGCCTATTTCTGTGTTGTAACAATTCTATGAATCTGCATATGGTGTTAGAGGCCAAAGACAGGGGTTCCACTCAGTCCCAGTGGTTGTTGTCTGTTACTGGCTCTTTCACAAATAAAATACATGGTATCTTGTATGGAATCTCACTCAAGTATTATTAAGTATTATTTAATGAAGTTGATAACAAGTACAAGAAAATTGCAATTGCTTTTCATTTGAGACTTCCATTGCTGCACTTTATTTTATGGTTGGAAGTAAGCACACAGTGGAGGGGAAAATGGAAGGTCAGCATGTTTGAATCCTTGCTCACATTTGTTTTATGTTGCTTGCATTTGTTAACAGAATAGGAGCAAGGAAACTATTGCTATAGTATATGCTTCTTAAGTTTCACTTTGATAGGTGTGATTTTCTTCTCTAACCTTAGCTGTTCTAATGAGGTTAGCCAAGATTTAACATGCATGCCATTGTTATACCTGACCTCCTTGCCTCACTGCCAGGTCAGGCCCTTCTTACCCTTATTTCTCATTGTAGAAATTCCATGGAGGAACCATTAAATTTGGGGTCTTGAAACCCTGTTGTTGCTCCTTCAGACTTGCTTGCTCTGTCTATTAAACATAGACATAGAAACATGGAAGATTGGAGCAGGAGGAGGCCATTTGGTCCTTCAAGCCCATTCCGCCATTTATTACGATCATGGCTGATCATCGAACTCGGTCACCTAATCCTGCTTTTGCCCCATAATCTTTGATCCCATTCGCTTCAAATGCTATATCTAGCCGCCTTTTGAATACATTTACTGTTTTGGCATCAACTCCTTCCTTTGGTAATGAATTCCACAGACTTGCCACTCTTTGGGTGAAGCAATGTCTCCTCACTTCCGTCCTAAATGGTTTACCTTGAATCTTCAGACTGTGACCCCTGGTTCTGGACCCCCCACCATCAGGAATATCCTCCCTACATCTACCTTGTCTAGCCCTGTTTGAATTTTATAAGTATCTATGAGATCCTCCCTCATTCGTCTGAACTCCAGCAGAAACAATCCTAACCTCAATCTTTCCTCATACATCAGTCCTGCTATCTCCAGAATCAGCCTGGTAAACCTTTGCTGCAGTCCCTTGGGAGCAAGAACATCCTTCCTCAGAAAAGGAGATCAAAACTGCACACAATACTCTTGGTGTCCTTATCAAAGCCCTGTATATTTGCAACAACACATCTCTGCTCCAAAATTTGCCTTCTTTATCACCTGCTGCACCTGCATGCTCACCTTCAGGACTGATGCACAAGGACACCTAGGTCCTGCTACACACTCCCCTCTCCCAACTTACAGCCTTTCAGGTAGTAATCTGCCTTCTTGTTTTTGCTTCCAAAGTGAACAACCTCACACTTATCCAAATTATACTGCATCTGCCATCGATTAGCCCACTCACCCAATCTGTCCAGATCATTCTGAAGGATCTCTGCATCCTCATCACAGTTCACCCTCCCACCCAAATTGATATCATCTGCAAATTTTGAGATGTTACATTTTGTTCCCTTATCCAAATCATTAATATATATGGTGAATAGCTGAGGTCCCAGCACCGATCCCTGAGGTAACCCACTAGTTACTGCCTGCCGATTTGAAAAGCATCCATTAGTCCCTACTCTTTGTTTCCTCTCTGTCAACCAGTTTTCAATCCAATCTCTTCCAATTTAATGCTGCAGACCACAATCAGTAAGGATATGCAACAACACTTCCTCCATGGTCATCCTCAACACCAGTACCCCATAAGACTGTGTTCTCAGCCCCCTACTGTATTCCTTATACACCTATGACTGTGCGGCCAAATTCCCCTCCAGTTTGATTTTCAAGTTTTTTGATGATATCACCGTTGTGATTTGGATCTCAAACAATGACAAGACAGAGTACAGGAATGAGGTAGAGAATGTGGTGAACTGGTGCAGCAACAATAATCTCTCCCTCAGGGGAGATTGTCATCAACTTCAGGAAGCGTGGAGGTGAACATGCCCCTGTCCATCAATGGGGACGAAGTAGAAAGGGTCAAGAGCTTCAAGTTTTTAGGTGTGCAGATCACCAATAACCTGTCCTGGTCTCCCCATGCCATCACTATAGTTAAGAAAGCTCACCTCTACTTTCTCAGAAGATTAAGGAAACTTGGCATGTCAGCTATGACTCTCGCCAACTTTTACAGATGCACCATAGAAAGCATTCTTTCTGGTTGAATCACAGTTTGGTATGGCTCCTGCTCTGTCCAAGACCGCAAGGAACTACAAAAGGTCGTGAATGTAGCCCAATCCGTCACACAAATCAGCCTCCCACACATTGACTCTGTCTACACTTCCCGCTGCCTCGGCAAAGTAGCCAACATAAAGCCCCACGCACCCTGGATGTTCTCTCTTCCACCTTCTTCCTTCGGGAAAAAGATACAAAAGTCTGAGGTCACGTACCAACCAACTCAAGAATATCTTCTTCCGTGCTGCCGTCAGACTTTTGAATGGACTTACCTTGCATTAAGTTCATCTTTCTCTGCCAGCTATGACTGTAACACTACATTCAGTACTCTCTCATTTCTTCTCTGTGAATGGTACGTTTTGTCTGTATAGCACGCAAAAAACAATATTTTTCACTGTATGTTAATACATGTGACAATAATAAATCAAATCAAATCAAATCAAATCAGATTCTAAATTCAGTATTCTTCTTCCATCCCAATGAGTACCTAACTAATTCCAATCCAAAAACAGTTGGGATGGGGACCTAGAGGAAAGTTGCCTGGGTTGAAGGGATTGGGGCTGGGATGGAAATCCAAACCTTAGCCTCCTTCCAATGAGGTCCCATCTGGTGCAGTAAATCCAGGCCTCACTGCCTAGAACCACATATAAAAAATGACCATCTGAGTAAAGTACAGAAAGTGTCTTGCCCTTGTGGACATTAATCTGGCACATAAAACATGAGAGGAAATTGAAAAAAATAACAGTCACCTAGTTAACTTGTTGTCTGTTGTCTTACAGAGAGGAACTGGTTTACCACATGAAAGAATGCCACCAACACTCAGATTTTTTGGATGACGTGGAAATGGAAAAGATAGACTTGGAGTCAAACCTCATACCACTCAGCATTGAGCAGCAATTAGAAAAACGTAATGTAAAGATCATTGATCTACATCCACAAGAAGAAAAGATCTCAAAAGAAGTAAGTGGTGTAACAATTGAAATCAGTACTCAGTGCTAGTTGCTAAGTAGTGGAAGCATTGGGGATTATGGCGAAGCCTTTTGCACTTTAATTGAGGATTAAATGTATAGCTTAGCCTTGAGTTTATTGTTTAAGTTCAGATGATGTGCTTCTCATAAAATCACAAACAAGAGAGCATCCAGTGGAGTGCATACCTTCACCGCGCTATATTAACTCAGTGATATTACAATCGTATAGCTCTCCTTTGAGGCTTTTCCCTGCCTAACTGATGCTCTGTAATGACAAAGTTGAAAAATTTTTTTTATTAAAAACTTTCATCTTACAGCAGAAGCTTCAGGCCAACTGACATCCAACAACCTGCTCTGAAAACTCTGCCTACATTTTCTCAGCAAATTCCACAAAAGCAGCTGAGATAATCCACAACTTTCTAAAACAATCAACAACCCATAACTTTCTAAAAACAAAAGCTAATTCACCACATTTCTCAATGCTAAAAGATCCTTTCAAAATTCCTATAACTGGATTTGCATCTTCACCAAAAACTAAGCAGTTCTTCCTTGGGATATAACTATCTGTGTACCATATTTCATTGAAATCCATCAATTCATTTTTGTTAAAAAATTGTTTATAGGTAAGCAGACTAATTAACAGGGGTGAAAATCTTTCCCTAGCAGAGATAATTGAAAGATCTCCAATATTGGTGCTTAATGAGAATTGGCATGGGAGAAAGCCAGAACATGTGGTGAGGGAAAGAAAATGTCAGGCCAGAGATTGTTGTATAGGAAGTCATAGTAAGCCAATAGAAGGGATGCTGATTGCATTAGCAAATGGAGATGAGTATGGATTGATTAATAAGTTGGATTTCACACAGCAGAGAAGCTGGTTCATAGTTAAGTGGGACAGAGAATAGGTGGGCTTGAGTCAAGTAGAGAAAAGAAACATGGGCCATTTCTCCGTGCTTGCTTTTACCATGTTCTTGCTGCTGAGCACTCTCTCAAGTTGCTCAATGATCTACATTGGAGATCATTGAGCATCAATGATCACCACTGCACAGAATTGAAATTTAGGTAGTTTTGAACAATGGCTCTCTCAGCCTGTTCCCTAGAATGGTAAATGATGTGACAGCTGTATACTGGAAACCCAAAGTCAGTAAACCCTTCAAAGAAATTGTTTTTAGCATGTTTTAGACAGGTGGCATGTGAAGTATTATGGGTGGCAAGCCCAGCACCTTGGTGTCCACTCCTGAGCTGTTCTCTATTACAAAGTGGCTGGGCAGGTATCAAATTTCAGCCCACCTGCCATCTTAAAACAAATAATTAACGGTCACTTGTGCTTGGTCAGAAGCCAGAAGACCCAGATAATAATTTTTTAATACAGTAATAAAATTGTCAGTCTGGAATGGACACGGGTCTGGGGCTGGGGTTGGGGGGGTGGGGGGGAGGTGGATGTGGAATGCATCCTGTGAGGAATTCTCTGTGCTCATTGAAGGGTGGGGGGGAGCCATGCCCACAAAACATTACCCTTCTTTGGTTCCCCACAGCTGGTCCCCAAAACCAGCCATCCTACTCCCCTTGTTCCCCATCCTTGGCTGCCGGATCCCTCCTGCCCAAGAAGACCCAACTACCTAATTCTGGCATCCATCCTCTTCTTCCTGGGCTTGCTGGCAGTTCCAACAGTGCCCACTGTGTTGTGGCAGTGCCAGTCCTGCTGCAGCTGCCAGCCAGTTAGATTGGTCAGTAGCTCTTGAGCCACTCTTCAGTCCACGTAAGGGCAAAAGTTCCATTATCACCCTGTCTAGCCTGCCATCAGCATGTAATGGCTACAGAGCAGGCTTCTTTCAGTTGCATCAGCTACCATCATTTAGAAGTGTGGTACAAACAGGTTGCAAACATAGAAACAAAGGAAATTGGAGCAGAAGTAGGCCATTTGGCCCTAAAGCCTGCTCCATCATTTAGTACGATCGTAGCTGATCATCTATCGCAACACCATACTGCTGCACTCCCCAATAACCCTTGACACCTTTAGAGAGTCTAGAAATCTATTTCCTTCTTAAATATATTCAGTGACTTGGCCTCCTGAGGTATAGAATTCCATTGGTTTACCATAATCTCAATGAAGTTTCTCCCCATCTCAGTTTTAAAAAGCCTATCCAGTATCCGGACACCGTGACCTCTTGTTCTAGACCCTCCAGCCAGAGGAAACACCATCCTTGCATACAATCTGTCCAGCCTTATCAGGATTTCATATGAGATCCCCTCTCATTCTTCTAAATCCCAGTGCACATAGGCCCAGTTGACCCAACTTCTCCTCACATGACAATCCTGCAATCTCAAAAATCAATTTGGTTAAACTTTGCTACACTCCTTCCACGGCAAGTGTATCCTTTCTTAAATAAGATGACCAAATCTGTACACAATACTCCAGGTATAGTTTCACCAAGACCCTGTATAGCTGCAGTAAGATACTTTGCTGCTGTACTCAAGACCTCTTGCAGTGAAGACCAACATACCATTTGCTTTCCTAACTGCTTGTGTACTTGCATGCTTGCCTTCAGTGACTGGTGTATTAGGACTCCCAGGTCCCTAATGTCAACATTTCCCAATCTATCATTGTTTAAATAATACTCTGCCATTTTGTTTCTCTGTCCAAAGTGGGCAACTTCACACTTATCCACGTTATACTGCATCTGTCATGCATTTGTCCACTCACTCAACTTGTTTAACTCACCTTGCAGCCTATTAACATCCTCCTTACCATTCACATCCCCACCAAGTTTTGTGTTGTCATCAAATTTGAAAGTATTACTTTTGGTTCCCTCACCCAAATCTTGATTTGATTTGATTCATTATTGTCGCATGTATTAACATACAGTGAAAAGTATTGTTTCTTGGGCGCTATACAGACAAAGCATACTGTTCATAGAGAAGGAAATGAGAGAGTGCAGACTGTAGTGTTACAGTCATATTAGGGTCTAAAGAAAGATCAACTTAATGTAAGTCATGTTCATTCAAAAGCCTGACAGCAGCAGGGAAGAAGATGTTCTTGAGTCAGTTGGCACATGACCTCAGGCTTTTGTATTTTTTTCCCAAGGGATGAAGGTGGAAGAGAGAATGTTGGGCTGTGTGGGGTCCTTAATTATGCTGGCTGCTTTGCTGAGGCAGCAAGAAATGTAGACAGAGTCAATGGGTGTGAGGCTGGTTTGCGTGATGGATTGGCTACATTTACAACATTTTGTAGTTCCTTGCGGTCTTGGACAGAGCAAGAGCCATATCAAACTGTGATAAGACCAGAAAGAATGCTTTCTATGGTGCATCTGTAAAAATTAGTGTGAGTTGTAGCTGACATGCCAAATTTCCTTAGTCTTCTTAGAAAGTAGAGGCATTGGTCGGCTTTCTTAACAAGAACACTGTGTTGGTATAGGGGGAGCATGGTTGTTGGTGATCTGGACATCTAAAAACTTGAAACTCTCGATCCTTTCTACTTTGTCCCTGTTGATGTAGACAGACGCATGTTTTCCTTTACACTTCCTGAAGTCGATGACAATCTCCTTCGTTTTGTTGACATTGAGGGAGGGATTATTGTTGCCGCACCAGTTCACCAGATTCTCAATCTCATTCCAATACTGTGTTTCATCATTGTCTGAGATCTGACCCACTACGGTGGTGTCATCAGCAAAGTTGAAAATCAGATTGAAGGGGAATTTGGCCACACAGTCATAGGTATATAAGGAGTATAGTAGGGGGCTAAGAACACAGCCTTGTGGGGCACTGGGTTTGAGGATGATCATGGATATATATTGTGAATAACTGAGGGTGAAGTACTAATCCCTGCAGGACCTCACTATTCATTGCCTGCCACTGTCGTGGTTCCCCAAGACGACAACTTATTTAACCCGATTGAAACAGAGAGTCTGAGTTGTAATCTTCCAAGCAGTAGACTTTATTTTCCAGTACAAGAGAAATAAAGCCGGGAGGTCCGGAACACTCCACAGAGCCCTCGGCTTACAGTCTTTTTATGCACATTTCAGCTCCATATCTCAAGATTCTTATCTCGCTTTTACAATGCGACCTCGTTTAGCCACCATTGTTTCTGTACTGACCCCTTATTTACCTTGCTTGAGATTGGTCACCCATTGTTATGTCTCTTTTCCTCTCGAAACCATGGTAGTTACATCCTTTGCCCTTATCTTTACGACTCTGCTTGTACAATAGTGGTTTAGCTGACTTAGGCCGAATGTGAAGAAAAACATGCTCACTTTATTCTTTCTTGCTTGTTACGATCATATATTAAGCTGGACAGCTGTATAGTACCCATTGTCTCCCCAAGTGACTGCTGTTTGCATTTGCTAATAAGTAACTGCTATACTACTTCTCTGGGTCTCCTGCTCTGATCACATTTGCTACACTTGATTATATTAGGTTACAAATCAGCTATACTTGATTACCCATCCCAATTCTACTTCAAGGAAGACACTCTAATACTATCCGTGATTCCATATTTCATACCCAGTTTAGGTACAATTGTTCAGTACAAATTCTCTAAGTACTAACATGCTTACATATTGAGTACAAATTTCCTTACACCACATTGAAAAAGACCCATTTATTCCTACTCTCTGTTTCCTGTCAGCTAAACAATTTTAACTTTTGCATACTAATCTATGAAATATTTTATCAAAAGCTTTCTGAATATCTAAATACATCACATCAACTGGTTTACACTCACCTGTTCTACACATTATGTCCTCAAAAAACTCCAGTTGATTTGTCAAGTATGATTTCTATTTTAGAAATCCATGTTGACTTTGTTTAATCCCATTGATATTTTCTAAGTGTCCTGTTACCACACCGTTTATAATAGACTTTAACATTTTCGCTACTACTGATGTTAGGATAACGGCTTTGTAATTCCCTGTTTCCTCCCTCCTTTTTCAAATAGTGGGATTACATTTGCCACCTTCCAATCTGCCAGGACTGTTCCAGAAGCAACAGTGATTTGGAAGATGATAACCAATGTGTCCATTATTTCCATGGCCACCACCCTGGGATGTCAATTATGGGCCTGATTTTACCATTTTCATTCTAAGTGCTGAATCTGGGTGCAATTCAGATCCGACTTAGAAATCTGCTTTCAGGCATCCCCACACGCACTCAGCCTAAAAAAAAAATTGCAAGTCTGAATCACACTGTGGGCGGGACTTACTGCACCCGAAATGATTGGAGCTCTGAACTGCGCGTGCGCAGTTAGAAAAAAGTTTGAAAAAGCGTGCCCATGTCAGATCGCTCCCAGGCCACGGAAAGCAGAGAAAGCAGTGCAGGAGCGAAACTAGACAACGATAAGCCCTCCTTCCCCCACCAGAGAATGATCTGACCTCCCCACCGCCCCCATCATCGATCTGAGTCGTAGAGCGGTTGGAAGCTCTGAACTCACCTCTTCAGCAGCTGGAGCGCCGGAAAGAAACCTTTATTTAGCATATCCATTTCGGCGCAATTCCAGATTGGCAAACGTGGTGGTAAAGGGGGAAATGCTGATAATGTTGGGCGGGCAGTTCATTAATTCAATTGAAATGCCCGTTTCGGGCACAAATTGGTTTGTGGCTGTTCCCAGGCCTCAGTAAAGTGGCCATCTGCACGAATGAGTTAATGGCTCACACCCAACTTTATCATATTTTTGCACTCGAAATTGGGCCCACTGAGTCCTGTGGATTTATCAGCATACAGATCCATTAATTTCTCAGCCTTTTCTTTAGCGATACTTTCTCTTTCTTAATAGACCCTTGATTCTCTAGCACTTCTGGAAACTTATCCGTGTCTTCCTCCATGAATTCAGAACATATAATATAAGAATATAAGTAGTAGGTGCAGGAGTAGGCCATCTAGCCCTTCGAGCCTGCCCCGCCATTCAATAAGATCATGGCTGATCTGAAGTGGCTCAGTTCCACTTTCCCGCTTTCTCCCCATAACCCTTAATTCCCTTGCCTCCCAAAAACCTATCTACCCGTGTCTTAAATATATTTAATGAGGTAGCCTCCACCACTTCAACGGGCAGAGAATTCCAGAGATTCACCACCCTTTGAGTGAAGAAGTTCCTCCTCAACTCCGTTCTAAACTGCCCCCCCCTTATCTTGAGGCTGTGCCCTCTAGTCCTACTGTCCTTTCTGAGCGGGAAGAATCTCTCTACCTCTACCCTATTCATCCCCTTCATTATCTTATACGTCTCTGTAAGATCCCCCCTCATCCTTCTAAACTCCAACAAGTACAAACCCAGTCTATTTAGTCTCTCTTCATAGTCCAACCCCCTCATCTCCGGTATCAGCCTAGTGAACCTCCTCTGCACTCCCTCCAAGGCCAAAATATCCTTGCGCAAGTGCGGCGACCAAAATTGCACACAGTACTCCAGCTGCGGCCTCACCAGTGCCCTGTACTGGTGGATTCAATAGGATAGATATAGAGAAACTATTTCCTTTTGTGAAGAAAAATAGAGACTGAAGGTACATAACCTTGCTAAGCCTTCTGGGAGAGAAAGCAGATTCAGGCCGATAGGTCTTTTTGAAATTAGGAGAATGCACATATAATTTGAGCAATCATGAGTAAATTGAATTGAGGTACAAATAATGATTCACATCTTTATTTTTAAATTCCCCTATGGCTTTACACCTCTATCACTATCCTTCTCCAGAACAAAAGTAGTTATTTAATTAATCCACCATTTCTTTGTTCTTTATTATAAATTCTCCTGTTTTGGACTGTAAGGGACCTACATGGCCGAATGGTCTACTCCTGTTTCCATGCTTTTGCATTTATCTTCACTAATTGTTTTCCCTTTACATTCTTAAAGGAGTTTCTACCATTCTTTTGTTACTTGCAAATTTTTCCCCTCTTAATCAATCTCTTGGTCCTCCTTTGCTGAATATGGAACTTTGATTTGATTTGATTTATTGTTGTCACATGTATTAATATATAGTGAAAAGTATTTTTTTCTTGTGTGCTATACAGACAATGCATACCATTCATAGAGAAGGAAACAAGAGAGTGCAGAATGTAGTGTTACAGTTATAGCTAGGGTGTAGAGAAGGATTAACTTAATGCAAGGTAGGTCCATTCAAAAACCTGACAGCAGCAGGGATGGAGCTGTTCTTGAGCTGGTTGGTACATGACCTCAGACTTTTGTATCTTTTTCCTGAGAGAAGAAGATGGAAGAGGGAATGTCCATGGTCCATGGGGTCCTTGATTATGATGTGGGAGGTGTAGACAGAGTGAATGGATGGGAGGCTGGTTTGCGTGATAGACTGGGCTTCGTTCAAGACCCTTTGTAGTTTCTTGTGGTTTTGGTCAAAACAGGAACCATACCAAGCTATGATACGTCCAAAAAGGGTGCGTTATATGGTGCATTGTAAAAGTTGATTAGAGTTGTAGCAGACATGCCAAATTTCCTTAGCCTCCTGAGAAAGCAGAGGCATTAGTGCGCTTTCTTAACTATTGCATCAGCATGGAGGAACCAAGACATGTTGCTGGTGATCTGGACACTTAGAAACTTGAATCTCTCGACCATAGACAGGGGCATGTCCTCCACTACACTTCCTGCAGTCAATGACTATCTCCTTCATTTTGTTGACATTGAATGAGAGATTATTGTTGTTGCAACAGTTCATCCGATTCTCTATCTCTTTCGTGTACTCCATCTCGTCATTGTTTGAGATCTGACCCACTATGGTTATGTCATCAGCAAACTGGAAAATCGAGTTGAGGGGAATTTGGCCATGCAGTCATACGTGTATAAAGTTTATTAGTGTCAGAAGTAGGCTTATATTAAGACTGCAATGAAGTTACTGTGAAAATCCCCTAGTCGTCACCGTCGGTGCCTGTTTGGACACACTGAGAGAAAATTTAGCATGGCCAATGCACTTTAGCCAGCACATCTTTCAAACTGTGGGAGGAAACCAGAGCAATCAGAGAAAACCTACGCAGACACAGTGAGTGCACGGACAGTGACTCAAGCGATGAATTGAACCCAAGACCTTGGCACTGTGTATGGCAGCAGTGCTAACCACTGTGCCACTCAGGAGTATAGTAAGGGGCTGAGGACACAGCCTTGCTGGGTACTGGTGTTAAGGATAATCGTGGAGGGGATGTTGTTGCCTATCTCTATTGATTGCGGTCTGTGGGTTAGGAAGTTCAGGATCCAGTTGCAGAGAGAGGAGCCGCTCTCCCAATCCTTAGGCTTGCTACTTTTTCTAGCAACGATACATAACTCCTCTTTGGGTCTAATACCATCCTTAAATTATCTTGTAAGCCGTGGATGTTTCTTGTTTTGCTTTTGCCCCAAAAAGGAATGTATAACTGTTGCAGTGCATACATTCATTTTTTAAAGAGTTTTCCAATCTATCTCAGCCTCATACCTTCATAGTTTCTTTCGTTTAGATTTAAGACCTATGTTTCAGATTGGATTTCTTCACTTTCCAGCCAAATTAAGAATTCAGTCATGTTATGGTCATTGTTCTCTTAAGGACTCTGCCCAACAAGGTTATTAATTAACCCCTTCTCATTGCATAATAGCAAATCTTTGAAAGCATGTCCCCTTGTCAGTTCCTTGACATACTGGTCTAAAAAAACTATCTTGCACACCCTCTAGGAATTCATCCACCATAGTATTTTTGCTTATTTTGTTTGCCCATTCTATACGTAGATTAAAGTCACCTATGATCACTGCAGCACTCTTGTTACTTGCATCTTGAATTTCCTATCTAATTGCATCCCCTAATCCACCACCACTCTTCTGAGGCCTATAGGCAACTTCCACTAATGGTTTCCATCCTTTGTTGCTTCTTAGCTCCATCCAGAATGATTCTACATTTATACTTTGTGAGCCAATATCTTAGATTAGAATCACTGAACCTCTACAGTACAAAAGGAGCCCATTCAGCCCATCATGACTTCACTGGCAACAATCCTACCAAGGCCCTATGCCCCTAAACCCATGTATTTATCCTGCTAGCCCCCCGATACTAAGGGGCAATTTAGCATGGCCGATCCACCTAACCTACACATCTTTGGAACAAAGAACAAAGAAAATTACAGGACAGGAACAGGACCTACGGCCCTCCAAGCCTGAATCAATTATACTGCCAGACTGAACGAAAACCCCCTATCCTTCCAAGGACCATATCCCTCCATTCTTATCCTATTCATGTATTTGTCAAGATGCCACTTAAAATTCACTATTGTATCTGCTTCCACTACCTCCCCCGGCAGTGAGTTCCAGGCACCCACAACCCTCTGTGCAAAAAAGTATATCTCCTTTAAACTTGCCCCTCGCACCTTAAACCTATGCCCCCTAGTAATTGACTCTTCTGCCCTGGGAAAAAGCTTCTGACTATCCACCCTGTCCATGCCTCTCATAATCTTATGGACTTCCATCGGGTCGCCCCTCAACCTCTGTTGCTCCAGTGAAAACAAACCAAGTTTCTCCAACCTCTCCTCTTAGCTAATGCCCTCCATGCCAGGCAACATCCTGGTAAATCTTTTCTGTGCCCTCGCCAAAGCCTCCACATTCTTCTGGTAGTGTGGCAACCAGAATTGAACACTATATTGCAAGTGCGGCCTAACTAAGATTCTATAAAGCTGCAACATGACTTGCCAATTTTTAAACTCAATGCCCCGACCAATGAAGGCAAGCACGCCATATGCCTTCTTGACTACCTTCTCCACCTGCGTTGCCACTTTCAGTGACCTGTGTCACTACACCCAGATCCCTCTGCTATCAATACTCTTAAGGATTCTGCCATTTGCTGTACATTTCCTATTTTTATTAAACCTTCCAAAATGCATCACCTCACATTTGTCGGGATTAAACTCCATCTGCCATCTCTCCACCCAAGCCTCCAACCAATCTATGTCCTGCTGTATCCTCTGATGGTCCTCACCACTATCCGTAAATCCACCAACTTTTGTGTCACTAACAAATGTATTAATAAAACCAGTTACATTTTCTTCAAAATCGTTTATGTATGTTATGAGGAGCAATGGTCCCAGCACTGATCCCTGAGGAAGGCCACTTGTCACAGCCCTCCATTCAGAAACACACCTTTGGACTGTGGGAGGAAACCCAGAGCACCTGGAGGAAATCCACGCAGATGCAGGGAGAATGTGCAAATTACACACAGACAGTGACATAAGGCCAGAATTGAACCGATTCCCTGGTGCTATGAGACAGCGGTGCTAACCACTGTGCCACCATGTTGCCCAGTGCTCTTTCATAAGAACGTAAGAACATAAGAAATAGGAGCAGGAGTAGGCCATCTAGCCCTTCGAGCCTGCCCCGCCATTCAATAAGATCATGGCTGATCTGAAGTGGATCAGTTCCACATCCCCGCCCTCTCCCCATAACCCTTAATCCCCTTGCCTATCAAAAACCTATCAACCCGCGTCTTAAAAATATTTAGCGAGACAGCCTCCACCACTTCAGCGGGCAGAGAATCCCAGAGATTCACCACCCTTTGAGTGAAGAAGTTCCCCCTCAACTCCGTTCTAAACCGCCCCCCTTTATCTTGAGGCTGTGCCCCTTAGTCCTACTGTCCTTTCTGAGCGGGAAGAGTCTCTCCACCTCTATCCTATCCATCTCATTCATCATCTTATATGTCTCAATGAGATCTCCCCTCATTCTTCTAAACTCGAACGAGTACAAGCCTAGTTTATTCAGCCTCTCCTCATAGCTCAACCCCCTCAACTCCAGCATCAGCCTAGTAAACCTCCTCTGCACTCCCTCCAAGGCCAAAATATCCTTGCGTAAGTACGGCACCCAAAACTGCACACAGTACTCCAACTGCGGCCTCACCAGTGCCCTATACAGCTGCAGCAAGACCTCCCTACTTTTATATTCAATCCTCCTCGCTATGAAGGCCAGCATCCCATTAGCCTTCCTGACCACCTGCTGCACCTGCAGGCTGGGATTTTGCGACTCATGCACAAGGACCCCGAGGTCCCTCTGCACCGTCGCATGCTGCAGTTTTTCGCCACGTAAGTAATAGTCCTTCCTACCATTATTCCTACCAAAGTGGACAACCTCACATTTGCCAACATTAAATTCCATTTGCCAGTTCCTGGCCCATTCGCCCAGCCTATCTAGATCCTTCTGCAGACTCTCCACACCCTCCGTACAATTTGCCATTCCACCAATCTTGGTGTCATCAGCAAATTTTGACACCATACACTCGGTTCCCTCCTCCAGATCATCTATATAAATGGTAAATAGCTGAGGCCCCAGCACCGACCCCTGGGGCACTCCACTAGTCACCAACCGCCAATCCGAATAGCACCCATTGACCCCCACTCTCTGCCTCCTATTTGACAGCCAATCCTCTATCCACGCTAACACCCTACCCCCAACTCCATGCCCCCTGACCTTCTGTAATAACCTCTTGTGCGGCACCTTATCAAACGCCTTCTGAAAATCAAGAAACACCACATCCACCGGCTCTCCTCTATCCACCGCCCTAGACACATCCTCATTATTGCACTAATTTCATTCTTAACTAACAATACCTTCCCTTCTCCTTTCTCTTTTTGCCCGTCATTCCTAAATATCAAATATCCGTCAATATTCAGTTCCCAGTCACCTGACAGATATGTCTTTTGTAATCACCATCATATTGTACTGGCATGACCAATTTGCACTGTTTATTCATCTACTTATTCTGAATATTCCATGATTTCAGATACAGTGTTTTTATACTTGGCCAGAATTTTATGTTGATCGGGTGGGTGCATGCCTGACTCTGAAGTGCATAAAATTGCAAGAAAAGATGCGGGCACACATCCCAATGTCATCGCACAATCATGCAATGTTTCAGTTAGTGGGCACGCTTGAGTGAAAGTGCACCTGTCAACCGTCAAGCAGTAATTTAGCCCATTAAGGGGCCAATTAAATGGCATTTTACATGGTCTGTCTGTATTTATAGTTGGTTGGCTGGACAATTGGCCAGGCAGTCTTTACATTTTCGCTGCAACCTCGATCCAGAGTGGGATAAACTATCCGAGCTGAAATAAAATAAACTAATGTGCCTGGGATCAAATGTCTATTCTTGATTGTGCTGCATAGACACACGTGGCATGGTTTGACATCAATATTTATTTTTCATGGGATAGCAGCTCTCTTGAGAGGAAGCACATTGGAAATGGAAGCTTGCACTCTCCCTTTTCTTGGTGACTGAGCCAGCTTCTTCCAGGATGCTCCTCTGTCATCTCTGTTAGATGTTTATTACTGGGAGGGACAGTAATTGCTTTCATGCCAAACATATTAGGCCACAATCAGGCATATTTCTATATGCACTGAGCCTATTTTATTTTATTGCCTATACCAACATGGTAGGTGGCACACTCCCATCTATTTCATAATGAACATGCATTTCAAGGTTTGGGGGTTCATTTGCTGCCTGAAAAATGGAGGTGATGCCTTGAAATTTCTATACAATTATATAGGGTGGTATGGTGGCACAGTGGTTAGCATTGCTGCCTCACAGTGTCAAGGATCCGGGTTTGATTCCCGGATCCTTGGGTCATTGTCTGTGCAGAGTCTGCGCGTTCTCCCCGGATCTGCATGAGATTCCTCCAAGTGTTCCATTTTCCTCCCACAGTCTGAAAGACATGCTGGTTAGGTGCATTGGCCATGTTAAATTCTCCCTCAGTGTACCCATACAGGTGCCAAAGTGTGGCGACAGGGGGATTTTCACAGTAGCCTCAATGCAGTGTTAATGTAAACGTACTTGGAACACTGATAAGTAAACTTTGAATTGAATTAGCTGATAAACCCTGGCTCCTCGACATAAAAAAGTGGAGGATTTGAAAACAAGTAAAATAAGTAGATGTGAAACGATGATGCTTTTTATTTTGATGTCTTTAAAGTAACAGTTAACGTCAGCCGCCGTCCTTTCTCACAGGTTGAAAATGAACCATGCCCTTTTGACCCTGAAGTTTGGAATCAAACAGTTGAAGAAATAAACTTCGGTGGTCTTCTATCATTTACTTCTTTTAGCAAATTTGAGGACCTACCTCCCTGTATAAAAGCAAGTGATGAAGCAAAATCTTGTGACAAGTCTTCAAAAAGGCCAGCAAGAACAAGAAGAAAAAACACGAAACTGCTGAATCAACAAATATATTTTCTGTCAGATGATGGGACGATCAAACCCTCAGATACTACACAGCACATAAAAAGTCAACCAACAACGAAAGCAACTGGGAAGACTTACGGAATGAAAGGTGTTGTTTGTCCCAAAAAATGTTTTCCTACTGTCCAAACAATTTCACCTCGTCTTATGGATACAAAAGAATCTTCAGTCTGCAAGAAACAGGCTCGAGAACTGGAATCTGTAGGTATCATCAATCCAGCCAAGACTAGTATGAGTAATAATACTTTGTTACGTTTGACTGGTAAGGCTTTCTTGCGTTCAGAAAATAATATTGTAAATGAGGGACGTCCTGAATCTGTACAAAATCCTGAAGCTTCCACTTCAATTGCTAAGTTGTCTGTTTCCTTATCTGACACAAAAGTACCCGCTGAAAGTACTGCTTTTGGCACACAACATGAAGTCAAACCAGGAGCTCAATCTTCTCAATTCATACATTCAGTGAAACAGCTGGATGACAATGCTCTGATACACTCTCTCTAAAATCTTGAGGGCCAAAAGTCATCTGTACGTATATCCAGCTCTTTACCATTACTTGATGTTATGCCAATTCTTGCACTTAAATCTACTCCCAACAGCTCTTTGCCTTCACACTTCAACCCATCTCATTCCTCTTCATTCACAGAGAAAGGTACAAATATTAGTCCATCAAAAGGAAGAATAATGATGGAAGAATCTCTGAAGCATAATCCTGCCATCATATCATCTGATACCAGCCAATACCCTGTTCTTAGCATACCATCTATGAGCATTTCTGGAGAAGACAATGCAGACTTGGATGAACAATTGTCATCAGACACAACAGTACCTCTTAAAAGATCTGGAATCAAAGTCTTCAATGAATTGATTGATAATGATGATGAAGGTAACAAGAAGTATTTCTGAAATGTTAAATGCTATTTCAGGTGGTTGAAAATGAAGTAGGCTTAAAAAAGAATTAATTAGCATTTCCTCCATAAGGATATTACTGAACATTTTTTCCCCTATTTGAGCTACAGTTCAAAGATAAAGAACTTAATTAACATTACTTATAATCTCAAGATACCTCAAAGTATTTTAAAGCCAATGAAGTACTTTTTGCAGTGAAGCCTCTAATGTAATGTAGGAAATCTAGCAGCCAATTTGTAGACAGCAGAATCCTACTAGCAACCATGTGGTAACGATTAAGTCAGCTATTTTAGTGTAATTGATGAGGGGTAGATTTTTTAATACTTTTTGTGGGATGTAAGTGTTCTGGCAAGGCCAATATTTCTTGCCCATCCTTAATTGCCCTTGAACTGAATAACTTGTTCAGTCATTTCAGAGTGCAGTTAAGAGTTAATGACATTGCTGAGGGTCAGGAGTCACATGGCGGTCATATAAGATAAGAATGGCAGATTTCCTTACCTAAAGGGTGAACCAAATGGGTTTTTAACAGTTGCCTCTTAAATTAATTTTACACAAAGAAACAGGTTCATCCCTTCCATTCTTATCCCTTATTAATATGTTTGCCTTCATAAAACTATCTGGAATACAAATTGTATCATCAGTCACCACTGTAAGACCATAAGACATAGGAGCAGAATTAGGCCACTCGGCCCATCGCATCTGCTCCACCATTCAATTGTGGCTGATGTTGGTACTTTTCTCTCATCTCTACCACATCTTCCTAGATTTGATTCCTTGCTCACTCTATTTAGTTTTAAACCCATTATATGACTTGCTAGAAAGTTGAATGCACTCATATCTCATTCCACCCCCTCTTTTATTTGAAAATGAAGGCCAGTTGTAGACTAGTAAATGACATGGTTCTGGAATCTTGTATTTGGTTTAGTCATACACCCTGAACTTATGATTCCCAGTTGGCTGTGCTGGAGGTGGCCTCAGTATGGATGGCATCGGGCATCCTTGAGGTGTATGCAGTGGCTGCACGGCTTGCTGGGATGGCCTCCATTTCCATTGGAGTAAAAGGCCTGGATTATAGGCTGGATATTTAGTGTGCTGTGGTGGAATGTCAACCTTGATTTTGTGTTCAAGTCTCTGGGCTGGGAAACAAACCCACTTATGATTTAAAGGCGTTAACACTAACCACTAAACCATGACTAAGTATTGATTTTAATATCCTTCTTCAGTTCAAATCCCGCATGATGTAGTTATGAGTCATAGAGGTTATACAGAAAAACCTCCGATTTTGTGATGAATTAACTGATCTCAGTTATGACAATTGGAAGATTACTAAAATTTGAATGTCCTGAGCCAAGCCAGAGAAACAACAGTCAGGCTTCCTGTTCATGAACATTGTAGAAGTGCTGGGTTCCAAGGATTTAGAATAATAACATTAAATACTCTTCCAAGTAGCTCTTATAGTCTATGTGTCCGGGGAGCACTCCGTGCTACTGACTTGTGACCCCTTACGTACCCGCACCATCCCAGCATCCACATGACCACCCAGTCTACATTTTCCCTATTTAAGTTTGGACTACCGGTAATACTGAGATATATCAATGTGCAGGAATAGGCACTGGAGGTGAACTATTTACAACATACAAATTAAACAGGCTAAAGCACACAACTTTTCACATTGTGTGAAACACGATATCACATTCCACCTCCTCTTTTATTTAAAAATGAAGGCCAGTTGTAGACTAGTCCATGACATAGTTCTGGAACCTTGTATTTAGTTTAGTCATACACCCTGAACTTGTGATTACCAGTTGGCTGTGCTGGAGGTGGCCTCAGTATGGATGGCATTGGGCATCCTTGTGGTGTACGCTGTAGCTGCGTGCCTTGCTGGGTTGGCCTCCATTTCCTTTGGAGTAAAGGGCTGGATTATAGGCTGGATATCTGGAGTATTGTGGTGGTTGATGATGCTGGTTCAGGTGCCAGCAGTCGTGGTGTTGCCAGTTTCGTATGTAATGGACATTGCCTAAACCATTTGGAATGCCAGTGTCTGTTGGAATTTTGGAGGGATAGAATGCTTTGTAGTGCATCTGATGACATGAAGATGGACAGTAAAGTAAATTATGAAGAGGACATAACGTAGCTAAAAAAAGGACATAGATGGGTTAAGTGAATTGGCAAAGATCTGGCAAATGAAGTATTGTGGTAGGAGGGAAAAAAATAGCTTATTATCTAAATTGAGTGATTGCAGAGCTCTTGAGATTTAGATGGAACGTGGTGTCCAATCACATGAACCATGTAAGACTAGTAAGTACAGCAAGTAATTTAGAAAGCTGATGGAATGTTATCATTCATTGGGAGAGGAATCAATTACAAAAGGAGGGAAGTTATGCTTCAGCTATAAAGGGCACTGGTGAGACCACAGCTGGAGAACTGTGTGCAGTAATGGTCTCTTTATTTAAAGAAGATTGTAAATATATCGGAAGCAGTTTGGAGAAGGTTTATGTGATTAGTACCTGGAATGGGTGGGTTGTCTTACACGAAAAGGGTGGTCAAACAAGGCTTGTATCTGCTGGAGTTTAGGAGAATAAGAGATTACTTGATTGAAATGTATAAGAATCTGAAGGGATTTGACAGGGTGGATGTGGAAATGATCATTCCTCTTGTGGGACAATCTAGAACTAGAGTCTGCTAGTAATCCAGAGACTCAGGGTAAAGCTCTGGGGATCCGAGTTTGAATTCCAAGTTTGAATTCAACAAAAGAATCAGCAATAATCAGACGGACTTGAATAATTTATATTATATGCATTAAGATAAAGCACAAATGGTAGTGTATGTGTGATAAGATCTTTGACAAATGTTTAATCTGCCTCTCCTTCAATGTTACAGATGAAGATGCCACTGAAACATAGACACAAATGCTGCCCTACAGTGCCCTGATTGTTGCTATTCCTCATCAGGAAATTAACTGCTACCACACTCTCCAAATATTTTGATGATTGCTGTCTTGTCCATTGTTAATCCATGCACTATGCTTAATATTGTTTTACATTCATTGTGCAATAAAACTTCACAGTAGCAACATCTGCCACTTCTAAGTGTATGTGATATATTTTTATTCACAAGATTATGTTTAATTTGGTATTTCTAAAAAATTAAATTCATTAAACAATGTTTTGGTTTACTTTCATCCATCTAATCCTGCCTCCTAGAGTTAGGGGGATTAGCAGGGTAAACACATGGCCTAGGTGGGATTTTGTCAGTGCAGGCTCAATGGGCCGAATGGCCTCCTTCTGCACTGTAGTGAATCTATGATTCTATTGACTTGTGCAAGATATCAAAATGGGATGGAATGAGACTTCACACTTGTACAAGTAAATTCTTCATCTCAGAGAAATTGTTTCAAGTAGTTATGACTTACCATGTTGTTATAAATTCAATTACATTTGAACAGGCAAGCGCTAACTTTTTCTATGTTAATTAATGAGAATCTAGTGGATAAATTCACAACTTCATGCCCTTCAAGTGTTTGAAAATTGAATCTCATGGCACAATATTATTATAGCAAAGCTTGTGGAGGAAGTAACAGGACGACTTGAACAGCTTGAACAGCAACTGCCTGATATCTGCATTTTACCATGTCTGCAGAGATTTGATATGCTGTTAAGTAACAATGAACACCAATATCCTCACCATTATTCCTACTGCAAAAGCTGGACCATTATGCCAGCTAGTAATATGCATCTACATGCTAATGTCGTGATGTTGCACAATAATGCCACCACATTACCCTCCACAAACTGTTCTGCAATCATACATATTTTTAATGAGGCCAGGTAGATTAGTGAAAACCAGCAAGTTTCAGTAAAAGCAGTGTCCCTGAAATTCCGAGGGATTTTCCCAATTCTCCTGTTGACATGCCTAGTTATGGAATGGAGAAAGCTAGGTGATTTTGAAAAAAATGACCCAAGATAATTCAAAGAGTTACACAATGAATAACTAAATAAATAGTAAATGGGGTATTGACATTTTTGTGAGGTTCTTCTGATTGTCCATTTTAAATCTTAAACATTTCAAAAAATAGAATTCCTACAGTGCAAAAAGAGGCAATTTGGTCCACACCGACTGTCTGAAAGAGCATCTCACCCAGGCCCTCCCCTCTACTGTATCCCTGAGACAATGTACATTTACCATGGCTAATCCACCTAACCAACACATCTTTGGACTGTGGGGGAGAAACTGGAGCACCAGGAACAAATCCATGCAGACATGGGGAGAACATGCAAACTCTACATAGAGTTCCAAGACTGGAATTGAACCGGTGTCCTGGCATTGTGGGGCAGCCATGCTAACCACTGTGCCATCCTTTGGAGCTTTGCTTAGATCTTCCACCAAAGCTTTGGTGGATTGGTCAAGAGGCCTCTAGGTCAAATATTTGAGTTCAATATATCTTCTCTAGCAAGTTCCTGAAACCCTGGGACACACCTGACGTCTGTTCAATGGAATGTGAAAAAATCATTTATTTCTCCATGATTTTGAGCTAATGATAATGAAAAAAAAAATGAAGAGCTGATGTAAGAGATAAGAAACCCAGAATTATACTTTTAAACTGAACACAAGACTGATAACTTCAGTGACCAGGGCTAGAAGTGTCACATTCCTTCAAATGTGTTTACTCTATTGTTATAGCATTGAGGTCAATTCTGATTGACAAACCTCAGCCACATGGGCTTCATGAGGTTGGGTAAGTTGCAATTTGGAGGATTGAATCAGTGACTGTAGAAGAAAGACAAGAAAATAGAACAGTGAAAAAGTAAAGAACAGAAAACTAAGGAAGGGAAAAATGAACCTGCAGTAGATGTTGAAAAACAAGAAAGAGAAAAAGGGCTATTGTTCAGTTTCATGATGTCCCTAATGATTTTACTCTAAAGAAGATGGATGTTGCTACTTTCCTTTTCTGAGCCCAAGAAACAAACCAAAATTTGAGGCTTGCTGTGTTAAAGAGTGGGATTTAACTTGAAGCTTGAACCACGTTGCTCAATCTTACTGTTCGCACAGCATGGAGGTAACAACTACAAAAATAGTCACATAGTCTGGGACATAGAATTGAGAGTATTTCCCTCTGCTGAGCCCATTGGGAAATCTTGGCAAATTGTGCAATGCAGGGCTCATTAATTTTGGTAATTTTTGGTAATTGCAAGTTCATTGACTCTTGCCACACAGAGAGTTCATATTGTGGCAAGTATCATTTGCACCAAACAAGTGCTGGGCAATGATCATCTCCAACAAGAGAGAATCTAACTATTACCCCTTGACTTTCAGTGGTATTATCATTACTGAATCCCTCACTATCAACATCCTGGGTGTTACCATTGACAGAAACTGAACTGAATTAACCATATAAATACTATAGCTACCAGAGCAGCTCAGAGGAAAGGAATCCTGTGGTGAGTAACTCACCTCCTGACTCCTGTCCACCATCAAGGCACAAGTCAGAAGTCTGATGGAATACCCTCCACTTGCGAGTAATTGAGTGATGTGATTGATTGCCACACTTCTGTCCCCAAGAATCATCACCAAACAAATGGATAAAAGCAAATTACTGGGGATGCTGGAACCTGAAACCAAAAGAGAAAATGTTGGAAAATCTCAGCAGGCCTGGCAGCATCTGTAAGGAGAGAAAAGAGCCGACATTTCAAGTCCAGATGACCCTTTGTCAAAGCTGAATCTCCAGAAGCTTTGACAATGGGTCATCTGGACTTGAAACGTCAGCTCTTTACTCTCCTTACAGAAGCTGCCAGGCCTGCTGAGATTTTCCAGCGTTTTCTCTTATGGTCACCAAATATTTCCTTAAGGGGAACTTCTAGCCATCATTGCCCTCTGCTGTGAGTGCACATTGCCATTTGCAAATAAGACTGGATGACAATGACCAAGCCTTTCCCTGCAACTTTCCCCATTCATCTCTACTCTGCCTATTATACAAGTGACAGTACAAGCAACACGGTGATATCTCTATGCATAATAACACATAGAGCAGCCTATCTCAATTCAAGCTTTACTAAACTTTACCAATGCCTAAATTTGTATTTCTTTCTTAATTTCACTAAATTATCAATTAACATGAACATTGAAGAAATTTAAATTTCTGGAAATTTATTTTCCATAGTGTATCCACCTCTATCTATGATAAGAAGGATAGAAGGGAAAGGACATGGAAGAGGCTAAATTAGAGGAAAGTAGAGAGAAAAATGTTTGTTTCTATTACACTGATATCAATTCACAGCAAATATAGAGCTAAAAGGTCTTATTTATGTTTCTATGTCCATCAAGCAACCTCATAGATGCTACTGAGTATTCAATATATTGACTGAAAATTTGCAGCCCAATTTGATAAGACTCTCTGCATTTTCTGTAACAATGAAAGTAGTTGGTCCCTTTTTTTACCACCGGATCTTTCCAGACAGTTTTGGCAGACCTTTTATCATATTTGTCAGACTGTAATTCGCGACTGTATTGCGCAGGTCATTGATGCTTCTTTTATATATGTGTTGCAGATTGTATTTTATCAATGAAAGTGCTGAGTAGTCCAATTTTATGTAATGGCAGGGTCCCCACAGATGCAAAAAAGGAATACTTGTGGTTTTGAAAGCTACAAATAACAATACTAACCACCCCACCTACCTGCAATTTCATTAATTAGAGAGATTTGATTCTATCAAAGAATGTGATACCAAATAATTTATGGTGCACTTTAATGGCTCCTATGCTTAATTAAAATTTATCACATAACATCTCACCATACCAGTCCAGATTACTCAAATCCATGTAAAGGAACAATTGATGAGTCATGAGGAATATTCCCTGCAGCCATTGCCAATGACTCAGTAAGTATCATTTATCTGTGCATAGTGACATACATTCAGGGGGAAATGGTTCTGGAGCTGTTCAACATGTAATTAAGCTGTTAGATTGTGGTCCAGCATCATAAAATGACAATGAGGGATGTTGAATGATGCAAAATGTTGGTTGAAAGACTTGATTCACTAAATATCATTAAGTATTATATCCCTAGATGTTGCTTAAGAAGACCTTGCAAGGTCCATTTGGGTAGGTATGCATTTAATTTGTCTGGGGTTTAGATTAATGTGGGGTGATCTGTCTGCTTTTATTCTTATTGGACTGTCATAGTAATTTGCTATAATTGAGTGCTTTGCTGAACCATTTCAGAGGATAGTTAAAAGTCAACTGCACAATTGAGAATCTAGAGTCATATATTGACCAGACTGGGTAAGGATGGCAAATTTCCTTCCCTAAAGGACTTCAGTGAACCAGATTGGAATTTACAACAATTCTGTGGTTTCAAGGCCACAATTACTGATGCTAGCTTTTTGTTCCAGTTATTTCATTAATTGAATTTAGATTCCACCAGCTGCTACGATGAGAGAGCAGGAGCATCTTTGATTTGAGGTTCATGTCTAGATAGATGGTATCAAATGTGATTTTGAGTCAGGCCTTGGGGCTATTATAACATCAAAAGCATAAGAGGAAATGTTTCAAGAAAAATTGCCTTACAAAAAAAATTGTTTTGCTGAAATTTTTTTTTTGGGCATCCATGGGCAGTCCTCAGAGATGACAAACATCCAGGTAAGGTATCAGAACCAACAAAAATAATGGTCTGTAATTGTAGTTAGAATCCCTCATTGAAGATGAGAGATTTGTTTTGTAGCCTGAAGTTAAATTGTGGCAATATTTTTAAAAAAGGCCATCGCTCAAACACTTGCGGACGTACTTATGCAAGAGTAGGAGGGGGTTGAATTGGATAGTCCCTGAACTCAAGCATGGAAAGATATGATCAATGTATGATTTGAAGTGATGCAGCATATAAGCATTGTGCTGTCTGCTCATTTTTGTGATTGTGGCTTGTATTCAAGCCATGGCACAGGCTAGCACTGAATGCATTGCTGAGCAGTTGGATGACTCAGCAGCCACTCAGGTTAATGCCAAGTCTGCACCACTTGGAGCCGGACTGAATCCCTTAAAGGTAAGGTGCATTTTGGCTGTAGTAAGGACTGGAAAAGTCTGGGCAACATTGGAAGGGCTTGAGGAAGGACCTGAAATGGCAAAACAAGTAAGAGTGTGTGATTCCAGGTTTTCTGACGCTGCATTGGAGTCATTGATGCAGTCATTGGACTAGAAGAGAGAGATTCACACTCCTCAAGGGGCCAGGAAGTCCTATGACAACTCAACAGAAGGCATTGGAAGCAGATAATTGGCAGTCAGCAACAACAATCTGAGCTGAGGATATGAATGCAATGTCACAGGAAGTTTAATAACCTCCTGCATTTGGTAAAGGTCAGTGAAGTATCTTTACATGCCAAGTTCTATCATAGTACCAGTGCTCCAATCACTACACTTACATTCCACATGTATCAGTGATCTATATCAACCATGGCTTAAACCCCATATTTATTTGCTTCACCTCACCCTCACATACTTGGCACTGGTTGAATATGCACACTCATATTTCACAGATTCCACATACCGCCAACAATTCAATTCTGCAAGGCACATTATCTAAGCATATTACAAAGCAATCAGTTTTGGAGGAGCAGGTGACACATAATAGATGGTAGCAGCAGTAAACTAATGGAGCCAGATATGATGCATATGCTAACCCCCATGGGGGAACATGGTGCTGGAAATAATTGCCATAGTCAGAAGCCCTCACTGGAATAATCCAGGATAATAGTGATCTCCTCCTGCCTTGTGCACCTTCTCCAATCTGACTTCATCTTCTTCCCACAGTCTGGAAAATGCACAAGCTGCAGATGGTATAATCATCAATCTCTTGCTTTCCTCCACATACCTTTCTCTTACCATAACCTTCCCCTTGAGTATTTATACTTTCAAAGACCCAGGAACTGCTGTCCTACCAGCCAGACAAGGCTTGAATCTGAAGGCATTTAAGTAGAGCAGACATCTGAATAAGAAACTCTGCCACTTCATCTAACAGTCACAACCATCAACTGGCATATTGGGACTGCACATATCTTGGGGAATAATGTAGAGTGAGGATCTGCATATAGTGAGTGAGCCAAAGGCATAAGAAGGCTTTGGCCAGGAGGACGAATGAAGTGTGCCAGGTGATTGAAGGGAAATCACAGATGAGTTCTGCTCTTCAGGACTCAGGTGATACCTTGATGGGATGATATACAAGAGAACACAAGAGGTCCTGGACACAAAAACATTTGGTGCATAGAAGTGCCTACCAAACAGCATGTTGCCACTGTCAAGTTCTTCATCAGTTGGATCAAGGACTGGATTTTATTAAATTGGGACCTTCTCCATCTCTTTGTCCATAGCCTCATCTCCATCACTTGTAGGGTCTGGTCAGGATGGCGTGTAATGGATAGGGGAATGCCTATCCTCAAAGAGCCACACAGGAGGGTCATTCTCATTGGTGACCTCTACTGGGTGTCTGCTGCCTCTGTCTCCATGTCCAAGCCAGAATCTTTGTCATCCAGATGACTGGCTCTTGAAATTTAAGAGGGTGGAGATCCTGTTCACAGGCCAGTGTGAATGGTACTGACGATGGCGCATCTGCAGAAACAATTACCTTTGGAAGGTTCCCTGTGATGGAGGTGATCTATGTGCTTCTTTGAGGTCTTCCCTTTTTTTTTCTGTTAAGACACTGGTCCTTTTTTTTTGACAATGACTCCAGGAGGCCATAGGACTGTCTGTACAGCCAGGCCATCTAAGGAATGGTAGTAGGGTGCCAAACAGGTGTACTCATAAAGTTCTGCAACTCCCTATTGGTAAACAGAGTCCCATTGTCTGTCATGAGAACCTCAAGTATACTATGCATACTAAAAGATTGATGGAATTTCTGTACAGTATTGCAAGAGGTAGTAGAGGCCATCCGGTGCACATCAATCCATTTTGAATAGGTGTCAATGAGAATTAAAAACATGGAGCCCATGACCCAATGAAATCTTCATGTACTCACACCCAGGGTCTCCCCAGTGATTCCCAAAATTGTAATGAGGCTATGGTTGGGGGGGGGGGGGGGGAGCTTCCGGTTTTCCTGGTAAGGTTTGCACCGCTTGACTAGGTTTTCAATATCACTGTCTATGCCAAGCCACCAGATATAGCTCCTTGTGAGCGTTTTCATTTTAGAAATTCCTGGATGGCCATTGTGCAATTCTTGAAGTACGGGTTGCTAGCCTGGACATGGGACAACCACCTGGGCTCATCGCAAGATGAAGCCAATTTCCATGCTCAACTCCTGATATTTAGAGAGATAAGGTTTCAAATCCTCCATAGCATGCCCTTGTGGTCGACCACTTAGGATAACGTGACATAGTTTCGCCAACATGGGGTCCTTTTGGGTCCATGCTTGCATTTCTTTTGCAGATACTGGCAGACTGTCCATAAAGTTCAGAGTTATGACAACTTCATCCATCTTCGAAGGAGAAAGTAGGCTGGTGGGTAGCAGCAGGCAGCTCAAGGCATCTGCGTTTGCTATATGTCACCTGGAAGATGTTTTAATGTATAGTCACCTTTAGTGAAGGTATACAGTGGTGCCCAGCATTAGATCTAGGTTGATGTGATGGGAAGAATCACCAGAACCCCATGTATTTTATCTAGTCCCATGTGTAACAAACCAGTTTCCAGAGTGTTGTTTGTGCTTCTGATTCCAGTGTGACTGTAAACTGTGTAATTGTAAACTCTGACAGTGTTGAAACTGGACCTGTTGTTACTGCCAGTTTACCCATTGTTAATCATACTCAAAGGAATTTCAAAGGCCAAGGAAATCTTGAACTCATTTGATCAGTAGATGGTTAGAAGATGTAACTTTCCATCACAAATAGAAATATAGGGTGGGATTTTCCAATGGCGGAGATCGTTCACCATTTGCAGCCAATGTGATCTTCCAGTCCCGCCAATGTCTACACTGTTTTGCATAGCTCGGCCATCCCACGACTAGGGAACCTGCTGTGGTGGGGTTCCCTTTGGCAGACCAGATGATCACACCAGTGGGAAGGGCCAGAAAATCTCATCCATGGTCCATAAATTCTATTAGAGTATTTCAATAATTGCTTGAAAAATGCTTTTAAATCCATAGAATCCCTACAGTGCAGGAGGCCATTTGGCCCATCAAGTCTGCACCAACCACAATCCCACCTAGATCCTACTCCTGTAACCCCACATATTAACCTTGCCAATCCCCCTGACACTAGCATTGCCAATCAACTTAACATGCACATTTTTGGACTGTAGGGGGAAACCAGAGCACCCAGAGGAAATACATGCAGACACAGGGAGAATGTCTGTGTGGTTTGCACAATGACCTGAAGTCGAACCCAGGTCCCTGGCACTGTGAGGTAGCAGTGCTAACCACTGTGCCACCATGCCACCCAAGTAGTGGTCTTAGTACTGAGCACTGGGAACCTTCTATATATATACACTACAAAAAAAAGTTCACCACTACTTTTTATTTTTGTCACACAGAAATGCTGCTACTGTCCCTCTTTTTAATGAGCTTTAACTTTGCTGACAATTTGCAAAACTTTATCAAACACCATTTATAAATACAAGGCTTGGCCTCATCTTAAGAGATTTATTTTGCCTCCTCTTCAATAGTTTTGAATCTTTCTTACATCTTGCCTAGATTTGTCAATGACAGATCTGTAACATACAGTTGTGGCACAGTGGTTAGCACTGCTGCCTCACAGCTCCAGGGACCTTGGTTTGATGCCTGGCCTGGGTCACTGTCTGTATGGAGTGTGCACGTTCTCCGTGTCTCTGTGGGTTTCCTCTGGGTACTCCAGTTTCCTCCCACAGTCTGAAAGACGTGTCAATTTCGTTGCGTTGGCCATTCTAAATTCTCCCTCAGTGTACCTGAACAGGTGTTGGCGTGTGACAATTAGGGGATTTTCGCAGTAAGTTCATGGTAGTGTTAATGTAAGCCTACTTGTGACATTCATAAAAATAAATTGATAAAAGTTTGTTAGCAAGATAAATGTAAAATACTGCAGATGCTGGAATCTAAAACAGAAAAATGCTGGAAAATCTCAGCAGGTCTTAACAGCATCTGTGGACATGGTGTGGAGATGCTGGCGTTGGACTGGGGTAAATACCAACAGGTAGCTACCAAATAAATCTGTCGCACTTTAACCTGGTGTTGTGAGACTTCTTACAGCATCTGTGGACAGAGAGATAGATGATCTTCCATCAGAATTCTACTCTCTCTCTCTCTCTACAGGTGCTGTCAGCCCTGCTGAGATTTTCCAGTAATTGAATGGTTTTGAACTTTATTGGGAAGTTGCCTTTGGCCACACTATGCATGAAGCAAAGCCCTTCCCGGAAGTGTCCGAGCTGCTGGGATTGGGTCTGCACCGCACGTCGCTCAGCTGAGTGATGTCAGCACGCTGGGGGGAGGACGCAGGCTGGCAGCCTTCATGAAACACAAAGAAATCCCACCACACCAGTTTAAAGTCCAAACAGGCTTGTTTGGACTTTAAACTGGTGTTGTGGGATTTTTTTTTTGTGTTTCACCTCAGTCCAACGCCCGGCATCTCTACGTCATGAGCCCCCATGAAGACATCTTGTAGCTCCGGCAACGTCACTGTCACCATGTTGGAGATCCGGCAACGTCACCATGTTGTGGTTAAAGGGAGGCGAGAGGGGAGCGAGGCGGCAGCTGGAGATGCTGCTGATGTTAGAGGAGCCGGAGCCGGAGCCGGGGAGGCGGACATGTCGGCCGAGACGCTGACTGTTTTCCTCAAGTTGTGCGCGGCGGTTTTCTACGGAGTCAGCTCCTTTTTTATCGTGGTTGTGAATAAGAGCATCCTGACCAGCTACAGGTGAAAGGCAGGCGCCAGCGATGGGGAGAGGAAAACCGTTAGGAGCAGACAACACCCCCACCAAACTGAACCCAAACCCCCTAACCTCTTTCCCCCCATCCCCAACCTAATCCCCACCCCGAGCGTCCCATTGATCTAGGGGCACCTCACTTCTTCCTTCCTCACCTCGGGTGTCTCTCCACCCCCGCCCCATCAAATCCGCCCCGTCCACACCCCCATCAAATCCGCCCCCCCCCCCGTCCACACCCCCATCAGATCCCTCCCCCCCCCCGTCCACACCCCCATCAGATCCCTCCCCCCCCCCCCCCGCCGTCCACACCCCCATCAGATCCCTCCCCCCCCCGTCCACACCCCCATCAGATCCCTCCCCCCCCCATCCACACCCCCATCAGATCCCTCCCCCCCCCCCCCCGTCCACACCCCCATCAGATCCCTCCCCCCCCCCGTCCACACCCCCATCAGATCCCTCCCCCCCCCCGTCCACACCCCCATCAGATCCCTCCCCCCCATCCACACCCCCATCAGATCCCTCCCCCCCCGTCCACACCCCCATCAGATCCCTCCCCTCCCCCCGTCCACACCCCCATCAGATCCCTCCCCCCCCCCCGTCCACACCCCCATCAGATCCCTCCCCCCCCCCGTCCACACCCCCATCAGATCCCTCCCCCCCCCCGTCCACACCCCCATCAGATCCCTCCCCCCCCCGTCCACACCCCCATCAGATCCCTCCCCCCCCCCGTCCACACCCCCATCAGATCCCTCCCCCCCCCCGTCCACACCCCCATCAGATCCCTCCCCCCCCCGTCCACACCCCCATCAGATCCCTCCCCCCCCGTCCACACCCCCATCAGATCCCTCCCCTCCCCCCCGTCCACACCCCCGTCAGATCCCTCCCCCCCCCGTCCACACCCCCATCAGATCCCTCCCGCCCCCGTCCGCACCCCCATCAGATCCCTCCCCCCCCGTCCACATCCCCATCAGATCCCTCCCCCCCCCGTCCCCATCAGATCCCTCCCCCCCGTTCACACCCCCATCAGATCCCTCCCCCCCCGTCCACATCCCCATCAGATCCCTCCCCCCGTCCCCATCAGATCCCTCCCCCCCCCCCGTCCACATCCCCATCAAATCCCTCCCCCCCCGTCCACATCCCCATCAAATCCCTCCCCCCCCGTCCACATCCCCATCAGATCCCTTCCCCCCGTCCACACCCCCATCAAGTCCCTGCCCCCCTGTCCACACCCCCCTATCAAATCCCTCCCCCCCGCCGCGTCCACACACCCCCATCAAATCCCTCCCCCCCCCCCCGTCCACACCCCCCCCCCCGTCCACACCCCCCCCCCCCCCATCAAATCCCTCCCCCCCCCCCCCCCCCTGTCCACACACCCCCATCAAATCCCTCCCTCCCCCCCCCCCGGTCCACACCCCCATCAAATCCCGTCCCCCCCCCCGCCCCCGTCCACACCCCCATCAAATCCCGTATTCCCCCCCCATCGAATCTGCCCTATCCCCCCGACCCCCTCCCATCAAATCCCCCGTTCCCCCCCCAATCAAATTCCCCCTGTCTCCCCAAACCACATCCCCCACCGTCCCTCCCTCCCCCCGTTCCCCATGCTGTCAAATTTGAGCTCTGCTTTTCTAACTATTTTTAATTCGCAATAAAACAGTTTTAACTTTTTGTCAGCATCACTTTCTGTATTGGAGTACTGTGGGGTTTTTTCAGGAGAGAAACCGAAGGTGGTTTGGCAAATGTTCATGTTCTCCACTTAATCGGTTTGCGAATTGTGGGAAGAGGCACAAAGTACATGATGTCCCTTAATTCTCTCTTGTCCTGACTTGTATACACTGTATGGAACTACTCCTTAATGTCAATGCAATTACATTTGCAGATTTCCATCAATATTATTTGTGGGCATTGGTCAGGTAAAGTTACTTTCAAATTTACATTCTGCATGTCAAAGTTAATTTTCATTTTAAGTCAACAAATAAAAAGTAACGTGACCCATTTTTAAAACCATTTCTTTCACATGTAGATGTTGGCAACAGTGACCTTGCTGTGGGTGGGTAAGGCATGCAGGGTGGTGAAGTTTCCCGGCCTTGACTACAGCATACCTCGAAAGGCAAGTCCAATGTTTTTATTTTCAGGCAGGCATCAGATCAAGCCCAAGATCAGATGCAATGCCTTTTCTTGTCAGCTTGGATCTTGTCGCTTTTGTGATGATCATGAATGGTATTCAATTTGAATTGGTTTTTGAACAAGTAAGGAGATGAGTTAAGAACTTGCCCTGTCCACTTTGCACATGTGCTTTGTGACTTTAAGAAAGGAATAAAAATGTAAAAATTCTTATAAACAGCCCTTTTACATTAAAATGATAGCATTGATAATGATTTTGCATGGTATTAACAGAAGTAGACATGGTGATGTGCACTTTTGATTGCATTGTTTTTGTGAACATGAAACTATTATTATGAAGATTAGTTTATTTCTTGGTGGCAGCAGAGGTAGTGGAGGCATTGGTTATAATATTCCAAAATTCCCTGGACTTTGGAAATGTTTCAATGGATTGGAAAAAGGCTAATGTATTGCTCCGTTTAAAAAGGAAGGCAGAAAGTTGGAACTGTAGACCAGTTAGTTTGTCCTTGGGGAAACTGGGAAACTGTTGGAATCCATTACTAATGAAGTATAACAGGAAAATCAAAATTCAGTCCATCAGAACCAGCATGGTTTTGACTAATTTGCTGATGGCCTTTGAAGATGTAACAAGCACGGTGGATAATGGGGGTCCTGTAGATATAGTGTATCTGGACTTCTGGAAGGCATTTGATCAGATGACACCCAAAAGGTTGATAAACAAGATAAGATCCCATAGGTTTGGCTAACCAACAGGAAGCAGAGAATGGGGATAAATGTTTTATTTTCTGGTTGGCAAGCTTTAATTAGTGGTGTGCCACAGGGTTTGGCCCTCGGGGACCCCAACTATTTAAAATCCGTATTCGTAATTTGGATACAGGGCTGTAAGGTATGATAGCCAAATTTGCATATGACACTAAAATAGGTGGGAAAGCAAGTTGCAATGAGGAAATAAATCTACAAATTAATATGAATAGGTTAGGTGAGTGGGCCAAAGTTTGGTAGATGGAATTTAGCATGGATAAATGTGAGGTTATCTGTTTTGGACAGTGGAATAAAGAGGCAACTTATTATTTAAGTGAAGAGAAACTTCAAAATGCTTTGGTGGAGAGGGATCTGGGTGTCCTCGTGCACAAATTGCAGAAAGTTAGCATGTGGGTGCTGCAGATAATGAGGAAGGTAAATGGAATTTTGTCATTAATTTCTAATGGAATAAAATATAAAAGCAGGGAAATGCTGTTGCAATTGTATAGGGCATTGGTGAGACTGCATCTGGAATAGAGTGCATGGTTTTGGTGCTTTTACTTGAGATGGGACATAAATGTTTTAAGGCCTTTCAGAGAACATAAGAACATAAGAAATAGGAGCAGGAGTAGGCCAACTAGCCCTTCGAGCCTGCCCCGCCATTCAATAAGATCATGGCTGATCTGTCGTGGCTCAGTTCCACATTCCTGCCCTCACTAGATTGATTCCAGGGATGAAGGACTTGTCTTATGATAGAGTGAGTAGTTTAGGCTTATACTTGCTGCAGTTTAGATTTAATCAAGGTGAGTAAGATGCTCAAAGGGGATTGACAGAGTAGAAGTAGAGCAGATGTTTTCCTTTGTTGGATGTTCCAGAACGATTGGCCATATTTTTAGGCTAAGGGGTGGCAGATTTAAAACAGCAATGAGGAGGAATTACTTCACTGAAAGGGTTGTGAATCTGTGAAATTCTCTATCCCAGAGTGCAGTGGACGCTAGAAGACTAAACAAATTTAGGGAGGGGATAGATAGGTTTTTAGTGGGATGAACGGTTATGGGAAATGGCAGTAAGTGGAAATGATGCTGAGATGCATTCAGCCATGTTCCTGTTGAATGGCAGAGCAGGCTCGATGGGCTGAATTGTTTCCTTCTGCTCCTCCGTTCTGATGTTTAATCAGAATTAAAATTGAAGTCTCCCTTTAAGTCTCCCCATATTGTATATTTTCAGATTATGGTGTCTTAAATGCTGTTTTAATCCTGTATTGGATATTACAGTATTTTGTACATGATTTGACATTTACAGCAGGGCTACACAACGATGCTTTTGTAGTTATTTCCTGAGTTCATATTGGATGATCTGAGTTTTGTTTGAACTATCTCTAGGTTGTTCTTGAATTAAACGTTGACCATTTTGCCTTTTAAAAAGTGCAGAAATGTTTTCAAGATATTAGCAGATATACAAGACCCAACATTCTTTACTACTTTTTAGATGGGTGAAGGTAGTTTGATGTTTTAAATTGCACCCTCATCCTTCCAGTTGGTGATACTTTATAGCAGACTTGAGATTATGAATTCCTCTGGATTGAATTGATATATCACTAACTTTATTCAGCATTTGTTGTAATTATTGTAAAATTGTCTTTTTTCATTTTTGGCTTGAAAAAGCAGTTGGATGGGCAATATAAAGACTCCTTTTGATTCACTTGCTGAGTGATGTGATACTGAAATACTTAAATCAGGAATGTCAGTTTTGGTTTCTGGCTTGTGACAATGAGAGTGCAGCAAGTGACCTGAGCTCCTCTGGACAAGGAGTGGAGGAGAAAAAACAGCGTTTCTACTTCTGGTCCTTATTGTGTAATCTCTTTCAAAAGAAAATTGCATGAGGGCAAGATCTATTTTAGCTGTAATACCTACACCAAAAGATAAAGGAAGACCAAGAGATAAACACTAATCTCTCCCTCAATGTCAGCAAAACGAAGGAGATTGTTATCGATTTCGGGAAGCGTAAAGGAGATATGCCCCTGTCTACACCAGTGGGGACGAAGTAGAAAGGGACGAGAGCTTCAAGTTTTTAGGTGTTGGCCGGCAGTATGGTTAAGAGAGCCCACCAAAGCCTCTACTTTCTCAGAAGACTAAGGACATTTGGCATGTCAGCTATAACTCTCATCAACCTTTACAGATGCACCTTAGAAAGCATTCTTTCCAGTTGTATCACAGCTTGGTATGGCTCCTGCTCTGCCCAAGACTGCGAGAAACTACAAAAGGTTATGAATGTAGCCCAATCCATTACGCAAACCAGCCTCTCCTCCATTGATTCTGTCTACACTTCCTGCTAGCTCAGCAAAGCAGCCAACATAATTAAGGTCCACACACATCCTGGACATTCTCTCTTTCACCTTCTTTCTTCTGGAAAAAGATACAGAAGTGCGAGGTCACGTAACAACCGACTCGAGAACAGCTTCTTCCCTGCTGCTGTCAGACTTTTGAATGAACTTACCTTGCATTAAGTTGGTGTTCCTCTACACCCTACCAATGACAATAACACTTTGTTCTGCACTCTCTCGCTTCCTTCTCTATGAATGGTATATTTTGCCTGTATAGCATACAAGAAACAATAGTTTTCACTGTTAATACATGTGACAATAGATCAAATCAAAGAACCTAACGTACAGTGCGTGTAGCAGATTTCTCATGAGTGACAATGTTCAGTGCTTATGAACAGCAAATACTTTAAGAAGATTTAAAGTATTGGGCAACAATATTGGTGGCCTAATTCTGCTTGTATTTCTTGTGGTCTTGTGAACTAGTTGTAGCTAAAGGATACACACGCACATTTCATTGAGTACAATATACAATGGAAATTGCTCTTTTTTTTAAGTTGGATGTAATCTACAATTTACTGCTATTTTATATTTTTATAATGCAGATGAGGGCTTCATACTACATGAGTTATTTTTGTCTTCCCATTTATATGCTATATCCCATGGTAATAGAATTTAGAGTACTTTCCTAAGTGAAAAAGAACTTGGTCCTTTGCCTATCTTCCCCAAAATTACCCTGCTGACAGGGTTGAAAATGTTAGTCAAAATCATGATTGCTATTCTGTTACTGCAATCATTGTGCATGTTAATTGATGGAATTCATTTGATGCTTTTCCCCACAACCTGAAAGATTTTCCTCTTCAGATAATTACCAATTACTTTTTGAAAGCCAGGATAGAAATCATAGGTTTTTGCATTCTATGTCTTTGCCACTTGTTAAGCAGGATAAAACCTTTTTGTCCTCATATAGCCATTGCCTCTTTTGCCAGGCTGATGCTCTTGAATTCTCAGTCCTTGTATCAATGGGAAATGTATCTCTCTCTATCCAGACTCCTCATGAATTTAAATACCTTATCCAAGGAGAACAGCCTCAACTTCTCCAATCTAGCATCCTTGTGAATCTTTTTCACATCCTCTCTAATGTCTTCACATCCTTCCTAAAGTATGATGTCCAGAACTGATTTGATTTATTATTGTCACATGTATTAGTATACATGAAATATACTGTTTCTTGCGTGCTATACGTACAAAACATAGCATACATAGAGAAGGAAAGAGAGGGTGCAGAATGTAGTGTTACTTTACATAGGGTGTCGAGAAAGATCAACTAATGAATGATAGGTGCAGTCAAAAGTCTGGTGGCAGCAGGGAAGAAGCTGTTCTCAAGTTGGTTGATACGTGACATCAGACTTCTGTATCTTTTTCCCAATGGAAGAAGGTGGAAGAGAGTATGTCCAGAGTGCATGGGATCCTCGATTATGCTGGCTTTTGATAATGAAGCTCTCGACCGTTTCCACTTCATCCCCATTGATATAAACAGGGCATGTCCTCCACTACACTTCCTGAAGTCGATGACTATCTCCTTTTGTTTTGTCATCAGTTCCCCAGATTGCCCCTCTCTCTCCTATATTCTGTCTCATCATTATTTGAGATCTGACCCACTATGGTGGTGTCATCAGCAAACTTGAAAATCAAGTTGGAGGGGAATTTGGCCACACAGTTGTAGGTGTATAGTAAGGGGCTGACGACACAGCCTTGTGGGGCACCGGTGTTGAAGATGGTCGTGGAGGAGGTGTTCCTGCCTATTCTTACTGATTGCAGCCTATGGGTTAGGAAGTCGCAAGAGGAGCCGAGCCCCAGTACATGGAGCTTACAGAGAGGTTTTGTAGGAATAATAATGTTGAAGGCTGAGCTGTAGTCAATAAATAGGTGTCTGACATAGGTGACTTTGTTAGCCAGGTGTTCCAGGGTTCAGTGTAGAACCAGGGAGATGCTGTCTGCTGTGGACCTGTTGCGGTGATAGGCAAACTGTAGTGGATCCAGGCAATCTGTGAGGCCAGAATTAATTTGTACATAACTAATCTTTTGAAGCACTTTATAATGATGGATGCAGAACTGGTTGCAGTACTCCATTTGAAATTGAATTAGTTTTGAGTTTATAATAATTTCTTGCTTTTGTATTCTATGCCCCTATTTTGAAAGTACAAGATCCCATTTGATTAACCACTTTCAACCTACTCTGCCACCTTCAGTGATTTGTGCTCATGTCCAGGCTGCTGTGACCCCTTTAGAACTCTACCCATCATTTTGTAGAATCATTGAATCCTACTGTGCAGAAGGAGGCCATTTGGCCCATCAAGTGCACACATATCACAGCCCTACCCAGACCTCTATCCCCATAAGTCTATGCATTTACCCTAGCTAGCCGCACCCCCCCCCCCCACCCCACCCACTAAGGGGCAATCTAGCAGGCTAGTTCACCTAAGCGCACATGTTTGGACTGTGATATGAAACCAGAGCACCCAGAAGAAATCCATGCAGACAGTGATCCATGCTGAGAATTGAACTGGGTCCCTAGCGCTGAGAGGCAGCAGTGCAAACTACTGTGCCACCATACTCCTCTATATTGTATGCTTCTCTCCAATCTTCCTGCCAAAATGAATTACTTCACTGCATTAAATTTCAAGAACTGGTCTGCCTGTTATTCCAACCTGTTTGTCTTTTCAGATTTTTACAGTATTCTTCTTGCATTTCAAAACACTTCCAAGTTTTATCATCTTTTTTGAAATTGTGCCCATTAAACCAAAGTCTGGGTCAATTTGTGTGTATATCCAAAACACTGACACCTGAAGAACCCCATCTTCCTCTGGTCCTAAAAACAATTCTGCACTACTGTTTCTTGTTAGTCTGCCAATTTTTTTAATCCATCTTGCTATTGTCCCTTTTATTTAATGAGCTCTAACTTTACTGTTATGTGGCACTTCATCAAATGCCTTTTAGAAATCAATGTGCTCATGGTCTGCACTCATCAAAAAACTCAATTTAAAAAACAAAAATCATTTACTGGGTGTTGGTGTTGTTGACTAGGCCAGTATTTATTACCTATCTCTAGTTGCCATTCAGAAAGTGGCGGTGAGCTGCCATCTTGAACTGCTCCAGGCCCTGAGGCATAGGTATGCCCACAGTGCTCAAAGAGGGAATTCCAGGATTTTGTCCCAGTGATGGTGAAAGAATGGCAATTTATTTCCAAGCTCAGTGGTGAGTGACTTGGAGAGGTTTCCCAGGTATCTGCTACTCTTGTCATTTGCACTGGTAGTAGTTGTTGGTTTGGAAGGTGCTATCTAAAGAACCTTGGTGAGTTCCTGAGTGCATCTTGCAGATGTACGCATGGCTTCCATGTTCACTGGTGATGATGAATGCTACCCCTTCCACGAACAATCAAGAGGGCTGCTTTGCCCTGGATGGTGTCGAGCTTCTTGAGTGTGGTTGGAGCTGCACTCATCCAGGCAAGTGGAGAGTATTCCGTCACATTCTTGACAAACCTTGTAGATGGTGGATAGGTGTTCAGGAGTCAGGAGGTGAGTTACGCACCACAGGATTCTTACCCTTTGAGCTGCTCTGTTTTTATTTGGCAAGTTCAGTTCAGTTTCTGGTCAGTGGTAACCCCCAGGATGTCGATAGTGGGATAGTGACTTGATAGATGTTGATAGTTATATGCCCTGTTGATGAACAGAACTCTCACTCACCTGGTGAAGGGGCAGTGCTCTGAAAGCTAGTGGCTTGTGCTACCAAATAAACCTGTTGGACTTTAACCTGGTGTTGTGAGTCTTCTTATGATATTGGGGGATGCAGCCAATGGTAATTTGCCCTCTCTTAATTAACCTGCATTTGCCTGAATGACTATTAATTTTCTCTCAATTTATTATTTCTAAAAGTTTCACTTGCTAATTAAACAATAGCAGAGTCCAATGGTGGTAGGACTGGAGGGTCTTAATGACATTACTGTTACTAGAGAGGAGGTGCTCGACAGACTGGAGGGACTGATTGTGGACAAGTCGCCAGGACCGGATGGAATGCATCCGAGGGTTCTGAAAGAAATGGCGGAGGTGATAGTGGATGCTTTGGTGGTTATTTTCCAGACGTCGCTGGATTCCGGGGAAGTGCCGGAAGATTGGAAAGTGGCTTATGTTACGCCGTTGTTTAAGAAGGGTGCCAGGCAAAAGGCAGGGAATTATAGGCCGGTTAGTTTAACGTCTGTTGTAGGTAAAATGTTAGAATCCGTCATCAAGGAGGAAATAGCGAGGCATCTTGAGAGGAATTGCTTGATAGAGCAGACGCAGCACGGTTTCATTAAGGGGAAGTCGTGTCTGACAAATTTACTGGAGTTCTATGAGGATGTGTCTAGGGCGGTGGATAGGTCTTTCTGGATTTTCAGAAGGCGTTTGACAAGGTACCTCACAGGAGGTTATTGCAGAAGGTCAGGGGACATGGAGTTGGGGGTAGGGTGTTAGCGTGGATAGAGGATTGGTTGTCAAATAGGAGGCAGAGAGTGGGGGTCAATGGGTGTTATTCGGATTGGTGGATGGTGACTAGTGGAGTGCCCCAGGGGTCGGTGCTGGGGCCTCAGCTATTTACCATTTATATAGATGATCTGGAGGAGGGAACCGAGTGTAGGGTGTCGAAATTTGCTGACGACACCAAGATTGGAGGAATGGCAAATTGTGCAGAGGGTGGTGAGAGTCTACAGAAGGATCTAGATAGGCTGGGCGAACGGGCCAGGAAATGGCAAATGGAATTTAATGTTGGCAAGTGCGAGGTGGTCCACTTTGGTAGGAATAATGGTAGGAAGGATTATTACTTACGTGGCGAAAAACTGCAGCAGGTGACGGTGCAGAGGGACCTTGGGGTCCTTGTGCATGAGTTGCAAAAACCCAGCTTGCAGGTGCAGCAGGTAGTCAGGAAGGCGAATGGGATGCTGGCCTTCATAGCGAGGGGGATTGAATATAAAAGTAGGGAGGTCTTGCTGCGGCTATATAGGGCATTGGTGAGGCCGCAGCTGGAGTACTGTGTGCAGTTTTGGGCGCCGTACTTACGCAAGGATATTTTGGCCTTGGAGGGAGTGCAGAGGAGGTTTACTAGGCTGATGCTGGAGTTGAGGGGGTTGAGCTATGAGGAGAGGCTGAATCAACTAGGCTTGTACTTGTTAAAAGTTTAGAAGAATGAGGGGAGATCTCATTGAGACGTATAAGATGATGAATGGGATGGATAGGACAGAGGTGGAGAGACTCTTCCCGCTCAGAAAGGATAATAGGACTAGGGGGCACAGCCTCAAGATAAAGGGGGGGCGGTTTAGAACGGAGTTGAGGGGGAGCTTCTTCACTCAAAGGGTGGTGAATCTCTGGAATTCTCTGCCCGTTGAAGTGGTGGAGGCTACCTCGCTAAATATTTTTAAGACGCGAGTTGATGGGTTTTTGATAAGAGAGGGGATTAAGGGTTATGGGGAGAGGGCAGGAATGTGGAACTGAGCCACGACAGATCAGTCATGATCTTATTGAGTGGCGGGGCAGGCTCGAAGGGCTAGATGGCCTACTCCTGCTCCTATTTCTTATGTTCTTATGTACTCAAGCTCAGCATGTCTGTGGAGAGAGAAAAACATAATTTGTGTGTTGAGTCTGTGTAAGTCATCAGAGGGAGAAATAGAGCCCAGCAATGTAACAGTATGACTCCCTAATGAACTGAAATAGATATTATGCCATTCTCTTGTATCCATCTCTAATCTTTCTGAAGGTGGACTGCAAATAACTTAGTGTGACAAGGTCAGACATGCTTATCTGCTTCATTTATAAATAGCACAGTCAATGTAAATTCTACTTAACTTCATTCAATATTCCTTAGCAATGGGGAAATCTGATGCTCCTTCTAAGTTTAAGTTGTTTTGGTCATTACGTTTTTCCTGAATAGAATGTAACTGGCTTCTTTGCATTTTACATTCCAGCTCCTGACTTCCAGACTATATGTTGTCATCTCTTGTTTTCAAACAAAAAACCTTGCTATTTGAAAGTGATGTGTTTTCAGTCTTTGTTTCGACTCCTCTTTTTCTCTCAACACATCGCTCTAAATTCCTCTCTTTAAATAAATTTTCAAACCCATATTTGTGGTAATCTCACAATCTTGTCATCTCCCATGACCTCTACTCCCATTGTCTTTGTCACAGATCAATACACCCTTTGACCACACACTTTATTTCTCTAATCAGCAAAATCCTCTTTCTTTCAATCCTTTTTCTCTTGTGTCCGCGCCTACGTTAATTCTTCACTCCCTCACCCAAGTCACCTGCAGACACGTTTCCTAAACTCTGATTGCCTGGCATTTGGCCCTCCATTTATCATAATCTTTGTGTTTAATCCTAACACCATGTTTTCAGTAACCCAGACCTTCACTGCCTCCTATTCTGGTGCTTTCCCACCTTTGCTCTCATGTGCATACCTGCACATATGAAGGTACTTAGCACATAACTGGATTGTCATCCAGCCTCAGATCTGGTTGGTCAAATGCCATCCTGCCCCTTTCTATCCAAAACTACTGCATCACTATAGGATTCTTCTAAACAGCAAATATCACTCCAGCTACTTTTCTTCAGCACCAACTTTTCCCCTAAATATCTATTCTACCCACTCCACCATCACCTCCGACAAATGTGAGGACCGCAAGGACTTTTTTGTTAACAAAATTGAGGTAATCTGTTCAGCTGCTTCCCTTTGTCATTAGCCACAGGTTCCATAGAAAATTACAGCTCAGGAAAAGGCCTTTTGGCCCTTCATGTCTGTGCCGAACCATTTTTTTTGCCTAATCCCACGGACCTGCACTTGGACCATATCCCTCCGCACCCCTCTCATCCATGAACCCATCCAAGTTTTTCATAAATGTTAAAAGTGACTCCACATTTACCACTTTATCCGGCAGCTCATTCCACACTCCCACCACTCTCTGCGTGAAGAATCCCCCCTAATATTCCCTTTAAACTTTTCTCCTTTCACCCTTAACCCATGCCCTCTGGTTTTTTCTCTCCTCTAGCCTCAGTGGAAAAAGCCTGCTTGCATTCATTCTATCTATACCCATCAAAACCTTGTACGCCTGTATCAAATCTCCCCACGTTCTTCCTCGCTCCAGGGAATAAAGTCCTAACCTATTCAATCTCTCTCTGTAACTCAGCTTCTGGAGTCCTGGCAACATCCTTGTGAACCTTCTCTGCTCTCTTTCAACCTTAGTTGCATCCTTCCTATAACTAGGTGACCAAAACTGTACACAATACTCTAAATTCGGCCTCACCAATGCCTTATACAACCTTACCATAACACTCCAACTTTTATACACGATACTCCAATTTATAAAGGCCAATGTACCAAAGTACCACTTGTCCTAATTCTGAACTAATCTTTGTATGGTTTCCTCCAATTCCTTGTGCCCTCTCTGAGCTCATCTTGACTTTAGTGCTGATGGGGAGCATTTAAACAAGAATGGACCAGAACAGGGAGAGACAAAAGAGGGAAACAAAGATAAAAATGGAAGGCAAAGGAAACCAGTGCTAGCAGCAAATAGGGCCATTGTAAAAATGTTAAAAAGACAAACCTAAAGGCACTGTTTCTGAATGCATGAAGCATTTGCCATAAGGTACGCAATTAAAACATAAATTGATATAAATGGGTAAGATATAATTGCGATTAGAGGCAAGACAGGGAAATGAATATCCAAGAGTATTGCTCAGTAATTAGGTAGAAATGTAGGGGTAGTAGGGTGGCATTAATAGTTAAGAAATCAGTGCAATAGTGAGAGAGGATATTAGCATAGAAAACCTCGATGTAGAATCATGATAGGTGGAGCTAAGAACCAACAAGTGGCACAAAACATTAGTGAAGTTAAGTGAGCAAAATACTGCGGATGCTGGAATCCAAAACAAGAACTAAGAATGCTGGAAAAACACATTAGCTCTGGCAGCATTTGTAGGGAGAGAAAGCAGCTAGCATTTTGAGTCCATTTTACTCCTCTTCAGAACATGAGTGGGAGTGGTCCATAGGTCTCCAAACAGTATTGGTAAGGTAGAGCATGGCATTAAACAGGTGATTAGAGATACTTGTAACAAGTGTGTTACAGTATTCATGAATAAATTTAACCTACATATAGATTGGGTAAACTACAATTAACAATAATGCTGTGGTTGATGAATTCCTGAAATGTGTACGAAATGGATTTTTAGACCAGTATGTTGAGGAATCATCTAGAGAACGTGATTTGATATAACGAAATGAGAAGGGGTTAATTAATCCTATTATGCAATAGAATGCTTTATTAGGATGGAAAGTGAAGAAGTCCGATCTGAAACTAGGATCCTAAATCTAAACAAATGTAACTACAAAGGTATGAAGTGGGAATTAGCTAAGATAGATTGGGGAACTTCATTAAAAATCATGACAATGGATATGCAGTGGCTAATATTTAAAGGATGAATGCATGCATTGCAACAGTTGTACAACCCTTTCTGGTGCAAAAACATAAGAAAAGCAGTTCAACTATGACTAACAAAATAGATTGAGGATAAATTAGATCCAATGAGGAGTCATGTAAGATTGCTAGAAAAGGTAGCAAGCCTGAGGATTAAGAGTAGTTCTCAATTCAGCAGAAGAGAACCCAGAGATGGATTAAGGGGGAAAATATGAGAGTAAACTTGCAAGGAACATAAAAACGGACTGTTAAAGCTTCTGAAGTATGTAAAGAGAAAAAGTTCCTTACATTCTGAATTGGAGAATTGAGAACAGGGAAATGGCAGAACAGTTAAATAGCCACTAGTTCTGCCTTCATGGAGGAAGACAAACTTTCCAGAAATGCTAGGGAATTCAGGGTCTAGTGAGAAAGAAGAATTGAAGGAAAATAGTAATATTTAAAACAAAGTGCAGAAATATTAAAGATGATAAATCCCCAGGGCCCGAATATTTGCAGGGTACTGAAAGCGGTGGCCATGGAATAATGGATGCTTTGGTTGTCATCTTCCAACATTCTGTGATTCTAGAACAGTCCTAGCAGACTGAAGGGTGGCAAATGCTATTTAAAACAGGAGGGAGAAAATAGAATCACAGTCTGGTTTAGCCTAACATTAGTAGTACAAAGAACAAAACAGCATAGGAACAGGCCCTTTAGTCCACCGTGCCTGCATGAAGCCTCTAGGCAGTTAATATCCCTCTATTCCCTGCCTAAAAGAACAAAGAACAATACTAGGGAACATGCTGGAGTCTACTGTAGAAGTTGTTAAAACAGGACATTTAGAAAATGTCTGTGGTATAATGAAAAGGAAATCTTTGACGAACCCTACTGGAGTTTTCTGAGGATGTAACTAGTAGAATAAATTAAGCTCAAACACTGGATGTGATTCATTTACATTTTCAGAAAACTTTTGATGAAGTCCCACATAAGAGATTAGTATGCAAAATTAAAGCACATGGGATTGCGAGTAATGTATTGGCATGGATTGAGAATTAGTTAGCAGACAGGAAACAAAGTAAGAATAAGTGAGTCTTTTTTAAGTGGCAGGTGGTGACTAACGGGATCCTGCAGGTCACAGTGCTTGGGCTCCAGCTATTCACAATATACATCAGTGATTTGGATGAGGACACCAAATGTAGTATTTGCATGTTTGCTGATGACACAAAACAAGGTGAGATTAAGAGGCTTCAAGGTGACTTAGTCAAGTTGAGTCTGGGCAAAAACATGGCTGATGCAGTACAATGTGGATACATTTGGAGCTGTCCGTGTCACATGGAGAAACAGAATGGCAGAATAATATTTAAATTGTGATAGCTTGGAAAATGTCAACATAGAAAAAGACTTGGTTGTCCTTGTACACCAGTCACTGAAAGCAAGCATACAGGTGCAGCAAGCAGTTAGGAAGACATATATGATCAGCATCCTCTCCCTCTGTGTTTGCTGCACTCCCCACTCCCCTCTCTCCCCATACAAATTTCATACTCCTGACACTGATTCCATCCCCCTTCCTCCTGTTGTCACAGGTGGGCGTAGACTGATTTCAATCTTGATCTGAGATACTGACCTCCATATTCTCCAACAAATTACTTCCTCTATTGTCTGCCTCAGCCCTTAAAATCCTAGAGCATTTGTTAACATAAAACATGTTACGTTTTAAAACAAACGTACTTGTGTGTTTTAAAGTTGTCTTGTCCAGCCTCCCTGCTCCACACTTTGTAGATTTCAGTTATTCTAAATTCTGCTGCCAGTATCCTGTTACCTAAACCAATGCTGCTTGCACTTCATGTTGGCTGTCAATTCCCCAGTGCGTCGTTTTATGTATTACACAGTGTGATGAACTCTTTTGCCGTTCTTCAGCACTATTTGAAGAAGGACAGAGATGTTCCTCTGACATCTAGGCCAACATTTGTCTGTCAACCATCATTCCTAAGATAAATTATCTGGACGTTCTCTCATTACTGTTTGTGGAACTTTTGTGTGTGCACATTAGCTGCTCATTTTCTACATTACAACAGTGACATGCTTTGGAATGTTATGAGGTTGTGAAAGATTTTACAAGTTTCTCTTCCTGTTATCCTTCAACTACAATGAATGAATGAATATAGGAGATTCAAGTTTAAGTGAAGCTGTGTATATGTTGGATAAACAGTTAAATTCGATCTTTTTTTTATATAAGTGCCATCTCTTTTGCCCCATCATTTGACTTGTGACATTTAGTAAGTAATGACTGCAATAAACACTTTTAAAGGCCCTGAGTTATGACAAATTTTAAATATGATTTCAGGTAGATTACAATGTTTGATTATAGCATTACATGCTTTGAGGCTGCAATGATCTGTGACTTCTCCACGTTTTTTTTATATCTGTGAAATGGGCTCTGCAGCATACTTTTGTTAATGTTGACAATTATTTACTTTTTTTTAGGTGTTTCCACTACCTCTTTTATACCTGGGGAACCAACTTACAGGATTGCTTGGCACCAAGAAGCTGAAGTATGTATTAATCAATTTTGAGAGGGTTGAGGAAAATGTTTTTGTTTCAACAGTGACTTTTTCTAACTTAGTTTAACCTTCTTTTTCCAGCCTACCAATGTTTACAGTCCTAAGGAGATTTTCAATTCTGTTTACAATGATAGCGGAAGGGTTGTTACTCAAGTAAGTATCAACAAAGTCCTAGTTTCTTTACGTAATATTCATTTCTATTTGTTGTGACATCCATAAAGTAAACTATAGATAGGGCAAATGTTTTGTCATGAGAAACTTGTGGAATTGCTGAGCAGTTATAAGCCCAGCAAGGGCTGTATGCATCCTCTATATCACAGCTGGTCATGCTCTGCGTAAACCATTTTAGGCAATTGATAAGAGCAAGCAGCCAGTTTATCTCTATTTCAATTAAAAGAATTGTGAATATTATTAAAAGAATATATCTCCCACTTCACCCCACTGGCTTTTGAGGCAGATTCCTACATGATTTTTATTTAAATGCAGTATTACAGAAAATAATAGGTGCAAAATATTGTACAATACTGTTGTGACAACCCCTTAATGCTTATTTATAATTTCCTGGATTTAAGAAAGACAGTGAAAAGTCTGACAACACCAGGTTTTAGTCCAACCTATTTATTTGATAATATACTCACAAGCTTTCGGGTTAGTCCCTTCGTCAGCTGCATTGTTAAGAGAACGCTGTTTCCTACGAGACTCATTACCAAACTTCATGGCCTGGGCCACGGCCCTTCCCTCTGCAACTGGATCCTAGACTTCCTAAACCACAGACTGCAGTCAGTAAGGATAGGTAACGACATCTCCTTCATGATCATCTCAGCACTGGTGCTCTGCAAGGCTGTGTCCTCAGCCTCGTAGTACGCCTTTGGCTGTATGGCCAAATTCCCCTCCAACTCAACTTTCAAGTTTGCTGATGACACCACCGTTGTGGGTCGGAGCTCAAACGGTGACAGGACCCAATACAGGAAAGAGAGGAGAGTCTGCTGAACTGGTGTGATGACAATAATCTCTCCCTCAACGTCAACAAAATGAAGGGGATAGTCATCGATTTCAGGAAACGTAGTGGAGGGCACGTTCGTGTCTACATCAATGGGTCCAAAGTGGAAATGGTCAAGAGCTTTGAGTTTTTAGGTGTTCAGATCACCAAAACCTGTCCTCGTTCCTCCATGCAGGCACTATAGTTAAAAAAGCCCACCAACATCTCTGCTTTCTCAGCAGACTAAGGAAATTTGGTATGTCCACAAGAACTCTTGCCAATTTCTACAGATGCACCATAGAAAGCACTCTTTCCAGATATATCACAGCTTGGTAGGGATCCTGCTCTGTCCAAAACTGCAAGAAACTACAAAGGGTTGTGAATGAAACCCTATTCATCACTCAAACTAACCTCCCATCCATTGATACTGCCTACACTTCTCCCTGCCTCAGAAAATCAAGGACCCAACAAACCCCAGACATACTCTCTTCCACGGGAAAAAGATACAAAAGTCTGAGTTCACATACCAACCAACTCAAAAACAATTTCTTTCCTGCTGCCACCAGACTTTTGAGTGGACCTATGTCACATTAAGTTGATCTTGCTCTACACCCTATGACTGTAACTCTACACTGTCTCCTTTCCCTCCCTATCTGTGGTATGCTTTGTATGTTTAGCATGCAAGAAACAATATTTTTCACTATATATAGTAATTCATTTGACAATAAATCAAATCAAAACTGTTTCTTATGCGCCTGTTGACTGGGTAGAACATATTACTGGACCAGTGCTGGTGTAATATTCTCTGGGCAAGCATGCACTCTATGGGCTGAGTGGCCTAATTCTGCTCCTGTGTCTTATTGCATTGATCATATTCGGAGCTTACTTCCACCTTGAGTTGAAGTTGAAATTCTGCAAATACTTAGGAACTTCGCACTTTTTCTTCTGAAGTATGAATGATAGTGTCACATTGTCTTTATACAGTGCTTGCTCGTTTTCTTGTCATTGATATGTACTGTATAGGCAGGAATCCAATTCTGTTATTGTGATTTGTGCAATTTGTAGCCAAAAATTATAGTTTTATATTCATTTCAAGGCAGGGGTGTCTGAGGTGCTGTTCATTGTTTAATTCTGACTATGAACTCTTGTTGTTCCAGTTTTTGAAGCTGTGGTCCATTATTTCCTTAGCGCATTTGTCTGCTGTCTCCTAGCTAGTAACATTAGGAGCTAGTTGAGGATGGTTTGGTTCACTTGGCTGGACAGCTGGTTCATGATACAGAGTGAAGTGCATATTCCTGTATTGGTGTAGGTTATTCATAAAGGTCCACCTTCTTAACTTTTCCCCTTGCCTGAGATATGGTGATCCTTTGGCTAAGTCACCTCCAGTCAGGTCTCCCCCCTCAAACAGCCTATGGTCAGCTAGGACAATGGCTCTGCTAAAAATTTGAAATTAACTTAGCACATGTGGGATAGGAGTGGTATATTGTATCCCATTTTGTCACACTTTGTCAAATGCTTTTCCACTCTGCTGCACACTGCCAGTTTGCAGTATTTTCTTTCAAAGGATTTGAGAATCAATTTATCACAGGGACTTCTTCAACATAATATCTGCCTGCTTGATTTGAAGAAGGTAGTGCTCTGATGTTGGAGGTGGTAGATGTTTGCTCTCTTCACCTTCCCCAAGCAGCTCCAGAAGCTGCTTGACTGGTAATTCCTGGGTCACTAGTCTTTTCCTGGTTAGTGGATAATTGTGATGAGTTGGTTTCCAGCATTTATGGAAATAACCCAGCACCATTAACTAGTATTGCAGCAATGGTCTTGACAACTACCTTGCTTAAACCTACATTTATCATATCCTCCTCTCCTGGAGCTTTTTTTTTATGCTCTTTAACCCAACCAAAATTCAGTGGCAGTAATTACCTGAACCAAGGTGTTCATTTTACTTTTGATGTATTATCTTTACCGTTGGTATATTATCTTCATTATTTAACAATAACTTTGGTGGAGTGTTTGGACCAGTTTTCTTTTTTGGTTAGTTATAATGGTCTACTTTTTCCCTTTTACTATTGAGTTCCTAGTGATTTTGATTTTTTGATTCTTTTAAAATCCCTTCCTGAGATTGTTCTATTATCTAGCCCAGAATATACAAAGTTGACAACATAGAACATAGAACGTTACAGCGCAGAACAGGCCCTTCGGCCCACGATGTTGCGCCGACCAATTAAAAAAGCAATGACCCTCTAACCTAAACCAATCCCTTTCCATCCATAAACCTATCCATGGATCTCTTAAACGCCCCCAAACTAGGCGCATCTACAACTGCAGCAGGCAGGGGGTTCCAATCCCTCACCACCCTCTGGGTAAAGAACCTACCTCTGACATCGGTCCTATATCTACCGCCCCTTAATTTAAAGCTATGCCCCCTCGTGCTAGCTTTCTCCATCCGAGGAAAAAGGCTATCACTGTCCACCCTATCTAAACCTCTAATCATCTTATATGTTTCAGTAAGGTCCCCTCTTATCCGCCTTCTTTCTAACGAAAACAACCCCAAATCCCTCAGTCTCTCCTCATAGGACCTCCCCTCCATACCAGGCAACATCCTGGTAAACCTCCTCTGCACCCTCTCCAATGCCTCCACATCCTTCCTATAATGTGGGGACCAGAACTGCACACAATACTCCAAGTGCGGACGCACCAGAGTTTTGTACAGTTGCAACATGACGTTGCGGCTCCTAAATTCAATCCCCCTACCAATAAACGCCAAGACGCCGTATGCCTTCCTAACTACCTTATCTACTTGATTCCCAACCTTCAGGGATCTATGTACACATACACCTAGATTCCTCTGTTCATCAACATTATTCAGAGTCCTACCGTTAGCCCTATACTCTACACATCTGTTATTCCTGCCAAAGTGAATTACCTCACACTTTTCCGCATTAAACTCCATCTGCCACCTCTCGGCTTAGCTCTGCAACTTATCCAAGTCTCTCTGTAAACTATGACACCCCTCATCACTATCTACCACTCCTCCGACTTTGGTGTCATCAGCACATTTACTGATCCACCCAACTATACCCTCATCCAGATCATTTATAAAAATTACAAACAGCAGTGGCCCCAAAACAGATCCCTGAGGCACACCACTTGTAACCGAACTCCATGACGCATACTTTCCATCAACCACCACCCTCTATCTCCTATCTGCTAGCCAATTCCTGATCCAATTAACTAAATCACCCCCAATCCCATACATCTGCATTTTCTGCAGAAGCCTTCCATGGTGAACCTTATCAAACAACAAGGTGCACACAAGCTGACACTGCATGGTATAGTAGCTGGAGTCTGTTGTTGCCTTAGGGATTTGATGCCAGAGTTACTTGAGATCGCACATTTATTTAGCTTTGCTGCAGAAAATATTCCCTAACTAGTCTATCCAGACCATTCATAATCATCAATATTGAATATCTCAATCGAATCTCCTCTCAACCTTTTCTTCTCCAAGGGGAACAGTTCCAATCTATCTACATAACTGAAGTTCCACATCCCTAGAACTATTCTCATGAAACCTTTCTGCACGCCCACTAATACCTTTGCTCTCTTCCTAAAGTGTGGTGTCCAGAACTGGACTCGGTTCTCTATAGCCTGGACCAGTCACTTATGCAGTTTTAACACGACTTTCATTAGTTGTGCTTTAATGTAGGCCTTTCTGAATTTTTTTAAACAAATTAGTCCAATAGTGTATTTGGATAGCATACTAAGATTGCTACTTTGTTTAGGGCATCAGTCAGTAATTTAGTGGCTAGCTGTTGGTCCTTTTTAAGATTTTCACGTGGATGGCTAATTTTTGTTGCTTTAGTCTGAGTACAGATTTTGTAATCGGAGGAACAAGAGAAGGCCATTCAGCCCTCGAGTCTGTTCTGCATTCACCTAAGGTCATGTCTTACCTATACCTTATTTTCATCTAGCTGCCTTGGTTTTATAACCCTTTAATAGCCTTGCCTAAGATAAATATATTAATCTCCTTTTGGAAATTTTCAATTTCAATTTTGAGGATAGAGTTCCAGGTAACCACTCCCTTTTGTGTGAAAAAGTGCTTTTTGATGACACCACTTCGAATGGCCTTGCTGTGTATAGAACGTTGCAGCACAGTACAGGCCCTTCGGCCCTCAATGTTGTGCCGAGCTACATCCAACCCCAAGATCAAGCTACCCCCTCCCTATCATTCTGGTGTGCTCCAAAAGCCTATCCAATAACCGCTTGAAAGTTCCTAAAGTGTCCGACTCCACTATCACAGTAGGCAGTCTATCCCATACCCCAACCATTCTCTGAGTAAAGAATCTACCTCAGACATCCCTCCTGTATCTCCCACCATGAACCTTATAGTTATGCCCCCTAGTGACAGCTACATCCACCTGAGGAAATAGTCTCTGCACGTCCACTCTATCTGTCCCCCTCATCATCTTATAAACCTCTATAAAGTTGAAGTTTTTCTATGGTTTTCTGTATAATTTCTGTGTAATTCTATGGTTATAGAACTATAGGTGTCCTACAGTGCCATTCGGCCCATTGATGTGGGAGGAAACCCATAGAGACACTGAGATCGTGCAAACTCTAGTCACCGAAGACTACAGTCAAAATTCCTTGGCGCTATGAGGCAGCGGTGCTAGCCACTGTACTACCATGACTTTCTCACTCGAATAAATCAAATCTTTTAATTATCTTAAACATCTCAATTAATCTCTCATATTCCAGAGAATGCATAGCGGATGAGAGTGTCGGCTCTTGATATCAAGGCAACATTTGGCTGAATGTGGCATGAGCCTCCTTAAAATTGAAATCAGTGGAAACCAGGAATGGAGTGGCTAGCAATCTCTACTGAGTGGAATCATGCTACCACAAAGGAAAATGTTTGTGATTGTTAGAGGCCAGTCATCTCCATCCCAGGTCATAGCTGCAGGAGTTCCCTAGGGCAGTGTTCTAAGTCTAGTTACCTTCAGCTGCTTCATCTGTAAGTTTACCTTCGTCATAAATTCTGAAATGGGGATGTTCACTGACAGCAAGTGATGGATCAGTCCTCCCTTCTCTTGCCACCCTGACCCTTGCATCTATTTAGACATATAATCCAATACATATGTTGCATAGCTATTATTGATTCCAGCTACTATTTCATGCTATGTCAGCCTTACAGATAATCCCACTGTGACCAGGAGGACAAATTTTATTTTAATTGCATCATGCAATATAAATTCATAATATCCCATTTATAGTGGTGCAGATGGTAATACTTATTTTGGTGACTGCCATGCTGCAGCTTGTATTATTTCATTATTGGAGAGTTGGCAAAGGGAACAATAGAGGGAGGAGGAGAGGATACAGTATTATTCACTTGCTTCCATAAGCTCCCTCCTCCCTCCCCACACGCTGACACAGCACTGATCCTCTCACTTGTTAACTTTGTACCACTAGAAGAGAAGTTCCAGTTCTCTGACAGTGACTTGTGCTGCGAGCGCAGGTGGCAATTGTGCAAGATCTGGCATAAGGCAGCATGATGTCTTCCCCTGGCCTGTTGTGGCCTTTTTACAGGCGGTGACTCCATCTTATTATTTCTTTTTCTATTTATTGACCTCGGAAGATATCGTCACACATTGTTCAGTACAGGTTAAGGATCTCTTGTATGGTAGCCAGAAGGATCTGCGGAATAATGGCTCTAGCTCTCCAGTCACAGTTTCCTCTCTCCCATCCTTGCTACTCCAATCTTAGAATTTTTCAGTGCTTAAGTAACAAGAACAGGATGAATGGAATCCATGATTGGAGGAATTGGAGCAATGATGAACAATGAATACACAGGGCTGTGACGAACGGTCATCTTGACTCAACATAAGAACATAAGAAATAGGAGCAGGAGTAGGTCATCTAGCCCTTCAAGCCTGCCCCACCATTCAATAAGATCATGGCTGATCTGAAGTGGCTCAGTTCCACTTTCCCGCTTTCTCCCCATAACCCTTAATTCCCTCGTCTATCAGAAATCTATCTACCCATGACTTAAATATATTCAACGAGGTAGCCTCCACCACTTCAATGGGTAGAGAATTCCAGAGATTCACCACCCTTTGAACGAAGAAGTTCCTCCTCAACTCCGTTCTAACGTGCCCGCCCCTTATTTTGAGACTGTGCCCCCTAGTTCTGTTTTCCTTTCTAAGCGGGAAGAACCTCTCTACCTCTACCCTATCTAGCCCCGTCATTATCTTATATGTCTCTATAAGATCCCCCCTCAGCCTTCTAAACTCAAATAAGCACAGGCCTAGTCTATTCAATCTCTCCTCATAAGCTAACCCCCTCATCTCTGGTAACAGCTTGGTGAACCTTCTCTGTACTCCCTCCAAGGCCAATATATCCTTTCACAAATAAAGGGGACCAAAACTGCACACAGTACTCCAGTTGCGGCTTCACCAGTGCCTTGTACAGTTCAGCAAGACCTCCCCTGCTTTTATATTCTATCCCCCTCGCTATAAAGGCCAACATTCCATTCACCTTCTTGATCACCTGCTGCACCTGCAGACTGAGTTATTGCAATTCGTGCACAAGGACCCCCAGGTCCCTTTGCATTGTAGCATGCTGCAGCTTTTCACCCTTTAAATAATAATTCCTCCTATTTTGTTTACCAAAGTGGATAACCTCACATTTGCTAACGTTATACTCCATCTGCCAGGTCCTTGCCCACTCAGCCTATCCAGATCTCTCTGCAGACTTTCTGCGTTCTCCACGCAATTCGCTTTTCCACTCATCTTCGTGTCATCAGCAAATTTTTTTACCTTACACTCAGCCCCCTCCTCCAGATCGTCTATGTAAATGGTAAACAGTTGAGGCCCTAGCACCGATCCCTGCAGCATGCCACTAGTCACCAACTGCCAACCAAAAAAGCACCCATTGATCCCAACACTCAGCTTCCTGTTAGGCAACCAATCCTCAATCCATGCTAACACTTTACCCCCAATTCTGTGTACCCTAACCTTCTGCAGCGACCTTTTGTGAGGCATCTTATCGAATGCCTTCTGGAAATCTAAAAACACCACATCCACCGGTTCCCCTCTGTCTACCGCACTAGTCACATCCTCATAGAAATCCAATAAATTCATTAAACACGACTCCCCCTTCACAAATCCGTGCTGCGACTTCTTGATCAAACCATTCTCTTCTAGGTGTCTTGCTATTTCTTTGATGGATTCTAGCATTTTTCCAACTATGGACATTAACCTAACCGGCCTATAATTCCCTGCCTTTTGTCTGCTACTTTTTTTTAAACAGCGGCGTAACATTAGCTGTTTTCCAATCCTCCGGCATTTCCCCAGAGTCCAGCGAAATTTGATAAATAATTACTCAGGCATCCGCTATTATTTCTGCCATTCCTTTCAGAACCCTGGGATGCATTTCATCCGGTCCCGGGGACTTGTCTACCTTCAGTCCCGTTAGTCTACCAAGCACTACCTCTCTAGTGACAGTAATTAAGGACCTCATCTCCTACCATCCCTCTATCTTTAATATTCAGTAAGCTATTTGTGCCCTCCTCCATGAAGACCAACACAAAAAACTTACTTAAAGCCTCAGCCATTTCCTCGTTACCCACCGCTAAATCCCCCCTCTTGTCCTCCAAGGATCCAACATTCACTTTAGCCAGTCTCCTCTTTATATATTTGTAAAAACTTTTACTATCATGTTTACATTTTAGAGCTAGTTTAGCTTCATACTCTATCTTTCCTTTCTTTATTGCTTTCTTAGTCATTCTTTGTTGTTTTTTAAATCTTTCCCAATCTTCTAATTCCTCACTAATTTTAGCCGCTCTGTATGCATCGGCTTTTAATTTAATACTTTCCTTTATTTCCTTCGCTAACCACGGCTGGTTATCCCTTCCCTTACAGTCCTTCTTTACCATTGGAATGTATTTCTGCTGAGTACCAAAAAAGATCTCCTTAAAAATCCTCCACCGTTCCTCAGCTGTCCTACCAACCAATCTGCGCCCCCAATCTACATTCGCCAATTCCGCTCTCATCTTATCATCCTCCCCTCTGTTCAAACAAAGGACACTGGTTTGGGACCCTACTATCTCATCCTCCATCTGCATCAGAAATTCAACCATACTATGATCACTTGTGCCAAGAGGATCCCTCACAAGAAGATCCCTAATTCTACCTGCCTCGTTACACAGTACCAGATCTAAGATAACTCGCTCCCTCGTAGGTTCTGTTACGTACTGTTCAAGGAAACTATCCCGACAGCATTCCAAGAACTCTTCCTCAAGCCCACATTGTCTGACTTGAGTCAACCAATCAATATGCAGATTAAAATCCCCCATAATTATCGCTGTTCCGTTTCTGCACGCATCAATTATTTGCTTGTTTATAGCTCGCCCCATGACTCAACGTAGGCTGAATTCTCTTTCTGCAGATGCTGTCAGACGTGCTGAGATTTTCTAAAATTTTCTGTTTTTGTTTCAGATTCCAGAATCTGCAGCATTTTATCTTTTAATACACAGTCTTGCCCTGTCTCATTGGTTCCCTGTTAGATTGCATTCACCACATCTTAGCAACTCCAAAGGAAGAAAGTCCTTAGCAGTGCATTCACACCTGCCAATCTGTTGTATAAAGTCCTGGAACTCCCACCCCAACAGCATCATGGGTGTAGTTGCTCCACATGGGCTGCAGAAGTTCAAGCAGGTATCTCACCACCTTCTCAAAACCAATGGTGGGCAATAAATGCTGACCTAATGATGCTCACGTCCCATGAATGAATTTAAAAAATCTTTATTTTTCATCCATAAAATGAAGTACATTGCAAGATGACCTTCATAGACAAATCAACATTAGGGAGAGAGGATCAGAAAATGAGCTTAGCAAGCACATCACCAACAATCAAAAAATGAATAGAAGAACTTGTTTACATCCAGCGTGGGAGGGATATAATCTGCACTAAGGAGCAACTCTGCTCTTTTCTGCATTGCTACTGCTTCAGCTACTGCTCTATCATTTCCTGCTGTCAGCAATTGAGAGTTAATTTTTTTTTAATATTCTGACAGTTGCTGAGAGTTTTGGAGATGACCTGCTTTTTTAAAAAAAAACCTGAACTCTGTTTCACTCCGGTGATTAGATTTCAAGAGTAGTTCATTGCAAATGCTTTGTGGTGACATGGTCAGTCATGTGAGGTGCTATAAATCCAATACTTTCTTTTTCTGAATGTAGGAATATGCACCTTCATTAACCACTCAAAATGCAAATAGATCAAATTGTATTACTTCTATATTGTAGAAATTCCAATGTGTTTTATGCATTGGATGGTTGATGACAAGGTAATCTTTTTTGCTTGACTCATTATTTAAGAACATTCTGCTGTAATATCTATAGTTGATAGATCTTGTTGACATCAGGGTTGTTGCTGTCCGAACAGTGCAGAGTCATGATATAAAAATATTGGATAGTGATGTAGAATCAGTTTGCGTTGAAATTGTGAATAACAGAGGAATGAAGACAAAGGTGGGAATAGTCTACAGACCCCTAAAATGAAACCTCTCAAAGTCGGAGCATAAATGGGGAAATATCAAGAGCATGTTTGAAGGGAACTGCAATTCTCATGTGAGCTTTTAATTTGGACAAACCAAACTGGCAAGAATAGCATAGAAAAAGGAGTGTATGAGGGATTGCTTTTTGGAGCAGTATTTTATGGCACCTACCGGGGAATGGGCTATTTTAGATTTGGTTTTGTGTGAAGAAGGACTAATAAGGGATCTTGTGGTTAAGGACCCCCTGGGGAATAGTGACCACAATATGATAGAATTCTGGATACAGTTTGAGGGTGAACATCATAGCTCCATAACCAGTGTCTTCAACTTGAGTAAGGGCAAATAGTAGTATGAGGGAGGAATTGTCTAAGATGAACTGGGTAAACAAGCAAAGGCAGATATTCAGGTAGCTGGTTCAAATGCTCAGCAGGAGTTTATCCCAATCAAAAAGAGGGATTCCGTGAGAAACAGGCAAAATCCATGGTTAACACATAAGGTCAAGGATAAAGTTAACTTGAAAAGCAGGATAAACAAAGTGGCAAGGCATTGTAGTAGACCAGAGGACTGGGAAGTTTTTAGGATCCAGCAGCAAAACACTAGAAAGGAGAAAATGAATTTTGAGAGAAAACTTGCATGCAGAATTAAAACAAACAGTGAGAGTGTCTATGGATATATAAATAGGAAACAGGAGTCTAAGGTGAATGTGGGATCTCTACTGAACGAGGCATGTGAATTGATAGCAGCAAACAAGGAAATGGCGGAGATGCTAAATAAATTGTTTGCCTCAGTCTTCGTCGTGGAAGACATTGCAAATGTCAGTAAGTGATCAGATGAACTGAATTCATAGATAACATAATAAAACTATTACTGTTTTAGACAAACTTCAGGAGTTAAAGGCAGACAAATCACCAGGACAAGATGAACTGCATGCTAGGGTTTTAATGGAAGTGGCTACAGAGATCGTGAACTCATTGATTGAAATTTTTCATAACTCACAGAATTCTATGAGGGTATCAGAAGATTGAAAAACAGTCAGTGTGACACCCCTTTCTCAAAAAGGGAGAAAGGCAGAAGGCAAGAAACTATAGGCTCGTAAGTTTTGTCTCTACTTTTGGCACAATGCTGAGTCAGTAATGAAAGAGGAAATAGCTAATCATTTAGGTTTGTAATTTTTATTAATGATCTGGATGAGGGTATAGTTGGGTGGATTAGTAAATTTGCTGATGACACCAAAGTCGGAGGTGTGGTAGACAGTGAGGAAGGGCGTCATAGTTTGCAGGAAGACTTAGACAGGCTGCAGAGCTGGGCCGAGAGGTGGCAGATGGAGTTTAATGCGGAGAAGTGTGAGGTAATTCACTTTGGTAGGAATAACAGATGTGTCGAGTATAGGGCTAACGGGAGGACTTTGAATAGTGTGGATGAGCAGAGGGATCTAGGTGTATGTGTACATAGGTCCCTGAAAGTTGGGAATCAAGTAGATAAGGTTAAGAAGGCATACGGTGTCTTGGCGTTTATTGGTAGGGGGATTGAATTTAGGAGCCGCAGCGTTATGTTGCAACTGTACACAACTCTGGTGCGGCCGCACTTGGAGTACTGTGTGCAGTTCTGGTCCCCACATTACAGGAAGGATGTGGAGGCTTTGGAGAGGGTGCAGAGGAGGTTTACCAGGATGTTGCCTGGTATGAAGGGGAGGTCCTATGAGGAGAGGCTGAGGGATTTGGGGTTGTTTTCGCTGGAAAGAAGGCGGCTAAGAGGGGATCTTATTGAAACATATAAGATGATTAGAGGTTTAGATAGGGTGGATAGTGATAGCCTTTTTCCTCTGATGGAGAAATCTAGCACAAGGGGGCATGGCTTTAAATTAAGGGGGGGTAGTTATAGGACGGATGTCAGGGGTAGGTTCTTTACCCAGAGGGTGGTGAGGGATTGGAATGCCCTGCCTGCTGCAGTTATAAATGTGCCTAGTTTGGGGGCGTTTAAGAGATCCGTGGATAGGTTTATGGACGAAAAGGGATTGGTTTAGGTTAGTGGGTCATTGTTTTGTAACTGGTCGGCGCAACATCGTGGGCCGAAGGGCCTGTTCTGCGCTGTTATGTTCTATGTTCTAGGAAAGCTGAATGTAATCAGACTTAGTCAACATGAGGCGGTGCTCGACAGACTAGAGGGACTGATTATGGACAAGTCCCCAGGACCGGATGGAATGCATCCGAGGGTTCTGAAAGAAATGGCGGAGAAATGATAGTGGATGCCTTGGTGGTTATTTTCCAAACGTCGCTGGATTCCGGGGAAGTGCCGGAAGATTGGAAAACGGCTGATGTTAAGCCGTTGTTTAAGAAGGGTGCCAGGCAAAAGGCAGGGAATTATAGGCCGGTTAGTTTAACGTCTGTTGTAGGTAAAATGTTAGAATCCGTCATCAAGGAGGAAATAGCGAGGCATCTTGAGGGGAATTGCTTGATAGAGCAGACGCAGCACGGTTTCGTTAAGGGGAAGTCGTGTCTGACAAATTTACTGGAGTTCTATGAGGATGTGTCTAGGGCGGTGGATAGAGGAGAGCCGGTGGATGTGGTCTGTCTTGATTTTCAGAAGGCGTTCGACAAGGTACCTCACAAGAGGTTATTGCAGAAGGTCAGGGGACATGGAGTTGGGGGTAGGGTGTTAGCGTGGATAGAGGATTGGTTGTCAAATAGGAGGCAGAGAGTGGGGGGTGTTATTCGGATTGGCGGATGGTGACTAGTGGAGTGCCCCAGGGGTCGGTGCTGGGGCCTCAGCTATTTACCATTTATATAGATGATCTGGAGGAGGGAACCAAGTGTGTGGTGTTAAATTTTGCTGATGACACCAAGATTGGTGGAACGGCAAATTGCGCGGAGGGTGGTGAGAGTCGACAGAAGGATCTAGATAGGCTGGGCGAATGGGCCAGGAACTGGCAAATGGAATTTAATGTTGGCAAGTGCGAGGTGGTCCACTTTGGTAGGAATAATGGTAGAAAGGATTATTACTTACGTGGCGAAAAACTGCAGCAGGCGACGGTGCAGAGGGACCTCGGGGTCCTTGTGCATGAGTTGCAAAAACCCAGCCTGCAGGTGCAGCAGGTGGTCAGGAAGGCTAATGGGATGCTGGCCTTCATAGCGAGGGGGATTGAATATAAAAGTAGGGAGGTCTTGCTGCAGCTGTATAGGGCATTGGTGAGGCCGCAGCTGGAGTACTGTGTGCAGTTTTGGGCGCTGTACTTACGCAAGGATATTTTGGCCTTGGAGGGAGTGCAGAGGAGGTTTACTAGGCTGATGCCAGAGTTGAAGGGGTTGAGCTATGAGGAGAGGCTGAATAAACTAGGCTTGTACTCGTTCGAGTTTAGAAGAATGAGGGGAGATCTCATTGAGACATATAAGATGATGAATGAGATGGATAGGATAGAGGTGGAGAGACTCTTCCCGCTCAGAAAGGACAGTAGGACTAGGGGGCACAACCTCGAGATAAAGGGGGGGCGGTTTAGAACGGAGTTGAGGAAGAACTTCTTCACTCAAAGGGTGGTGAATCTCTGGAATTCTCTGCCCGTTGAAGTGGTGGAGGCTACCTCGCTAAATATTTTTAAGACGCGGGTTGATGGGTTTTTGATGACAGGGGATTAAGGGTTATGGGGAGAGGGCGGGAATGTGGAACTGAGCCATGACAGATCAGCCATGATCTTATTGAATGGCGGGGCAGGCTCGAAGGGCTAGATGGCCTACTCCTGCTCCTATTTCTTATGTTCTTATTTTATGAATGGTAAATCATAATAAATTTGCTTGAAGTCTTTGAGGATGTAACAGAGGGATTAGATAGAGGGAAACCTGTAGATGTAGTGTATTTAGTTTCCAAAAGGCATTTGTTAAGGTGCTGCATAGGATGCCGTTGCATTAAATAAAAGTCCATAGAATTGGAGGAGTGTGTTAGCATGGTCTGAAAATAGAATTGAAGTGAATGGCTCCTTTCGGAGTGGAAAGATGTAACTGGCATAGTACCACAGGGATCTTTTCTTGGCCCACAATTGTTCACTATTTACATAACAATCCAGAGGAAGGAACTGAATGTAAGGTCTCCGAATTTGCGAATGATATGAAGAAAGGTGGAAGGGCAGCTTGTAATAAGGATATTATGATGCTGCAATAGATTGGATAACTGGGTGAAAACCTGGAAAGTGGAGTTTAATGTGGGGAAGTCTGAGGCCATGCATGTTTGGTAGTAGGAATCAAAAGGCAGATTATTATCTAAATTGAGAAAGACTGCAGGCGAGTGAAGTATAAAGGACTTGGGTGTCGGAGTGATTTTTTTAAAAAATTTATTTGCCCATTGAATATGGGTGTCACTGGCTGGGCCAGCATTTATTGCCCATCCCAGAGGGCATTTGAGAGTCAACCAGATTGCTGTGGGTCTGGAGTCCCACATGGGCCAGACCACATAAGGAAGGCAGATTTCCTTTCCTGAAGGGCATTAGTGAACTATGTGGGTTTTTATGACAATCAGTAATAAATTTGTGATCATCATTAGACTTTTAATTCCAGATTTTTATTGAATTCGAATTCCACCATTTGAACCGGGGCCCCAGAGCGTTACCCTGGGTCTCTGGCTTATTAGTCCAGTTACAATACCACAACGCCACTGCAGGCTCACTACCCCACCCCACCCCACCAGAATTGAGTTGGCTCTGAATTGGTTCTTGGGATTTCACTTGACGTTTTTCAATTAGATTAGGCCAAGAGTACTCCCATGTTATGAACTACTGCAGCTGACCTTCGGGCAGCTTTGTGATTTTCTGTCGTAGTTATTTTTTCATTTCGAACCATGAAGCTGAGGGTCAGAAGCAGCAACTTGTCAGTAAAACTGACCTGAAAGACTGGCTTTAAAATAAAAATTGGATGTGACTGTTCCTAATTTTTTGAAGTCAGTGTTTCAGGGTTGAAGTCCTGATGCTCAATCTAGACAATGATGAGAACTACATGCAGGAAACTGAGTCAAGGTCTCCCAGTTTTTACATCTTGTTTGCTTTCCTCTCCCGTGCCTTGGATTGAGGCAGTCCATGTTATGCACATGGTATAGATAATGGATATTTCCTTGTCAAACAAACAATATTTCATAATATTGATACAGTAGAATTTGTACACTCTGGCTTGTTTAATATTGGGATCACCAATAGATTGCACATAAACTTGCTGCAGTAACTAGATGTTGTTCCTAATATTAATGATCCATTTTGTATACATATCGAACACAGTATTTGCAAGCAAGCCAGGGCTCATGATTCTTCTCCTTGGCACTGTCTATATCCTCTACAGTGTCTACTTTAACACCAAAGACCATACCACTGCACATTTGTAGAGTTAAGGAAGGAGCAATTGTAATGTTGCTTCAAAACCTGAATCCAAAACATGGGGTTTATCATTGAATAAGATTAACATTTAGGAAGCTTTTTCCTTTAATAGTTGTTGAAAGCAGATTTCAAGGAAAGAAAGCTTTCATTTCTTGAATAGCACTGAATACATCAGATATAAACCTTTCTTTTCAGCTTTGGAGAAAACAGTTCCCAATTGCGCTTTCATATTCTATGACCAAGTAAGTCACAAGGCCACAGTCCTGACATGTTTCTCTATTCCTAGGACTGCTTGTACACATGGAAGCTTTTCCAAAAGCCTTAATTATGTTAAAGTTTTTGGGTGGAAGAAGAACTAGAAATCTTGTAACTAAAGAAGCACTGTTGTAATAAAGATACTAATTTAATTGCAGATATTTTTCAGTTCTCTATGAAGCATTTAACAGGTTATTTTGTTATCCTGGGCAGATTAGCAGATGTCAGGGAAGGTAGAGAGAATTTTCTGATACAAGTGGTCTAAACTATGGGAAGCTAAAAATCTCAAAGGAGGGTAGAAAAGACTTTTTTTTTAAAAAACTGCATCTTGCATTTTTTTAATACAGCAGTGGTGAACAGCATATAGCTCAGGTGATTTTTTGGAAATTATTTTTGGGGTGATTTCTTAAAAATGTTTATGGGCTCCCTTGACAAAAATTGTTTTTTCCCCCAATGGACTTGTATGAATAAACTTTGCTATGCAAAGTCAAGATAAGTGAATGCTGCTTTAATCAACTAATCCTGTAGATTGGTGATGGTCATTGGAAGAGTTGTTCTTTGTGGTTTTAAAGTGGAAAATTAACAACGCTTAGTTAGAAATTAGAGGTTTAACACTATAAATATTTACAAAACAGCATTTTGCTTTAATATTGGGCAGCACTGTTCTACACTTGCTTGCAGACTGAATGGAAACAAAACTGTTGCTAAGATTGTCTTCCAGTATTTGAAGCTCTTTCTGGCTGCTCTTGGGGTTCTTGTCTTTGAGACTACCTTCATTCCTCCCTCTCTCCCTCCCTCTCTCTCTCTCCCTCTCTCTCTCCCTCTCTCTCTCCCTCTCTCTCTCCCTCTCTCTCTCCCTCTCTCTCTCCCTCTCTCTCTCCCTCTCTCTCTCCCTCTCTCTCTCCCTCTCTCTCTCCCTCTCTCTCTCCCTCTCTCTCTCCCTCTCTCTCTCCCTCTCTCTCTCCCTCTCTCTCTCCCTCTCTCTCTCCCTCTCTCTCTCCCTCTCTCCCTCCCTCTCTCCCTCCCTCTCTCCCTCCCTCTCTCCCTCCCTCTCTCCCTCCCTCTCTCCCTCCCTCTCTCCCTCCCTCTCTCCCTCCCTCTCTCCCTCCCTCTCTCCCTCCCTCTCTCCCTCCCTCTCTCTCTCTCTCTCTCTCTCTCTCTCTCTCTCTCTCTCTCTCTCTTTCCCCCCCCGCTTCACCTTCACTCATTCTGTCTTCTCATGAAATGCTAGGTGTTGTAACATGATTACACGTACATAACCAAGTTACAGACAATTAAATCTTGGATTATAGTTCAATATATTAAACTAATTGTATTTGGAATAGTCTTGTGTGTTTCTGCTATTATGTAAATTTGTGGATTTCTGATTTATTAGGGATGTTTCTGCTATTGAAAATCAATGGATTATTAATAACCACTTTTAAAAACTGTCATTTTGTTTTTCCTTGTATCTATTAATAAAATGCATGGGACGTTTCTTACTGCAAAGTATCATAAATGCAAATCTTTCATTTTGAAGTTCAAACTAATCATTTTTTTTTTCACCCTAATTGCAGTAAGAACTTCTCTCGTTCTGTTCAGGTGACTGTATTTGCAATGATACTTGGTGCATTTGTTGCTGCCAGGTAAGATTCATTTAATTGAAGGATTAGCTAGGATTGTTAATCTTTTGTTTAATAAATGTTTTATTATTTTACTAAAAATTCATCAGCGAACTCTTAACTGTTCAGTAGCTGTTCTCCACATTTCCAAACAAAATGATAAATGTTATAATCTATTGGGCTTAGTTCCACCCTAAGATCTGACTTGCCCAGTTGTGTAACAAATTGGGATCATAACATAGATGGCAATCTACCTAATCACATTCTCCTCACTCTAACACTTCATAATCTTTTTCAAACAACTACTACATTTCTCTTTTTTTGAAAGACAAAATAATTGATGGAATAGTCTTAAACAATGATTTGTGAAAACAAAATTGACATTGTATACCACCTGCTCTAAGTAATTATTTACCAAAGTTCACTGTCAAATCTTTTTTCGTCTTCAATTTTTCCTCAACTGCTCATCACTTTTTTAAGGATCAAGCTCTACAATCTTTTCTCCAGTGTCTCTTCCAAAGAATCGGAGACGATTAGGCAGCTGTCCTGCTGTTGAGCTCCTCCTCTTTCAGGAATATTGGATCAGGATTGGCTCAAATCCATCAATAATCTGTAGACCCCTGACTCCATCTGACTTTGACTACAGATGCTGGTGTACTGTGGCCAACATAGGCTAAAATAACTCTAATTTTTCTTGACGCTAAGAGGATGGGTAGTGCATGTTTAGCCCTTACCGAATGTACAGTTGAGTTAACTGAGGAACATCTTTGGGAGAAAAATAATTATTTTTTCCACCAGTCCCCACCTGCTTTCTCCCCCTGTAAGAACATCAAGCATAGAAATCATAAATACACCTTCCTATGTGGTTCCTTCGGTTCCACAAACATTCTGTTGTGAGGAACGTGAGCATTAGAAGATAGACAAATCAGTTGTCACCCAAAGAACCTTGAATTTGGGTTTCTTAACATGGAGCAAGCACACTTAATATTGGATTGAAGTTAAGATTCTGATGCTAGCCTTGAAATAATAAAACTGAGTACGCTTGCTTCCAAAGTTATACTCAGAGATGCATTCTAGACATTTTAAATTATGATCTAAATATGATAATAGTGTTTTGTGTGTGCATTTCTGTTTTGATGTAGGAACTGAAATGCAATAAAAATGCACTGGTTTCTTTCAGTTCTGACATGGCATTTGACTCTTTTGGATATGGATACATTCTTACAAATAATGTATTAACAGCTGCCAATGGAGCTTACGTCAAGCAAAAATTGGAGTCAAAAGTGAGTAGTCGTTTTTTAAAAATTGTTTCAAAACCTAATGTTGAGAGTTTATTCTGGAACATTTTGGAAATGATTCAAAATCTTTAAATATCATGTTCCAATCCTCTGAAACTTCCTGGCATTTCCAATTACAATTCTATGCTTCATTGAAAGTACTATTTCTGAAGTGGTTGTAATTAGATATGTTTTCCTCTTCAAGAAAAATAATCAACAGGGGTTAAAAGAACACAGCGCATACGTGAAATCCTACTATTGGGTAATGAAGTGAGGTTTTCTTTTCCCCCAGTTTTCTCCCCTTACCTCTTTTATGGATGTTGAAGTGTCATCTCTACAGTACTACAACTGTTGTACTGAAGATGTACTTGGCTAAGCTGTTGCAGTACTGTTGCAACAGGGTACCTACCTGTCAATGTGGAACATTAAAAGGACTGTGCAGTGAAAAAGTGAAGAACATTTCAAGGAATCTTTGAGGATGCTGTTAATTTGAGATGGGAACTCTGACCAGTTGTAAAATCAGTGTTGAGTAGGACAATGTTTTTATTTTTTGCTTGCAGCTCTCCTGTCTTTTGAATCATGGACTGAAACAGCCTCCATAGTGTTTAACTTTTAGAATGATGGTTGTTGGAATAGAAGCTCTAGTTGAGAGGAAGTGCATTGTTGGCTAGGAGATTACGTCAGATGGGATGGAAATCTTTTTACTTTATAAAATATATAATGGGGAACTTAACACACAAGCTTTGATTCTCCAAAATTTACGGAACATTACAATTCTTTTCAGTTGCTACAGATCTCAGTATTTGTGAGATAAGCCATGTTTTATGTATAAAAATGTAATTCTTACTCTTGAGCAATTTTTTTTTGTTTAGTTTTATCTTGGCATTTTATTGAAAAAATCTTTTATTGTGGTGACTCCTTCATGTTCTTTCTGAAGGCCAGACAGCTAAATCCTTTCAAAACTGAATCAGGTTCAAAAATCTAGATCAAAATTCTTTTTAAATAAATGTTTGCTGAGCAGTGATTGAGCCTGTAGAGATGTCCTGTTGTAGGAAAACTTGAATTTGTGGTTAACTTGTGCAAGATCTTAATTAGACTGCAGCAGGCTGTTGCCCTTCATTCTTTTCTGCTGCACCTTATTCTATGCCCCTTTAAGCATTCCTTATTTTTTTGGTCATACACATTCTCTCCTTTGCACTACAGAGAATCACAGATTTGTTATGCTGCAGAAGGAGGCCACTTGGCCCATCATTTCTGCTCTCCAAAGGAGCCATGATGTGGGTATGCCAGCGTTGGACTGGCATAAACACAGTAAAAAGTCTGACAACACCAGGTTTTAGTCCAACCTATTTATTTGATAATATACTCACAAGCTTTCGAGGGACACCCTCTTCGTCAGGTGCACCATGGCTGTACTTTTTCTCATACCTCTGTACACTGTTTCAATTCAGGTAATCATCTAATGCACTTTTGAATGTCTTGCTAGAACCTGCCTCCAAACTGAGGTGACTGTGCAGAATCTGCATGTTCTCCCTGTGTCTGTGAGGTTTTCCTCCCTGTGTTCTGGTTTCCTCCCACAGTCCAAAAGATGTGCTTGTTAGATGGATTGGTCATGCTAAATTCTCCCTCGGTGTTCCCGAGCATGTGCTGGAGTGGAGCAACTAGGGGATTTTCACTGTAACTTCATTGCAATGTTACTGTAAGCCTACCTGTGATACTAATAAGTAAACTTAACTTAAAAAATTTGAACAGCATCACACTTCCAGGCAATGCATTTCAAACCTGAACCACTTTTTGTGTGAAAATTTTTTTCTCACATCACATTTGCTGCTTTTGCAAATCAGTTTAAATCTGTGCCTCTCATTCTCGATCCTTTTGCAAGCAGGAGCAGTTTCTGTCTATCCTGTCCAGTCCCTTCATGGTTTTGAACATCTCTATCAATATTCTTCTTAGACTTTTCTCGAATGAAAACGGTTCCAACCTCTCCAATTTATCCTCATAACTGAAGTTTCTCATCCCTGCAGTCGTTCTTGTAAACATCTTCAGCACACTTTCCTGTGATGTGGCACCAAGAACTTACATGGTTTCCAGCTGAAGTCTAACTATTGTCTTGGACAATTTCCTTATTCTTGTACTCAATGTCCTTGTTAATAAAGCCCAGAATACAATACATTTAATTAACAGCTCTCTCCACCTGTCCTGCTACCTTCAATGATTTATACATATATTCAGGTTCCTCTGCTGCTGAGCTTGGTCTTGCATGTGCTTTTTGACGTCCATTGTTAAATTTGCTTGCTCTTGTGTTCGCTTCCTCTTTCACATGCTCACTCGTTTTCGTGCATACTGTGCCAGCTTGTTCGTTTCTGTGTACACTCACACATTCTCTTGTATAAGTGCAAACTTACACTTATTTGTTCTCTGGTGTTCCACCCTATCACCATCCCCTATACCCTTGTTGCCACCTGGAATTAGTTCACCTTGATTGCATGTTTGTGATGCAAGAAATTATTAGAACTCAGCTAGTCTCTAGCCTATGACTGCTATTTCCATTGAGAAGCCTCTTACAGTAAAGGAATGCCTTGGAATGAAAGTTAGAGCATCTGTTTAGTTGCAATATTGCTACCTAGGGAACATGGGAGCACCCATCTTACATCTTTCTTCAAGGGCTATACAAAAGTTGTGATGATACCAGCATATCTCTGTTTTTGCAAGTAGGTACAAATAATCTTGGACAATGTGGACATTCTTTAGCTCAGTTTTACAGGCTGCTGCCCTTGGTTTATCTGCAGCTGTCCCAATAAGCAGGGTTCGAGCAAACTTTCCCAAACGTTGAGCTGCAGACGACACACACACACACACACACACACACACACACACACACACACACACACACACACACACACCAAGGAAACCTCAAGCATTCTCATCATATCGGCACCCTTTTCTGCCTTGAAATGGGTGCAAACACAAAAATCAAATGTAAACAAATCTTTGTTGCCTGTGTCTATGCATGAATTAAGAAGAGGCACACCGTTACAAATACATTTGCCAGCTACATGGCTCCCTCACATTAACCCCTGGCCAAGCCACCCTCCTGTGTCCCCTTAACATTAACCCCTAGAAGTACTATCCACTTCAGGAGTGAGTAATCTGGTAATTATTTTTTAAAAAACTTATACAAATTGTCATTTTTAATGGGAGGAATGATGTTGGAAAGCTGATTCTCATATTCGTCACATGCACCTCTCTTTCCTTCACAAACATATACACACTCTCATTCCTCATTCACACACATACACACCTCTTTCCCACCACCACTACCACCCCACCCCACTTGTCTGCTTGCTTGCCCCCTCAGTTGCGAGCTTGTTCATGCTTGTATGTTACCTGCACTCCTGGGGATAACACCCATGCTCCTCTTCTGTAACCATGGCATCACATAACCAATTGACCTCCCAAAAGGACATCAGACTATATCTTGATTGTAATTGCAAGTAAAATAGGATTGACCCAAATGGTGGGGGTACGACTCATAAGTGAGCTGTCTTCCACATGGAAGTAAACTTAATATGTGGAATAGTTAATGTTATCACTGATCTTACTGTGGTGCCTGCAGATCAGCCTCATTGTTCATTGGAAAAAGGGCAATTTGTTTAAAAATCCTTGATTGAGGAGCCCACTTCAGGTTTTGCTTCAGAAGCATGCTGTGCAATAAAGTCAGAGTGCTACTCATTTACTCTTTGGATCCATGTTTTAATATAGCTTAAATTTCCTTTCCTGAACCTGGAGTGGAACAAGTTGGTGCTGTTCGTTTCTTAGCAAGAAGGTAATTGATGTAGAAAATTGTATTGCAGGTGTTCTTCTGTAGCTGAGCTCTGTTTAATGGATACCAGTGCAGCTTTGAAATATCAAGCTCCTAAAAATAATAGTATTTTTCTGGGCAAGTACCTGACCTCTGCTCAACAGTTCAGCAATAACAACTCAGCTGTATTCAAGAATTCCATGGGTGGAAATTCCAGGTGCAACAATCCTTTTTACCACTGCTTCATTGTGATTAGGTTTGAAAGATGTTTGTGCTGAGGAATAGAAGACTTCTTGTTTTAAACGCTAAATGTCAAATGCAGAGTAAAAATCGCACTTTTCTGTCCAAGGTGTATGCCTTTGACTGTACAAATGTGAATTTTTTTTCTATGTTAACCATACAAATAAGATAGAGAATGATGTTGAATTGGGTTTTGTGCTGAAGGCCCTTAGTTGAAGGAACTGAGATTGAAAGAATAGATTTTTTTTAAAACAGAATCCCTACAGTGTGGAAGGAGGCCATTCGGCCCATCGAGCTTGCTCTAACTCTCAAAGGAGATTTTACTCACCCCCCCCCCCCCCCCGCCCCCCAACCTCCACTCGCGCCCTCCCTGTAAACCCATGCATTTATCATGGCTAATCCACCTAAACTACACATGTTTGGACACTAAGGAACAATTCAGCATAGCCAATCCACCTAATCTGCACATTGTTAGACTAAGAAGAGAAACTGGAGCACCCAGAGGAAACCCACACACATGATGAGAATGTGCAAACTCTACACAGAGAGTCACCCAAAGTCGGAATCGAACCTGGGTCCCTGGCACTGTAAAGTAGCAGTGCTAGCCACTGTGTCCTGGTGCCTCCGTGTTGGAGTTTTTGAGCTCAGTTCCAAAGTGCTTGGCGAGAAATCCTCCTCCCACAATTTAAACTTTGGTCTCAAAAATTAAAGGCTAATATTATTTCACTGCACTGCTCAGAGCTCCAGTATTTATGTTATGTGATTATACTGATTACTGTGGTTTCTTTTTAGGAGCTGGGTAAATATGGATTACTTTATTACAATGCCCTCTTTATGATTTTGCCTTCAATGGCCATTGCATACTTCACAGGTGATCTTCAAAAGGTAAGCATTTGGCTTTTTTAAACAAAAATTTGAAACGCTGGTGTTCTAATTTTCAGAGTTTAACAATGAATTAGTTATCTCTGGCACAAGTTAGTAACTGAGATATGCATCAATCTGCCCCTGATGCATTCTTTTTCGTCCAACTATCTTCCTCAGCATCCTTCCCTTTTTTCTTCTCGAGGATATCTATTGCCAATGCATGTGTCATTGCGGTTCCCTTTACAGTCCAGAGTCTTGCCTAAAGTTGTATTGCCCTAGATGCAGACTGTTTCTTGTCTTGTGAGCAGAAATTCCTAATCCTGCAGTAATTGTTTGCCACATCAGAAATTCCTAGCTGCAATGTGGCAATGAATCTATGTTCAGAGCTGAAGATAGTTTTGAGTAGTACCGTGCATTTTAGATTTTTTGGCTTTCTGCAGATACATTATTACTGCTAAGTACAAAACATCATTCTTAGCAAGTTCTTGTACCTTACAAACTGAGGTATGACGAATGTAGCATTGCCCTAGCTGATGACATGCACCTTCTAGTGCACCTATTTCGTTCTTGAAAGACCAGATTGCTTAGGCTTAACTGTAAATATATGCAAAACAAGTTTTTGAAAAATACACACTAAATACATTGTATTAGATTAATTTAACTTACAACACTTAAATTCATCAAACAATTAAATGCAACCAAATAAGACTGATTTTGGACTACAATATACCTTGCTGGACTTGAGTCCACCCCATGGAACCATCATCTGTTCATCCCTACACAGGCTACAGTACAGCAGAAAGGGAAATGCCATTGAAAGTAGCCAAAAGCTACCAAAAATATCTCTGAGCATAGAGCTGTCAATCAATGCCATCAGAGCTCGATGCCTAAATTCCCACCACCATTGACCCCCAACAATTCAGGATAGATTGGTAGATCCCTCTTATCAACAGCTTCCAAGCAATAACATCTTGCAGGAGTAAAAGGCTTTTGATACTTGTACGTTTATACAGCCATATGGCTGGGACGAGCCAGCTTTCAAAGTGGATGACTGAGACATCTGCAGCTGATTTTGAACTTCAGGGAGCTTTGAGATCATTGCTACTACAGAGAAACTAGATCTGCAGTGATCAGTTTAAAGTGAAGCTCAGTTGAACTTTTTTTTTAAAACATCTGAATTCTAATTGCTGGAAACAGGTTCTATCTTTACAGAGATGGAAAATAGGAACTTGCATAGAAACTAGTCAGAGTCAGCAGTGATAACATAAGAAATAGATACAGGCACCTGATTCACCATTCATTTAAGCTCATGACTGATTTACATCAGCAATTCCTAATACTGGAATATCTGAGCTGCGCTAAAGTTGGCATCAGCATTTTAAAATCTGAAAATACTCTTTAGCTTTGGATACTGTGTTCTAAACTTAGATTGACCATTAATATGACACAACCATTCCCTGACTTATTTAAGGATCCCCTGTTACAAAAAGGAACGTTTTGCGACTGCTGCTTGTAACTATGGTTAGTCCGTGATGGGTTTAAAATATTTCAATTTCCTTCAATGAAAAGGAAACTATGGTTAGCCCTTGATGGGTTTAAAGTATTTCAGTTTCCTTCTATGAAAAGGACTCCTTGTTTTGAGAGGGTATGTTTCAAGTCCTCTTTTCCATCTACTGAGTTAACTAGTTTGTCTGATGGCCAGATCTATTTCATTACAATCACAGACGCTAACCAAAATGAAGGTTTCTGCGAGGGGAGCAAAGCTGATCTCCAGTACCAAACCAGCCAATCCCTCTAGCAGCTGGTAACTTTCTTCATTATCAGGTGAATGGAGAGAAACAGAACAATGACACTTCCGTTTTAACCAAAATAATGTATTAAAGTTCCAGCTACTGGATAAACTGTTGAGAAAAGCTGTTGGAATAGTTACAGCCCAAGAGAACAGTTTGATAACACTCCAGAGGAGTACTCATCTTGTTCAACTGTGTGAATTGTAACAAAACTGTGAAATTTGTGAATGTTGTTTCGATGTATTTATCTCCAGAGTCTGTCTAATATAGAAAAACAAAAATGGTTAATTTTTGTAGCCTGGAAATTTATTACATACAGTATGGGCCTTCTAGAATTTTTTAAAAACCCTTTTTTCCTCAAGGGTGCTACCATGAAGAAAATGAACCTGACCTAAAAAGACAATTTTATCAACTGCAAGGAAACTTGGGAAAAGGAAGGCAAGAAATGTGTAGTGGGAGCCTGAAATTAGCTCAATGTGTTGATTGTATTCTTTAATTTTGGTGAAATGCTTTTGTAGGATTCTTAAAGTGCTTATTTAACTTGGATAGTACTTTAATTGTGCCACTCCTATTGCAAGGCAGCTAGTTGGAATATGTGAACACTGGATCATTTGTGAAAGATCCCCTGCTTGTGGCTGTAACAGTACAGAGCTGTTAGAGTAAATGCCCAGACTTGATGTCTGCCCAGTTGGAATCTTGTCAAGAAATATGTACCTTGTGGGGGAAAAAAAGAGACCAGGGAGCCCTGAATAGAATGGAGCTTCTGTTTAATATATTGCAGTGATTTAATTGACCGTGCTTTTGGCAGGTACTGTGGAAAATTCTGGGGAGAGAGAAAAAGTTTGCATATTTACAAGTTTGCAGATTTGTACATTTGGGAGCAGTAGCTTCAGAAACTTTTTTTTGTTGTGAGTGGTATTACTAACCAAATTTGCTTTCACCTTTTGAAATAGTTGCAGATTTTGAACATCAAATCTGTTCGCTGGTGCGATGTATCCAAAACACGCCAGTAATATGTTTAGTTGAATGATGGCCTGTTCCATGAAGATAGCTCATATTTTCCTAGAGCATAGAGTAGGACAATGAAAAATACCAGTTTCATTTTTGGTTGTCAAAAGATAATTGCTTAAAATAATTACTTTGGCTGAAAGGAGAAAGTATTTAAATTTCATGGAAATTACTCAATTCTTTACAATATTCTTTAATCAATTCTTTGCACAAGCTGTGCAGTGAATTAGTCTGATATACAGCATTCTGGAAATTTATTACGCTTACCATTGATTCCTGTGATGCATTCCATATTAGTGAAGAATGAAATTAGAAGATGAGCTGTTCTGGAGCAATGTGTTTTGCAGCTTTTGGAACTGATAGTTTTGACAGGTGTTTGGTAGCATGTTGCATACCCGTGTTTCCCAATATAGCCTGACGGAGATGGTAAAGTAGAGAAGTAAGTACTACTGTGTGAGGATAAGGGAATCCCTTGAGTAAGCATGGCAAGCAGGGGTTTGTCATCAGTTTTAAAACCACTTAACGTGCAATAAAAGATGACTCCAGGAGCCAGCAAGGAACCAAGAGCTAACCACGTCCAGAAGGAAATCAAGGCCATTCTAATGGGGTCACTCAGGGTGGGGCAGGGCCCACATGCTCATAGACTTGGTGATCATTAAAAGTCTGTCACTTAGCAATAAGTGATATGTTGCAAAGCCATAGTAGCAACAGGATCAGGATTTGGTCGCAAGTTAAAGAAAACACTGGAGGCTAGCAAATTAGTCACTGGTGGTTGAATTGATTTTTAAAAACCTGGACACCCCAGCTTGCAAAAATGTATTTCTACTGGATGGATTTCCATGCATTGTAATTCAGGCGTAGATTTATGATAAACAATTGGAAAAGTGATCCTTGAAACTGGACTGTGTGTTAGAGCTGACGGTTGCTGATAACCACAGTCTGTAGTAGACTGATTCATGAGGCCAGTGGGACGGAATTGTACAACCCATCCAAAAAAAACATTGAAAGGTGATGTTACTGGTGAACCTTCATTAAAATGCTTAGATGACAATGAAAAATCATTAAAACCTTGTCTTGCTGCTTACCGTACCAAAACCAAACCTCTGTTTTTTGTACTATCAAAAAAAAGGGCTGCATATAGCTGTTGATGTCCCACAACTCCCTGCTGTTTTCTCTACCATTCTAGCTGCATTCATCTGAAAATTGATGCCCGAGGCAGTGTTTTTCCTGTTGCAATAGATCAAGTTCTTTACGTAATTTTGAAAGGGATGACGGTAGTAGATTACGGAAATGGGAAGGGGTATTAATTTTAAATCCCAGCAGTTTGTTAATTTGATACTGGAGAAGTTGATGAGTGGATTATTGGAGTGCTGTGCAGCAATCAGGCTTTTAAATTCAGTTTAAAACAATTCAATTTTGAAAAATTGCCATAATAGGGAAAGGGAATATTTGTGGATTGTGCAGAGTCAACTTTGTCAAAGTTCAGATCTAATTGCTGCCCCTTTTTCCCCCTGCTGACCTTAACATAAGTGCGTATTAATCTTTTTAGTGTTGTCTTGTAAGGGTGTGGTTGATAACAGTACCAAATATTGCTATTTTTTAAATTAATGGATGATGATTCAACATTAAACCTGAGATTTTTGCATTGACAAGTAAAACCTGTATTTAAATTTATTGCATATCATACAAGGATCCATTTCAAACTAGTTAACTTAAAGATGTGGACAAAAAAATGAATAAGGGTGCTTAAAAGTAACTAATTTATAGACCAGGACGATGTGTGGGGCTGCTGTGTGTATAGGAATTGTTGCCTTTCCTTAGTATCTGCTTTATGCTGCAGTTTTACTGCTTAAATTTGAATGCATTCAAGATATTTTCTATTTTATGAGTACTATTGTACCCATTATTTTGTGTTTTCCATCACTATTTTTCTGACCAGTTTCCTCCTCCCTCTTTGGAAACTATGAATTCCTACTTATTGGAGTATAATTCATAAGTCAATGTTTATTCCCTGGTGTTTACTCAAGTCATTGTGCTCGATGTGCTTTGTTTATGTGCACAGACTATTTAACTAGAGGTGGCATTACGGAGTCTGAATGTATACTTGTCCAACTCCCCAAATGCATTACTTCTTTATTGGGATTTGCTGGATAATTAATCAGAGCAGGAACCCTGCACTTTTCCCTTTTTCATAAACCAAAGGGTCACCAAGACCACATTCCTGATATCACTCAGTACGACATTGCAACAGTTTTCTTCCCTGTCTTGATTGCATCTTTCAGATCATTGTATGTGGGGCAACATATGTTCACAGCACTTAGAAATTGCAAGATGACATAATTTGAAGTTGAAGCATCCGCATTCAGTAATGATTCTAGATTTCCCCCCCTCATAAAACGCCAACTTTTGCCTGCAGACTAACTGATGTGTGGGATCCGTGGAATTCACAAACTAAGAGCATATTGCAATATTTGAGTTAGAAAGCAATTTGAGCTGGCAATGTGCTGGGTAAACTGGTGTGCTGCTGTGCATGATGTCATTGCATTTCTATGCGTGCGTGGATGGATATCAGCTCGTTATATTGTGTTGACAGGAGTCAGTGGTCCTAATGTAGTTTGTTACTCGATGGAAAAACTGAGATATGTTTAATATACATTTTTCACATTTTAAGACAAGATTATGCGAGTTTTAAGAAGTTATTTTCCTTTTCCAGGCAATTGATTTTGAAGGCTGGTCAAATACATTGTTTGTCACACAGTTCCTGCTGTCCTGTGTAATGGGGTAAGTACATTTTCTTTATTTTAACTCCCCCAAATTGAGTTCTACTGTTGTATAGAAAAAATAATAGATTTGTGGCTCCTTTTTCCTATGAGTAGCTTTCATTTAAACCTGCGGGAGGAGCAGACAGTAAGAAACCAATGACCTACTTGTTATGATACTCAGCTGTACAGACTAGGAAGGTTCTAGGTTCAAATCTTTACTCTATATTGAATTATCTAATACCATCTGAGATAAAAATGGTATGCTTCAATTGGTCACTGTGTCCCTGGGCTACAAGAGCAGTTGGAAAAGAGGAGAAAAGTCAGTTTATACTTCTGAGGGCCGTGCAGTTATCATTTGAATGAAGGTAAGATGCAGTTCTGTTGGGATGCCACCCATAATCGAGTACTATCCTCAAGTTTGGTACTAACCTTGCACGCTTGTAGGACTGTACCTGAGCACCAGAAATGTATTTAATCTTTTAAAAGCATTTAGACGTTCTTTGCCCCTCTTTCATTCCATTCTGTTCCCAGAGCAGAAGACCAACTATCCCACTTTGTGAGTCAACCTGCCCTCACAATTTAGTCCTTTGACAGCGTTAGCTAGAGATTTGGCTATAAATCGAGGCAGTGTTGTATGTGTATAGAAAATTAAGGAAAATTCCTTGTTTCCCTATTCCTTTTCAGGTAAAGTTCCATAACCACCTTGCAGCTTGCCTAATTGAACATCTTCATTTAAAAGATGTGATATTTAGGGCCACTAGACCATCGCAACCAAATCTGCTTTTCTTCTCATTAAACATGCATGATCAAATATTAGTCTTGGGTGACAATCAGCAGTGGGTTACTTGCCTTCCAGGAAACCCAGGGTACTGATGGCATTTTCAGAGTTTTCCACTGGTATCCTGGTTGACAGCCAGATCCTGGGACCTTTGAGTTTGAATGACTCAGCTGCAGGTCAGTGAGAATTAGAAGATTGATGTCAAATGACACAGTTTGAACTCTGACTGTCATATTCTGGTTACTTGCCACTTACTATCTAGCTGTCTTATTTGGTTAGGTGAAAAATCAGGTGATGCGGGTAAACATAAGTACCAGCTATTATTATAAATAGCTGGGCATGGAAATGTGGGGATTGGGATGGTTTGTGAATAATTCAACTGCCAATCCTGTTATCTCAGTTCAATTTATCTCCTCTTAAAGAAATCTAATTCCCAATGGATTAGTTCTCAATGCCTGATAGCGATTGTTTTCTCTTAACGTATTGAATTTTTAAAATTTACTTTTTGATATGGTGCACATTATGTTGAATCTGTAAAATCATCAGTTTTTTTTGGTGTTCAGAATATTTTCTAAAGGCGAGGCTTTAATTGATCATTCAATTTTCTTTTTAAAGGTTTATTCTCATGTACTCTACAGTTTTATGCACTCAATATAATTCTGCTCTTACTACCACGATCGTTGGCTGTGTAAAGGTAAGATGGTACAGACTTGTCTTAAGTATTTTTTTTTCTATAGTGCCTTTTCAATCCTCTTTCTGAAGCTGAGAATTTTGAGGTTGCATGGCTGTTGGCTATGCTCCATTAGCAAGTGGCCAATTATCATGTGGCATACAGAAACAAATGTTATTGGTTATAGACCATAGTGAGAGTAAGGGATGCACAGTTGAGTCTCATCTTCTGTGCTCAATTAGCTCTAGAGGTTGCTTGATGGCAGTTATTATTGGAAACCTGAGTATATTATCTTTTTCCTCCCTGCTTGGCTCCAAATCTTGGGCACTGATGTTACGAAGAAAGTTTTTATTGTGATACCACACATTATCCAACATTGTGTTTGAGGATTGGAGTTCAGAGGTGTGCCCTTTTTCTGGTTCTATTATGGAAAAAAACAACAAAACTGAAGTGTTTGGGATGAAAGAGGAGGGGATAAGAGTACAAGTTTAAGATTTTTCAAATTAAAGACTTTTCCTTTGCAACGTGAGAGAGTTCCCTTTGCAGCTGGAATATGTAGGAAAATTAACTTTAATAATACAATTGTTTTATATAACTGTCTTTTTAAAATATAGAACCAACATTTGGATTTCACTTGCCCAAATGGGCTGTTATATGGAGCGGAAATAGTCTGAAATCTAGATTAACTGCATTATAAATATTCCTATGCATCAATTTAGATAAAATATTCCAAACCCAAGTATAACCCATATTGCTTCATTTCATTTATAGCTGGTCAACTTCTGTATCATTTTGTCATTAATGGGTGCAGCCATTACATGTTACAGTGTTAGATACAATAAGCATAGTGAGAGTCAAATTACTGGAAGGACTGGCAGTGTTGAATTTGGATAAATTACCAGGGCCAGATGGATTGTATCCCATGCTGCTAAAGAAAGTCAGGGAGGAAACAGCAGATGCTCTGAGAATCACTTTCCAATCCTCACTTGAGGTCCCAGAAGATTGGAAGTCTGCAAAAGTTGTACCATTATTTAAAGAGGGTGCTAAGGATAAGCAAGAAACTGTCGGCTGGTCAGTCTGACTTCAGTATTGGACAAATTATTGGAAACAGATCTGACACACAGGATACACTGTCACTTAGGCTCATGTTGATCAGGGATAGTCAGCATGGTTTTGTCAGGGGAAGAGAAGTGTCTTAACTTACTGTAATTTTTTGAGTAAGTAAGTAACGAGGAGGATTAATGAGGGTAACACAGTGGATGTTGTCTACATGGATTTCAGTAAGGCATTCGGCAAGGTTTTACATGGTCGGAAAAGTGCAATCTCATGAAATACAGGAGACGGTGGCAGGTTGGATCTAAAAGAACAGAAAACAAGGAGTTATGTTCGATGGATGTTTTTGTAAACAGGAAACTGTTTCACTGGTGTTCCCCAGGACTCTCTGTTGGGGTCTTTGCTGTTTGTTGATTGTATGTATTAATGATTTAGACTTACATGTAGGAGGCATGATTGCAAATTTTGCAGATGACCCAAAAATTGGCTATATAGTTGATAGTGGAGAAGATGGCTTTCAACACAAGAATGATATCACTGCTTTGGATAAGTGGGTGAAAAAGTGGCAAATGGAATGAAATCTGGAAAACGTGAGGTAATGCATTTGGGGAGGGCAGGAAAAAAGGCAACAGTAAGCAAGAAGATAGCGAGAAGAATGGAGGAAGTGAAAGAGTGCAGCTCCTTGAAGGTGGCAGAATGGGTAAATGTAGTTAAGAAGGCATATGGAATGTTTCTGTTCAATGGATGAAGTATTGAACAGAAAAGCAGGAATGTGATGCTGGAAGTGTGCAAAACACTGGTTAGGCTCCAACAGGAGTTTTATGTAGAATTCTGGTCACCAGATTACAGGAGGGACATAATTGCTGTGGACAGAGTACAGAGGAGATTTACAAGAATGTTACCAGGGCTTGAAAATTGCAACTATGTGGAGCAATTGGATAGGCTAGGGTTGTTTTCTTTAGAACAGAAGAGGCTAAGGGATGACCTAATTGAATTGTAGAAAACTGAGGAAAATCTTGTTTCCCTGAACTGAAGTGTCAGTTACCAGGGGATGTAGATTTAAGGTGATTGGCAGAGGGATTACAGGGGGGCATGAGGAAAGAACCTTCACCAGAGGGTGGTGGGTGCCTGGAATTCATGTACTAAATTGGTGCTTAAGGCTGAAAGGCTTAAGTTACCTGGATCTGCATCTGAAGTGCTGTAACCTGCAAGGGTACAACCAGTTGCTGGAAAGTGAGATTGGCCAGCATAGATATGATGGGCTGAATGGCCTCTTTCTGTCTGTAACTTTTCTTTGGTTCTATGTTAAAATATATATTAAAATATGCTTACCTACCCTCAGAACATTTTGGTGACCTATATTGGAATGTTTTTTGGTGGAGATTATATATTCACATGGACCAACTTCATCGGGTTAAACATTAGGTGAGTGATGAACTTTCTGATTGAACAAAGGAAATAGAAAAATAGCATTTTGCATAAGGTGTTTTCTCTATCATGCTGTTTCATAGTTCTGATTGTATAAATCTAACAGCATTATAAGAGACAACTGATACTTAGCTTTACCTCTTGTGTCAGCACATGGCATTATACTACATCAGTTACATTTTTCCGTGTGCAATCACTTGCTACATGGCTGAATATGGTAAGCATTTTGTACCCATTAATATACCACAAATGGCAATGAGACTAATTACCAGTTATTGTATTAGCTGATGGTGATTGAAGAACTTGACCAGCAACTCTGGTTTAACATCCCATCCATGAGTATTTTACTGAAATTGTATTTGAGTTTTGGAAAGGGACTTGAATCGGCAACCTTCTGACTCAGCAGATGTTATGAAACCTGGAAAAATAAAGTTAAGTATCTGATATAAAATAAAGGATGCTGTAAAATGCAGATCTGGAGAGAGAAACAGTTTAATGGCCTGTAATGTCTTAGCTCTCCAGCTTCAGATTTGGGGGGGGTGTACCCCATAAAATGCTAGTGAATCCCTCAATGGAAGTTCCCTGACGTTTACTTGGCAATTGTCCAGAAACACAACTTTCCTTGGATGATTGCACTGCACTGGGGACCATCCGATAATGCAGTTTAAAACTGTAACTTCAGATGGTTCTGCTAGTGACATGCCGATACTTAAAGCGTTAGAACTGAAAACACTTCTAATAATGTAACTATTTCAAATATCAAGACTGAGTTCTGCACAAACACACCACCCCCTCCTGTCATGCCCTGATGTCCAAACCCCCATTTTCCATTCACTTGCCTTCTTCCTGGCCTGTTATTTTCAATGGGACATTAACCTCAGCTAGTGCTGTAAAAGAGGGGTGTGCCCTCCTTGACATCTTTCACACTTTGCTGCAGGAGCTGGAGAAATGCTGCGCTGCTTGAATCTCATCCGACCTGAGTTAGGAAGGTCGGGGCAAGACATACTTAATTTAAGCACAAGCAAGTTGGTATAGAGCTGTAATCTGCTGCTGATACCTGCTCCGAGAAAGTTATCATCCATTTTTTCCGAGTCCATATGACTCTTCTTCAGAGCATTTATTAAAGTCGTGTTTATCAACTTGGTATTCTTCATCCTGATAATCTACATAGTTGTACATTTGCTTGATTCAGTTCTCAAAGGAGCAGTCATGAGAAGTGAATCTGAACTATAGAAGGAGTTGTGCAAAGAAAGTAGACTAATCCAAAAGGAACATCACTAAATCTAGCTGCATGGGTTAACATGGGTGCACCTTTGGAGTTCTGTGATCCTCACTTTGATCTATTTCTCTGAATTTGTCTTCCTTGCTGTTGCTTTATATTTACCTTTTTATTTCTTCTCAGAGTGTATCATGAATTGAAACTAGTGGATGCTGGAAATTGGATTTAAGAACAGAAAATGCTGGAAATATACAGTGGGTCAGGCAGCATCTGAGAACAGAGAAACTTTCATCAGAACAAGGTCATTGACCTAAAACTTTTAACTCCTTTTTTTCTCCACAGTTGCTGCCTGATCTGAGTGTTTCCAGTATTTTCTGTTTTTATTTCTATAAAGAGCAAACTGGCTGTCATATTTTTAATACTTTTTGTTTTGACAGTATTGCTGGAAGTTTGGTCTATTCATACATTACATTCACAGAGGAGCAATCAGCCAAGACATCAGGAAACAGCAACAATGTGGACATCAAGGGGAAAATAGCTGTATGAACAGGAAGGAACTTCAGAGAGGCATCAGCTATTTTTAGTGCTTTATTAGTTTTAACTTTTAAAAGTGAAATTGTAAATCCATACTCGCGTAGCAAAGAAATTGTAGATGGTTTTGCAATTTTGGTGGACTGCTATTTGAAGGACCAAAAAAAAAATTTAAAAGGGCCCTCTTTTAATAAAGCCTTGGAGTAGCTATAGGCACTGCCGATTTCCCCCATTCTGGTCTTCACCTTCATTCCAATGCTCCAAAAAACAATCCCTACAAGTTGATGTTTCAATCAAAATGTCTATTTTGCCTCTTCCCACTCCTTTTAAACTGGTACGGTTATCAGGTGGTCTCGAGAGTTGGGTACACGCCCTTCTTAAAGTTAGATTGAATTAAACGCTGAAGAGTAGTGTATCTGGTTATAAGACTAGTTGATTATTGTGCCCTCTGGTAACTTTCTTCATTGTTGGTACCCTGACTTTCTCTGCTCATCAGCAATTTTCAACATGCTTCTGATTCTCAATTCATGAACATCAATTTTAAATGAGGGATGTCTTGTGGAACATTGAGCAGCAAGTCATCTTGTGCACTGGTACTACCAAATTTTGATCGCTGTCAGATCTCTAGTAAGATAAAGTTTTACTGTATTTGTAGGTAAATTGAATCTTGGTCTTACAGAAGACTAATATTTAAAAACCTGTAGAAAGTCTGAGTGTTATGGAATCATGGCATTGAGTAGAAAGACATCTTATTCTGTTTCCCTGTCTTCTAATTATAAAAATGAATTTGGGAACAAGAATATAATTACTGATGAAAACTTGCCATTTCAGCACAATTACCAACCATTAAAAATGCATAGAAAATCTTTACAATGCAAAGAGCACAGTCCTGTCAGTACACATATCCCACTAAGTATGAAGTTGTACATGGAATTTTCATGTGGATTATTAGTTGGAGAGTCGTAATCCATTTCAAAATTAACTTCATGGAATACTGAACTGGTTTTTCATAGAATTATTTCTGAAATGCAGTTAGTTCTGACATTGTTAAAAATAATGAAATTTGTAAATTTGAGTTGAATGTTAAAAATTTGAATCAGTAATATTAAATTTTCCAGTGATAACATTTTTAACACATGCCATTTAAATGTGTTTTAAGGCCTGCTAATTCATTTGTGAAGTCTGAATATTACAAAACCCTTGTTTGGATGAAAAATGATGGTAGAGCAGCTGCAAATTATTCACCATTTTTCTTTTTTCCAATCTCATCTGACTTTTCTGGAACTACTTAGTAGATTAACTTAATACTTCATTTCTAAATGGTTAAGAATTAGATGTTACAAAGTGGCAATTGTTCTGCATTCCAGCAACTTGCTTGAAGATATACAAATGTAATGGTGTGACGACTTATTACAATGGAATGTAGATACGAGGGCAGGGTTTAGTGCACATGTGCAATGCTTGAATGAAAACATTTTCTAATTTTTTTAATTCTCTGAAATGTGTACTCTGGCAGAGTAGTTAATCCAATGACATTTGCTAATTGTGATTTTGTGAATGCAATTAAGTGGATGAAATTGATGTTTATGCATATTTAAAGGTTAAATAGGGCCAATGGACCTAATAAGAATCCGCACTGCCCAGACTTTTTGTGGCAGCATTTGCTTTTGTGCAGTACTAAATGTGCTTCTGTGATACAATAAAGCTCCATATGGAGCTTTGCTGTAGTCCGCCAAGATGCTGTATGTTTAGTGGCTGATTACAGAAATGCTACTTTCAGTATTTAAACAAAAATCAAATGCTGGTCTTAGTGATGTGTAAACATGTTGCAATGTTCAACGTTTGTAAACACTGAAGTGCCTAGAAATTGAATTAGAGCTGACTTCTGAACATTTTTAAAATACTTGTGTATTTAACCCATCAGAACCTAGATGTAATTTGGTTTGGATTTTGTAAAGTCTAGATTTTTTAATGCAATTAATACCAAAAATGGATAGAAAGAAGCCTGTAAATGTTTTTTTTTGCTATTTCCTGTTCCAATACTTCGGTTTTTTTTTAATGATGCATTTTACACATCCTTTTTTGATTGTCGTTTGAAATTTGCTTTACAAATATACTTTGTAATATAGTTTTCACAGTTAATTGAGGACTTGACTGTTACAGGTGGAAAGAAAATCACAACCTCCACAATTTAAAATTAATTTGAAAATATGTGGCAATAGATCTTTTTAATTCATTTTGTGGAATGATGGATTCATTTTATATTCTCAAATGTGAACATTTGGACAAAAACTGCTGCCCTTAGAGAAACCGAATTTGTGAATCCTTTAGATGACGGTGCATCATAATGTAATGATTTTAAATTCAACTTCATCAGTGACTAATTATTTTACTTTTACTAAGATCTTTATCCTAATCCAGCAGTCATCATGCATTTCAATAAAACTGAACCTGTCGGTTCTGTTCTGTGATTGACGTTTCTGGTTCATCCAGAGAAATGATTTCATAGTTGTAATTTCTACTACATGAACTATTGTTAAAAGCAGTCACCATATGTATGTTAGTGATATGAGTCTTATTTATATTTAGGACAAGCACCATTGCTCTTGCTATCAATAGCCAAGCAGCTACTAAAGAGAGTGCAAGATAGATTGGTAGGTCTGGATCAAGACTGTCTTTGGCTGTATTCATTTTTGTGATTATGTAATTGTATCACTTCATGTTAAACATAAATCATAAGTTTAGGAAAAGATGATAAGATTCCCCAATTGGCATTCATGGGAATTAATTAATCCAGAGTATGAGAGACGTAGGGCAAATCATTTTTTACAATAAATACTCCTGAGATTGTACTGCTACCAGTTGTAAATAATTGCAATAATAAAGTGTGCAGTATAGCTGCTTTATTCAGACTGATCGGAAGTTCTAAAATTATCCAAACATCCATTAATACTCATCCAAATATTAATTTGAGCCTGATTTTTGTATAGCAGACAATACTATACTTTTGGTATTCATTTCAATTATGTTCTCTTTTAATTTCATGTTATTAATGTATTCCATCATTTAAAATTGATCTTTTTGTGTCCAAATCATTTCAGAAGTGGCTTCAGTCACCATTTGCAAGCTTTTCTGCCAAGTCACGAATATCCTGGCATACTCTAGGTATTGCTTGTTATTACAGAATTCATCAATAATTAGCAAATCTTCTGTTAGACCAACTATCCCATTGGTGTTTACTTGGTATACAAGCCTTTTTTGAACTCTACTCAAAATGACCTTGAATGCATAGCATAACATGTCAGTGCAAGGGTGTGGTCGAAGTCATACTTTGATTATATTAATTGAATATTTTGCAATGGTAACATTTCATTAAGGGCTGCAGGGAGAATATAAAATGTTTCAGATGTAATTGTTATGCTAGGAAAACTGTCCAGGTTATCTAAAATGAGATAAAGTGAGCATGAAAGATAATGTGTAAAAGTGCAGAATGTCACTTGATTCACAAGTTGATGGATATTTTTATATCTTTTCCAAAATAAATATCTCCAGTACAAGTCTGAATACTGTCATGATTGCCTGACAACTACTGGATTTATGTGTTGCTAACTCATTTGTTAATTATGCAGGCCATGTAAAATTAGGCTGTTGCCACCTGATTCTTTTTGAAAATAGGATTTTTCAACTGACTGGATCACCTGAGACAGAGCAAACTGCAACTTAAAATCTTGAAAAAGCAAAGCCACATTTCAAGCTGAAGGTGCCAAACCAATCACCTTTGGGAGATGAAGAGAGAAACACATCCATTCATCTAGACACCCATTGAAACTCAACTGTCTTTAAGGAAGAGACATAAATGCAAAATACCTGAGACAGACACACCCAAAACCTCTTGGAAGTTCACACTAAGTGAACTGTTTCAAGGCAAAATTGCCCACTTGTGCGAGATGAAAAGTTTGTCAAAATCAGCAGAGGAAACAAGCTGAAGGTTGCCCTCTTTTGGGGAAAATGTATGTTGCCAAGTACTAGAAATCTACCACTGAGCAGTGATCTTGTAATAATTGTAACATCTCCCGCATCTGGTCAAGAAATTAGTTAACCTAAAGTGTTTAAAATTTATCTCGCAAAGATGATCAAAAGACACAACCATAGATCTTTTAGTTTTATTGGACTAACTCCTCATTTCATGTTGTGTGTGTCTGAATGACTGCATGATGGCTGAATGCTTGATATTGTATTTTAAATAATTTTCCTGGTTTAGTGGTTAATTTTCTGACTGATTGAGAAATCCATGTTTGATCGGCTTCTTGTTGCTCACAGTTACAATAATTAAATGCATTCTGATTTGGGAAAGGCATATATATCCTCCATAGGGAAAAAAGAAGTTTTGTTGTGACCAACCAAGGAGGCTGAACAGGGAGGTACAAGTTCATTTCTTCTCTCGCCTGGTCAGAATGCATGATATATTTGAATTAGATAGCTCCATCTTGATGGAGCGGCAGAGAGGGGATAAAATGTGTCTACCTTTTAATTATTGTCCAAAAGTCTGCCATTTGTAATTTTTGAATACCTTTGAGTTTTTTTAAATCATGATCTCTGGAGTATTATTAGGAGGAAACCTGGTTGAACATGAGAACCAGGAGCAGGAGTAGGCCATTTGGCCCCTTAAGCCTACTCTGCCATTCAATAAGATCATGGCTGATCTTTTCGTGGACTTGGCTCCACTTACTCACCCAGTCTCTATAACTCTTGATTCCTTTACTGTTCAAAAATTTATCTTTGTATTAAAAACATTCAAATGAGGTAGCCTCAACTACTTCACTGGGCAGGGAGTTCCACAGACTCTCAACCTTTTGGGTGAAGAAGTTGCTCCTCAACTCAGTCCTAAATCTACTCCCCCTTATTTTGAGGCTATGCCCCCTAGTTCTGGTTTCATCGGCCAGTGGAAACAACCTCTCTGCTTCTATTTCATCTATTCCCTTCATAATTTTTGTATGTTTCTATAAGATCTCCCTTCATTCTTCTAAATTCCAGTGAGTATAGTCCCAGTCTACTCAGTCTCTCCTCATAAGCCAACTCTCTCAACTCTGGAATCAACCTAATGAATCTCCTCTGCACCCCCTCCAGTACTAATATATGCTTTCTCAGGTGAGGAGACCAAAACTGTACTCAGTATTCCAATGTGGCCAACTGGAACAGGAAGAAATAGTGAGACATCTGAATATAAATTGTCCAATTGATAAGATGCAGCATGGGTTCATGAAGGGAAAGTCATATTTGACTAATTTGGTGGAATTCTTTGAGAACATTACATGTGCAGTAGACAATGGGGAACCTGTGGATGTGGTGTATCTGGATTTCCAGAAGGCATTTGACAAGCTGCCGCACCAAAGACTGCCACATAAGATAAAGGCGCATAGTGTTGAGGGTAATGCATTAGCATGGATAGAAGATTGGTTAACTAACAAAGCAAAGAGTGGGGGTAAATGGGTGTTTTTCTAGTTGGCCATCAGTGATTAGTGGTGTGCCTCAGGGATCAGTTTTAGGACTGCAATTGTTTATGATTTACATAGATGATTTGGATTTGGAGACTAAGTGTACTGTGTCAAAATTTGCAGATGACACTAAGATGGGGGTGACAGAGCAAAGTGTGCAGAGGATGCTGAATGTCTGCAAAGGGATATAGATAGTCTAAGTGATTGTACTCCATCTGCAGACCCTCGCCCAATGTTGGTAAATGTGAGGTCATCCATTTTGGTCAGAATAACAGCAAAATGGGCTATTATTTAAATAGTTAAAAATTGCAGTATGCTGCTGTGCAGAGGGATCTGGATGTCCTTGTGCAGGAATCTCAAGGAGTTGTTTGCAGGTGCAGCAGGTAATTAAGGCAGCAAATGGAATTTCCTCTATCATTGCTAGAGGGATGGAGCTTAAAAACGGATATGTTGCAGCTGTAGGAGGTGCTAGTGAGGCCCCACCTGGAGCACTGTGTACAGTTTTGGTCTCCTTGCTTGAAAAAGGATATACTGGCACTGGAAAAGGTGCAGAGGAGATTCACTAGGCTGACTCTGGAGTTGAGAGGGTTAACTTATGAGGAGAGACTGAGTAGACTGGAGCTATGCTCATTGGAATTCAGAAGAATGAGGGGAGATCGTATAGAAACAAGATTCTGAAAGGAATAGATAGAAGCAAGGAAGTTGTTTCCACTGGCAGGTGAAACTAGAACTAGAGGGCATAGCCTCAAAATAAGGGGAAGCAGATTTAGGCCTGAGTTGAGGAGGAACTTATTCACACAAAAAGGGTTGTGAATCTGTGAAATGCCCTGCCCAGTGAAGTAGTTGAGGCTACCTCATTGAATGCTTTTAAGGCAAGGATAGATACATTTTTGAACAATAAAGGAATTAAGGGTTATGGTGAGCGGGTGGGTAAGTGGAGCTGAGTCTTTTTGTGGATCAACCATGATCTTATTGAATGGCAGAGCAGGCTCAAGGGGCCAGATGGCCTACTCCTGCTCCTAGTTCTTACGTTCTTAATGTAATCTCCCTCTAGCAATGAAGGACAAAATTTCATTTGCCTTCTTAATTACCAGCGGCACCTGCAGACCAGCTTCTTGTGATTCATGTACAAGGATGCCCAAGTCCCTCTACACACCACATGCTGCAATTTTTTACCATTTAAATAATTGTCCATTTTGCTGTTATTGCTACCGAAATGGATGACCTCACATTTATCAAAATTGTACTCCATCTGTCAGGCCCTTGTACACTCACTTAGATGATCTATATCTCTTTGCAGACTTTGTGTCCTCTGCTCACTTTGCTCTACCATTCATCCTAGTGTCATAGAATCCTACAGTGCAGAAAGAGGCCATTCAACGCATCGAGTCTCCATAGACCACAATCCCATCTAGGCCCTATCATTATAACATCATGAATTTACCCTAGCTAATACCCCTGACATTAAAGGGCAATTTAGCATAGCCTACCTACCTAACCTGCACATCTTTGGATTGTGGTAGGAAACCAGGGTACCCAGAGGAAACCCATGGAGAGTCTGCAAATTTCACACACAATGACCCAAGCTGGAATCGAACCCAGTTTCCTGGCACGGTGAGGCAGAAGTGCTAACCACTGTGCTGTCATCTGCGAACTTTGACAAACTACACTTGGCCCCTGACTCCAAATCATCAATGTAAATTATAAACATTTGTGGTCCCAACACATGCCTGAGGCACACCACTGGTCACTGATCGCCAGCCAGAAAAACACCCATATATCCCCACTCTTTGCTTTCTGTTAGTTAACCAATCCTCTACCAATGCTAATGTGTTTACCCATAAACCGTGCACCTTTATCTTATGCAGTTGCCTTTTGTGTGGCACCTTGTTGAATGCCTTCTGGAAATCCAGATGCACCATGATGGGAATAATGTAGAATTCTAGGATGAGGTCCTTCTTTAGTTATACTATAATAGACTACGTTAAGGTAATTATAAAGTGCCTTATGTATATGGTAAGAATTCACAATGGGCCTGGAACAGTATATTCAAAGGTATTATAAACTAGTGAATATCCATAAATTAACCAAGTATTATAAGCTTAAACTGTATTTTCAACCCTATATTGTGTGCCTTGGCCAACTTCGTTTTGTATGCAGCATGATGGCAAACAGTGGCAGACCAAATTCTGTTAATACAATGGAGCACAGAAAAACAGCTTTGTTATGTTTTTGGATATGCAAAAGGCAAGTCTAATTATAGGCCTGGTATGTAAGGGAGTGCATTTGTTCATGGGTAGCAAGGCTGGAGCAGTCTCTCAAGCTGATGAAAGAGTGACTCTTTTCACCAATTAAAAGTCACAGGTGTTCATTATGGCCTTGGTTACTGGTAATGATGTGGGTTAGGTTTCCTTGGTAAAGGAGAAGGAACCAGACTGGAGAGCCCAATCACAATATTCAACATTACCTTAGCCAATAACGTTCCACTTGCCAACAGAAATAGGAGCTTATTGCCCTCCTATTTCTGTTGACAGGTGGAGCATTATTGGCTAAGGTAATGTTGAATATTGTGATTGGGGGGCCCCCCCAGGTCTGATGAGACTGGGTGGGAGATTGAAATGTTCAGAATAACATAATAATTTTACTTGGCAATATTTGGTCAACCCTCAATGATAGAGAGAGTGTGTGTGTGTGTGTGTGTGTGTGTGTGTGTGTGTGTGTGTGTGTGTGTGTGTGTCTCTCTCCTGACGCACGCATTAGCAAATAGATTTCCTTTTTGTTCTTTAAGTATATGCTGTCTTTTGCAGTCTAAGTATTGGTGACTGAGGTTCAACAAATATAAGGCACCCCAATGGAAACATCCTTCAGAAAATTCCTCTTATGCATCACATCTACCAGCTTCCCCTTGTCCACCACGCATGTAATGTCCTAAAAGAATTTCATTAAATTAAACATGACTTGCCTTTCATAAACCCATGCTGTGTCTTCCCAATGGGAGAATTTCTATCCAGGTGTCTTGTTATTTCTTTCTTGATGATGGATTCAAGCATTTTCCCCACTACAGAAGTTAAGCTAACTGGCCTATAGTTACCCACCTTTTGTCTACTTGTTTAAACAGTGGCGTCACATTTGCTGTTTTCCAATATGCTGGAACTGCCCCAGAGTCCAACAAATTTTGGTAAAGTACCACCAGTGTATTTGCTATTTCCCCCTGCCATCTCTTTTAGTACCCTGGGATGCATTCCATCAGAGCCAGGAGACTTGTCTACCTTTAGCCCCCATTAGCTTACCTAATACTGTTTTTAGGTTCCATATTTCTAGGTCCTCACCTGTCATAGTCTTGTCAACAGTTTTTGGCCTGTTATTTGTGTCTTCTACTGAAGACTGACACAAAATACCTGTTCAATGCCTCAATTCCTATTATTAAATCCCCTTCTCATCCTCTGAAGGACCAATGTGGTGGCTTTCTGTTGACCTTTAAACATATCCCAATCCTCTAGTTTCCCACTAATCTTTGAAATTTGGTATGTATTTTCTTTCAATTTGATACTGTCCTTTATTTCCTTAGATATTCATGGCTAATTATCCTTCCTTATCACTGTATATACTTTTGCTGAGCACTGTGAAAAATTGCTCTAAGTTTTCCACAGTTCTTCAATTGTCTCACCATAAAGTTTTTACCCAGTTTACCTTAGCCAACTCCTCTCGCACCCCATTGTAGTCTCCTTTGTTTAAGCACGAGACACTGGTATTGGATTTATCTTCTCGTGCTCCATCCACATTTTAAATTCAGCCATACTGTGATTGTTCCTTCCGAGAGGATGCCTAACTGTGCGACCATTCCTGTCTCATTACATAGGACCAGATCTAGGATAATTTGCTCCCTAGTAGGTTCCATTACTTACTTACAGTTTGAAGAAAGTATCACAGATACATTCTATGAACTCCTTTAAGATACATGTCAATTGGTCAAACCAGCCTAAAGTCCCCCATGATAATTGCTGCACCATTTTTACATGCATCTGTTATTTCCTTGTTTATTGCTCAACCCATTGTGATATTATTTTATGATCTATAGATGATGTCTATCTGTGACTTTTTTCTGCTTTTATTGTTCCTAATTTCCACCCAAATAGATTCAATATTTTTCTCCATAAAACCATAATTGGCAGTTCAGATGACAGGAGCTTTTTCATTTTTTAGTTCTGAAATGCAGGACAGCAAGTGGAAAAGAAGTGTTTCCCTGTTTTATTTGGAAATTCTACTGCTTATCTGAAAACAAGGTCTTGCTTTTCTGAAGGGAAGGGGGTGGGGGTGGATCTGCTGTTGGTGGCTTGAACAGAGTCTTTCCCAGGGATTCTGGGAGGCTGTCCTGACTTCAAACTGTTCCGAGTCTATCAAGAGAACTGCAGAATTCATCCAAGGGACTCCATTCCAGTATTACATAGATTAAAACATAGATATGTATTTGTTGATGGTTATATATCATTGTGTTGTTTTGTTTTTTATTTGTAACTGATAAAAGTTCTTGCTAATTTTCTTACTATACATGTTAATTATATTAATTAAACTTTGTTTTATAAAAGCTCCCTGGTAGTCATTTGTATCAAATTTGATGTGAAACATATCATGCTTATCCTAGTCAAATTCAAGGTGCAAAACATATGATTCAGGTGGGTTCCATAAAACACTTTGGAATTTCTGACTTGAACCATAACAACTGGGGCCTTGTCTGGGATTAAAATTTACATTTCTTGATTGACTTGGGATTATTGAACTCAACAGTGAGTGGTGAGCATATTGGTATTTTCTTTTCGGGTGTTGAACAATAACACATTACTATTGGCCTCATCTTGGGTATATGGATCTGTGGCACAGTAATGTTATTGGGGCCCAAAACTGAACAAAAGGCTGAAGGTGGAATTTTACTGTAACATCCACCTGAGCTTCATATGATTCCACCTGAGGCCAACAAAGAATGCTGTTCTCCAGATGGAGTGCCAGTAAAATTCCAGCCTGAATGTGAGGTGAGTGACTCTTCCTGACGTTAAGGTCATTTGACCCAGTGTGGCATCAGGAAACCCTCAGCAAATGGGTACCTGGGAAAATTCTCCACTAATTGGAGTCATAGCTAGCACAAAGGAAGGTTGTTGATGTGTCTGAATCATTTTAGCCACAGGACATCACTACAGGAATTCCTCTGTCTGAGGCTCAACCCTTTCCTGTTGCTTCATTGATAATCTAGAGCGAGCCTGGAGCTACATTCAGACTTGCGCTAATAGATAACGTTACTACCTGACACCTAATGTGGCACGGTGGACCAAAAACAGGAACAAAACTGCAGTAAGTAGCTCCAGAATTGCAAAAAGCATTGCTTAAAGTAACAGAAGAATATCTGAAATCTTTAAGATTAATGTGTTGCAATCCCAGGTATTCCTAATGGACTGGCCAAGTAGCTTTACCTTTCAAATTAGTTTTTGAAATGTTGGGTTGCCTGTGGCTAGGTAAAGAAGTCAAGACTTATAACTTACCCACTGCAGTCCCTCAAATATTGCAAATATTCCTAATTGAGCTTCACCTCCTATCACTGAGTTTTTTCCATGAATTTCCTGTAATGTTCCCTTGGTCTGTAATGACATTTATCCTACCAAGAAGAAATAATCTGCATATTTCTAAAAGGAACTGAAACTGAATGTTTGTTTTTCTTTTAGTAGAATTTATTGCAGGCAATTGTATTTTAAAAAGCTGATTGAGCCAAAAGATAATCATTGATAATCTGCAAAGCAGTAAGCCTGGGGCGATGTTCAGACTAGTGCTGATAACTATTAGATAATGTTTGTTCTACACAAGTGTCAGGCAATGAGGACCAATAGGAACATTCATGTTGACTAAGAATTGCTTAAAAGTAATAGAACATCTTATAAATGATATTATCACATTACATACTTTTACTGTTTTCCTGTTTCATGTTGACTAAGAATTGCTTAAAATGCTTAGACCTTGTAAATGATTTTATTACATTACATGCTGTTTTCCTATCCAAAGATGTCAAGAGTCCCTGTTTTTTATATTGGCTGCCAATCTTGTCTCAATCTCTCTTCACTTCTCATGTGCTTTTTTTTTAACCACTTCTCTCTGAACTTTCTGTATTCTATGTGACGTCTGGCATGAGCACCATGTTTCTTCCTCATCTTAATTTCAGTATCCCTGTTCACCTAGGGAGCTCTGGATTTGTTTACCCTACCTTTCTCTTTTGAGGGATATACCTTGACTGTCCAAATCATTTCTGGTGTGAAGGTAACTGATTGTTCAGGTACTGTTATACCTGCCAACCTTTTATTCCAGCCGAATCAGCCCAGATCCATTCTTGTCCTATTAACACCAACTATCCCCCAATTATTTATTATTGCTTTGAATACCCTTTCTTTTTATCATCTTAAATGTCATGATCTAGAATGAGATGTCAGTTTTAGGATAAGGGGTAAATGAGGAGAAATTACTTCTCTTAAGTCATGAGTTTGTCCACACTCTGGGGCAATAAATTCCAATGCTGGGACCTTGAGTAATTTTACGTAAATCGTGGACAGAATTTTAATTAGGGGTTTGAAGGGCCATGGTGAATGGGCAGGTAAGTAGAGTTGAGGCTGAGATGAGATCAGCTATGATCATATTAAATGGCACAGCAGGCATGGGGGTGGGGGCTGAATTATCTACTCCACCTCCACTTTCCTGAACACATTTTAGAAACTTATGCCCCTCACTGCCCTTTCTATTACCACTGTCTCAATCTACATTTGAGTAATTATCCTCCATTATAACCACTAACATTTGCATCTCTTTGTAATTTCCCTGCTGATTTGTTCTTCTGCATGTTAGAGACCAGAGCAGAAAATAAGATATTTTCTGAAGTTAGCCTAGACCACAATTTCTCTTTCACAGATACGTCTAGAAAGGATGCTTTCTGTGGTGCATCACAGCTTGGTACAGCTCCTGCTCTACCCAAGACCACAAGAAGCTACAAAAGGTTGTGGAGGTAGCCCAGTCCATCACGCAAACCAGCCTCTCACCTGTTGACTACACTTACACTGCCTGCTGCTTTGATTATGCTGGCTGCTTTTCCAAAGACCCAACACACCCTGGACATGCTGTCTTCCACCTTCTTACAGCAGGGAAGTTTGAGATCATGTACCAACCGACTCAGCTCCTTCCCTGCTGCCATTAGACTTTTGCATGGACCTACCTCTTAAGTTCATTTTTGTCTACACCCCCTTAGTGACTGTAACACTATATTTTACTTCCTCTCCTTTCCTACTCCCCCTTGTACTCTCTGAACAGTATGTTTTGTCTGTAGTGTACAAAAAAAATACTTTTCACTATATCCTAATACATGTGACAAAACAAATCATTGCAGGACTTTTATATTCTATCCCCCTTGCTATAAAGGGCAGCATCCCATTCGCCACCTTGATCACCTGCAGACTGGGTTTTTGTGACTCATGCACAAGGACCCCCAGGTCCCTCTGCACCATAGCATGCTGCAACTTTTCACCCTTTAAATAGTAATCCCATCTACTATTATTCCTGTGAAAGTGGATAATCTCACACTTGCTAACATTGTACTCCATCTGCCAGGTCCTCGCCTATCTAGATCCCTCTGCAGACTTTCCACACCCTCCGCACAATTTGCTTTTCCACTTATCTTTGTGCCATCAGCAAATTTCGACACCCTACACTCAGCCCCCTCCTCCAGATCATCTATATAAATGATAAATAGTTGAGGGCCCCCAGCACTGATCCCTGCGGCATTCCACTAGTCACCAACTGCCAATCAGAATAGTACCCATTGATACCTACTCTCTGCCTCCTATTAGACAACCAATCCTCTATCCACGCTAACACCTCACCCCCAACTCCATGCCCCCAAACCTTCTGAAGCAACCTTTTGTGTGACACCTTATCAAACACCTTTTGAAAATGGAGAAACACATCCACCTGTTCCCCTGTCTACCGCACTAGTCACATCCTCATAGAATTCCAATAAATTTGTCAGACACAACTTCCCCTTAATGAAGCCGTGCTGCATCTGCTCTAACAAACAATTCTTCTCAAGGTGCCTCGCCTAATAAAGTTTATTAGTCACAAACAAGCTTATGTTAAACTGCAATGGAGTTATTGTGAAAATCCTCTAGTTACCACAGTACCATGGAGAATTTAGCATAGCCAATTTATCTTACATGTACATCTTTGGACTGTGGGTGGAAACCCAGGCATATGTGGGGAGAATGCACACTTCAGAGACAGTGACCCAAGCTGGGAATCAAATTCAGGATCCTGGTGCTGTGAGGCAGTTGTGCTAACCACTGTGCCAACCACTATGCCACCTGCAGACCATGTATAGAAATTGTGTCCCATTTCATCTGAACAAAATGAAAGCATATTGCTGGTTCCTTCCTCAGGGCATTGCTGTGAACAACTTGCTGGATTAACACTTGGCAGTTAACTGTCAGTCACCATCAGTTAGTACATTCTCTATGGCAAGATCTTTATCAGTCCATTTGACAATAAGCACTCCTTTCATTCAATATTAAGTTTTCCCCTCAACTCTGATATACTTGTGAATGGTCCTGATGAGTGCAAAATGAAAAGTTTTTAAGCAATATTAAAAATAGGGAAAAAATTAAACAATTGTTCATATGCATTTCAAGCAAACAATAGAGATAGGTGAAGATATGAAAATTCAAACAAATGTGCAAGAAACAAAAAAGGTAATATTTACCCAAAATTCCCAAGATTGAAAGTAATGCAAATGATCAACAGTATAAAAATTTTGTTTACAACTAGGACTTCTGTCTAGATTAGTATATTTAAAGTAGATGAAAAGGGTATTTTGGAGGTCAATGATGGATAGATGAATGAGATACAAGGGTAGAGAAAGATTTTCTAATATTTTTGCAATGATAGTAGAGATAAGTTAATTGGAATGAATGCATCATGGAATACTTTGCATTGGTTTTTATAATTGAGCTGGAAGACACTGTATGTGCATAGAAAGAGAATATCAAACAACTGAGTTAATTGTATAAAAAGAACAGTTTATTTAAAAAAAATTGTCAAGCACAAGATAAATAAACTTTTATTGCATGCATCCTAGGGCTTTTGAAATAATTCTGTGGCAAATAGTAGAAACTTTGGCCATAGATCTTCAATCCTCAAATTACACAAATTATGCCATGGTGACAATATGAAGACAGTAATGTGGAGATTCAGCAAATGGGAAAACAAGACATACGAAGGAAAAGATAATGCAGCATTATTCCCTGATATGCAATTACACTGAAGCCCACATTTTAAAGCACACCTTTTCCTGGACAGTCAAATTGTGTTATTCCATAATGGATAACATACTGTACTCAACAGGATGGGTGACTGACTGAAAAAGAGCGAGCAAAGATACAGGCATCATCTTACATATTGAGCTGACAATATTTAAGCAAAGTATTCTTAGAATTTGCAAGAAATGTGATAAAATTGTGGCTATGTCTTCCAAATGTTACAGGGTAATTAGAGAATAGAAGAATCAGGTGGAATCTAAATGAATCTGTACAGCTCTTCCAACTAAATGGGAAGCTCATGTACCTAGACAATTGGGTGAGGAGGAGTTGTGTGGGATTGATTCATCAAAGAGTGAAGGCCCACCATACAAATCTAATTGAAACGCGGGTATTTTAGCTGACGCTCAAGAGTAAATTTTTAAGACAAGAAGCCAGAATAAAACCATTGAGGTCTCAACAGGATAAATAATCAGTACCAGACTTCATTACATCCTTTGTCCAAACACTGACATGAGCTTAATTCCAGAGATGAGATGAGATGAGGATAGACCAGCTATATAAATACTTTGGTTGCAAGGGAAGAGGTTTAGACCACAATAAACTTCATGACTTCACAAAATCTATATTCCCCACTTGCCTGAATGAGTGAATATCCATCAACAAGTGAAGCTTGACATTAGCACAAAACAGCCTGCCTAATGGGTTCCCTGTTCACCTTAAACTCCCTCCACGACTAGTACAATATGCTGTAATATGTACCATCTTCACAATGCAATTTGCTAAACTCTTAACAGTATGTTCCAATGACATCTATCTCATCTCTGGTTAAATAGGTTACCCTCTCTGAATGATATCATTATGGGAGAAGCCAACACATGCAAACATTTTCCCAAGACTTTAACCCTTTAATTTGTCCAGACAACAGAATCTTATTGCAGCATTTAACTGGAGGCATTACTCATTATTGATCACTATTTGGAGTATTTCCCCATTGGATAGTTTAGCTCTGTACCATCCATTTACTCAATTTGCCTCATCCTTAAAATAATGCTAGCAGAGAGAGCACATAATAAATGCACGATGGCTGCTGCTGGATATCGCAGATTCATCTGCATTTCCCTAGAACTATGACCAATTGAATCTTCCAAAATGCTTTGCAGCCAGAAGTCACAAACAGGTGCTATATAAATGAAAGTATTTTTAAACTTATGATTCTGGATTGTGCTTTGTCGGTCAATTTAGAATTTAACTGCTAAAATAAATGTACAATATTAGAGAGAATAAACTCAATATGAATCCTGAGAAGAAAACAAAATTAAAAAGGTTCATTTTTTAATGAAAAATATCACAGCTCAGTCTTTGCACAATTTCATTTTGTAACATGCATATCCAACATGTTGTAGGTAAGTCTTATCAAAAATAAAGAAAATGCAGCATATAATCAGAACTGTGACTCAGCAACAGAGGGATGAAGTTTTATATTCAAGCTAAAATATTTGCTGCAGTAATAGAATAGCATACAAAAAGCTTCAATCAATTACAGTCTTGTAAAAACTGTGACCCCGGTAAACATCATCACAGCTCCAGACAGTGTAAAACCACTACCTCTTAAATATTTTAAACATTCCATATTTTAATAATTTAAAAACAAAGTTGTACCAAAATGGAATGAGTCAGACATTATTAGATTCTTGGTATATTTATTATCTTTCTCCCTCCACAATAAAGCTTAGCAACTGTACAAATCAGAGAACTGTACAAGTTTTACAGAAAGGACTGCAAGGAAACTTGAGTACTTATTCAAAAAAATTTCTCAATTCTATGTAGAAATCTGGCAAAAATATAGAATGCATTTTGAGCCCAGATAGTCAGAAGAATTTACATATATATATTAATATATATATTAATATATATATAGATATATATAAAAAAGACATCACTGATGTCAATGACCAAATTTGTACAAACCAACCCAATCATCAATCAGGTTTTTTTTAAAAAAAATGCCATTAAGACCAAAACTGGGTTATTACAAATTCTTCAGATTTGTGAAGCATCCAATTCAACAGACATATGGTGCCTCGATGAGTCAGTCAGAACAGCTAAATTCTCAGAGTCTTCAGATTTCAGATGCAGGCTTGCTTCTGAAATGTTTATACTGTTCTGCTCATTTCCAGAGTCATTATCAGTTTTTGGTCTCTTAGCTTGTCTTTCACACTTTGATCCAGACTCGTCATTATCATTCTGTACATTTAGCAGTTTGACATCACACAAATCATCTTTCTCACAGCCATTGGTGTTCATTTTTGCATGCCCAGAATTGACAGGTCCATTGTAGTTCAATCCCTTGATTTCGTCATAATCATGCCACTGATCTGATGTTTCAACTGGACCATTAGCATTTGTCCCTGCATCAGATACAACAAAAAGATTTCAGTTGGCTCTTCAGTCTATTACCTGCAGATATTTTCCAAAACACAAAACAAAAGTTGTTTTAACATTAAATCTCATTGAAATGTACAATGTTTCTCAGCAGGCCATCAATTACATAAACATCACAGATTTATACACTAATTGCCCTGGTTAGACATGAACATCACATTTATGGGGTAAAATCATTTCCCCTTTCCTAATCATCACACCCCAGTTCCTACTTCCTCTGAAAACATACTACTAAAGGGGCAGGGACAGAATCATTCATGAAATTCTAAATGTACTACAAGTTCAGATAAGGCACAAACCTGCCTGTATTTATTTTTCTGATACTACTGGGAGAAAGCAGTTTTAAAATATACAACAAAATAATTAACTGCCTAAAAAAGGTAAATAAAAGTTTTAACAGAATTGAGATAAAACAATGAAAATGAACTAAATGCCAGAAATCAAACTTTCTTGGAGAGAGCATGTTTGCTAACTCCTCAAAATAAAATAAAATTCATGTTCAATTCCTGCATCATTCCACCTGCGAGGTGAATGGTGGCAAACAGCTTTCTTAAGCTGCTGAAGTCCATTTGGTGTAGGTACACTTACAGTGCAGTTAGGGAGGGAGTTCCAGTATTTTTGACCCAGCGATGGTGAAGGAATGGCAACATATTTCCAAGTCAGGTTGTAAGTCGCTTGAAAACTATCTGGTGGTGGCGTTCCCAAGTATCTGTTGCTGTTGTCCTTCTAGGTTGTGTGTTTGAAAATGCCGTTTAATGACCCTTGGTGAGTTCTTGCAATGCATCATATAGATGGTACACACTGCTGCCAGTGTATGTTAGTGGTGGAGGGAGTGAATGTTTGTGCAAGAGACACCAATAAAGCAGTGTGCTTTGTGTCAAGTAGATGGTGGACAAGTATTGAGTTGTCGGGGGTGGGGGGGACAAAAGAGTTACACTCTGCAAAAGTCTCAGCCTCTGACCTGCTCTTGTATCCACAATATTCATATTGCTAGTATTTCTGGTCAATGACAATCCCTGGCATGTTGACTGTTGGGGATTCAGGATGTAGACACAGAATTGGGTAGAGAGACGATGAGGTTCTTTAGTTTGAAGCAGGGAGTGAGGGGTACTGAAGGTTTAGGCAAGCTTAAACGTGGCTAAATCCCGAGATCTGGATGATTTGTGTCCCAGGCTGCTGTGGGAGGCAAGGCAAGAAATTATAAAAGGCTCTCAACCAATTTTTAAAAATTCCTCTCTGACCACAGGGGATGTGCCAGAGGATTGAAGGATAGCTAATGTGGTTTCATTTTCAAGAAGGTAGAGACCACCCATGAAATTTCAGACTAGCAGATCTCACATCAGTGGTAGGGAAACAACTGGAGAAAATTCTGAAGGCGTGGCTTTGTCAGTAGGAGTTTAATGATTAACAAATTTGACTTGAGTTTCTCAAGGTGACGATCTGGTATGTAGATGAGGGCAGTGCAGTTGATGTAGCTTGTATGGATTTCAGCAAAGCCTTTGACAAGGTCCCACATGGGAAACTAATAACGAAGGCAAAAGCACATGGGATCCACTGTAACTTGGCTAGATGGATCTAAAACTTGCTTAGTAGTAGGAGACAGTGTGATGGTAGAAGGCTGTATGTGTACCACACAATATGATGGAGGATATCCTCAATGTAAAGATGGGACTTTGTCTCCGTAAGGATTAGATGGTGGTCACTCCCACTGATCGTCATGAATAGATGCACCTGCACCTGGCAGCTTCATGAGGATAAAACCAAGTGTGTTTTCTCCTCACCAACTGCCACACAAAAAGTCAGGTCTCAACCAGCTCAGTCAGTAATGGTGTTATTCAGCTACTCTCGGTGATGGACATTGAAGATTCCCACCCACAGTACATTTTGCACCCTTGCCACCCTTAATGCTTCTTCCAAGTGCTGTTCAACATGGAAGAGTACTGATCCATCAGCTGGTGGGAGGGGCAGTATGTGGCAATCAGCAGGAAGCTTCCTTATCTATATTTGACCTGATGCCATGAAACTTCATGGGCCCAAATTCAATATTAAAGACTCCTAGGGAAGTTCCCTCCTGGCTCCACTGTGCTGCCACACCTTTGCTGGTCTATCTTGTAGGTGGGACAGGACATTCCCAGGGACATTGCAAAGTATGATTCCCTCAGCACAGCAATATCAGGCTGTTGTTTGATATGTCTATGAGACAGCTCTCCCAATTTTGGCACAAACCCCAGATGTTAGTGAGGACTTTACAGAGTCGACAGGGTTTTTCACCTGATATTGCTTCCAGAGAAGAGAATCGATTGATTTTCTTTTAATCAACTTCGTAGTACATTCATACAACTGAGTGGCTCATAAGGCCATTTCAGAGGGCAATTAAAAGTCAGCCATATTTCTGTGGGTCTGGAGTCAGACCAGGCTCTCTTTCCCATAGGACATTAGTGAACCATTTTATGACATTCAGAATGGTTTCACGATAATCCATACATTTTATTTAATCCAAATTCCACCACCTGCTGTGAATGGATTTAAAGCCTAACCAGAACATTACCCTGGGTCTCTAGATTACTAATGCAGCAACAATACTATGCAATAGGCACTAGCACTATGATTGAGAGTATCCTGTTAGATAGATTCATTGTGGGAGCAGAAAACTGCAGGCATACAGCTTTGGATTCATGGGGAGGGGCAGGAAGAGGAGCAGCAAGGGAAGAGCAGGTAAATGGTCCACTTAGAATTGTGGTGAACTGACTGGAAGACGAAATAATTCATTAACACAGTCCAAATTACATTATCAACAAAAGTGACTTTTCCAACAATTCTAGTGGGGGAATAAAAGTTTAATACAATATGCACCAAGGATGCTAATCCTTAAGATAACGCTGTAACATAAAACTAAGACTGCTCCCATACCCGATGATAAAATGTATGCGCCACATGAAACCACTGACTGAAACCAAGTTAATATTTTGCAAAATCATTATTTTCCCATCAAGAATATATAACATTTCACTGTTTGATGTTTACAAAGCTTTACATTACTTACCTGATTTAAGAAAAATAAAATCCCCAGGGTCAAAAGAAAATTCAATCAGATTTCCCTTAACCCAGAGATCCAGAGCAAGACAGCAAGAACCTTGGTATGCAGGAGCAGCAACACATTCAGGCAAGAAAGGACAGCGCATTGATTGAATAAGCCATTTGTTATCTTCTTTTATTTATTTACACAATGGTAATTTTTATTAAAGCATTGCACTTTTGAGGATCAGTCAGCTTGCAGGAAAAGCCTAAAAATTCTGTTAAATATTGGTGATACTATCAGCACGCACAGAGCAATAATTAATGAAAGTTACAAGAGTCTAATGAATTTTAAATGGCTGATTACCAAGTTAAAACTGCTGCAAGTTAAAGCAACATTTAGTTATCTGTTATGTTCCAATTATTAATAGCTTTCAGGCAAACATATGCACTGATATGCCCTGCCATGTCAAAAAGGTTAGTTTTAAAAATTTTTGCACGTTTAACTGATGATATTTTGTTATTCCTTCTGAACTGCATAGTTCAGAACAGAGACAAGTATGTATGTTAATGGATCCAATCAGTAAACACCCATATTAATATATACACAGATTCCTCAAAGTCAAATCAGTTCTGCAGATACAGGATCCACCCCTCAACCAACCAGGCCTACACCCTGTGCATCCTTTTACTACTGACAAATATTAGGAATCTATCAGTGAGCCAGAGCTTAGCTTTCTCACTGGTTTTACTTCAGACAAAAGAGCTGAGAATATTATACAAACTGATAAGATATTCAAGATTCTGGAGGTTTTGACGGGCTGGTCAGTATAGGACATAACCCAAGTATTTCTTGGCCGAGCGTGATTAAAATTATGCATACTCTCAAGAGTTTTGAAGTGATCCTTTCTTAAAAAAATTAGATACTTGATTGAAAAGAGATAAGAGGTGCAAGCAGGAGAATGGGGTGAGATTAGGCTGCTCCTGTAAAAAACATTAGTATAATCTTAATGGACTGAATATACTGTCATTGTTGAATTTTCCCTTGATTTTAACATCACAACTAAACGTGATAAAATGTATTGCAATCCAGTTGGATGATTTAGGACTGTGACATTCAAATATTTAGAAATAAATGTATTACACTGGCGTATTATTTAAAAATTAAGATTAAAATTAAAACTATATCAATACTATTAGACAATTTGCACCAACATCAAATTGCTTAAAAATAATCACCACCACTACTACTAAAACCACTGCTGGTTTTTACAAAACAATGAAGATAACATTAGAATATTTCATATCACTAAACATAAAGCTTGTGTGACTTGCTATTACATCAATGTTATCCCTCAACTGATGTTACGGTTTTAATTTGTGGAAACAATATCTTAACAGTTAGAATATCTTGAAGCTAGCAAGACAATACAATACCTGAAAAAGTACCTTAAATCAAAGTAGTAGGTACTTTGAGTTGCACTCAACTTATTTTGTCTACTTTTGATATTTGGTGGTGGAGATCTTTAAAAACCAACAGCTGCCGAGAATATCAGTGTCAGAGATTATCAGAGGTAAATACCTGAAACTAAATTTTAGTACTGATTTCTACTCAATTTTGTATGCATGCTGTTAAGTTTAATATTTTCAAAAGGCCTTAAGCACATTCAACCAACTTCACACTGTAGGCCTCAAAACAGTTCACATTTTCTGACCAATTTATCAAGAGTGGTCTCTTAGGTATCAACACAAATGCAGGTACATTCCAAATCAAAAAGAGCACGGGGGTTGGCATGGTGGCACAGTGGTTAGCACTGTTGCCTCAGCACCAGGGACCTGCGTTCAATTCCTGGCTTGGGTCACTGTGTGGAATCTGCACGTTCTCCTGTGCTTGCAGGGGCTTCCTCTGGCTGCACTGGTTGCCTCCCATAGTCCAAAGGTGTGCACATTAGGTGAATTGGCCATGCTAAATTCTCCCTCAGTGTACCCAAAGAGGTGCCAGAATGTGGCAACTAGGGGATTTTCAGTGGCTTCATTGCAATGTTGGTGTAAGTCTACTTGTGAATAATAAACTTTACAATTTACTTTAGTAAGGAAGGTAAAACAAAGATAGCTCTTCATCTAGTAATTTTCCAGTCTAAGGAAAGGAGCCCAGAAAATATCAAGTAGCTTGTGACAAACTAACCAAATTAAGATGCACGCTCAGTAAAAGACAATATTACATATTTTCTCCCACTTGGCTACTGTTTCTGTAGTATACATACTGAAAATAACAATGAGATATACTAAACATGCAGATCCTTTAAACTTGAGAGCAGTAAAGGGAATAAACATAGCAAATGCAAGCAAAACATAACTGAAAGTTGTTTTAGTATGCATGTTTTATGATGACAAAGTTAATAGTAAAAGCAACATATAGCATCTTTATATCCCAATACACAAGCAGAAAGAAGAGAGTATTAAAATCAAGATGAGACAAAAAGTTGATTCACAACTCACCATTCACATTACTTCCTACTGCAGAAGTATCTTCCCTCTCTGTCTGGCTACTGCTACTGTTCGAGGTGGTTGGAGGTGGTGAAGGTGCACAACTGGAAGCTGTGCTCTCAGTTTCATCCAGTAGGCGGTCCATATAATCCCTAAAACCAATTTGACATTTATTATACAAATACCTGACTGGCCATTTCAAATTGGGTGCACTTGTGACTTGGTCCACCAGAAATTTTTTTTTGTGCCATGACTTTATTTTTCTGACATACACAGCTCCAATCCCTTTCCTGCTTTGTGAACCCAACCTGCAAAACCTCTTTGCTAGCCACAATAACATTTCTACATAACCAAACTAAAGCTGATTTATGATTCACTTGGACTCCATGCTCTGCAAGGATGGGATACCGAACATCCACCATGAATAGAAACAATGAAATTAAGGATCTTGGCTAAAAGTATATTGCTCAGATCTCCTATTGAAATTATAGTCCTAGAATATTATTTCATTGCAGGCTTAAGTTCTTCTGCTCTGACTCCTTGTCAGTTTAAGAATGGGATTCTGAACAGATGGGTTTCAATACTGCTACTCTGATGGATTCTCCACCAGAGAGATTACCTCTGAGGTGATATTACTTGCACAATGGCAGAGTGTTTACCATTGCTGCTTCACAGCACCAGGGACCCAAGTCTGATTCTGACTTTGTGGAGTTTGCACATTCTCCCTTTGTCTGTGTGAATTTTCTCCCACAGTTCAAAAATGTGCCGATTAAGAGGTCTGGACACACAAACTGCCCCTTGGTATGCAAAGTTGTGTAGGTTAGTTGGATTAGCTATGGTAAATGTGCAGGCTTACAGGGGTAGGGCTGAGAAGGGAGGCTAGGTGGGGTGCTCTTTGAGAGTTGGTGCACACTTGATGGGCCAAATAGCCTCTTTCTGCACTGCAGGGATTCTGTAGTACAATACTGGTCTCCAAATTCAGACAAAGACATAGAAAGTAAATAGTGCTGAATGCCTGACCCCCGTCAGAGAATAAAACTCTGACGGGGCAGCAGCAGACCAATATTAAATAATGAGCGGGACTAATATGCCATTTGTCCTGGGAATACCAGGTCAGTTTTAACAAAACAGATATAACTACAGAAAGAGCTTAGAAAACCAGCAGCAGGTGAATACAATTGAGCTGAAAAATTATACCTAATATACTACAGTTCGACTTTGTATCCATTCTTCTCTTCAACCAGATTAGAACAAAATCTTTGCTATATTATGCCTACCTTGTATTTAAACGGTTTTATACAACAAAACTAGACTATGGAAGGAGAAAGGGTCATGGCAGTTTAAAACACACACATTGCTGGCCTTTCACAATATATCAATATAGAACACACTTGCTAATGCAATGCCAGAAAATAAATTGCCACATTACAATGGATAGAAGCAAATTACTGCGGATGCTGGAATTTGAAACCTAAAGAGAAAATGCTGGAAAATCTCAGCAGGTCTGGCAGTATCTGTAAGGAGAGAAAAGAGCTGACACTGAGTCCAGATGACCCTTTGTCAAAACTCTTTTGGTGCCATATTATACAACTGGGGGCTGGAGGGGAGTGGGGGGAGGGAGGCAGATAGATAAATGGTTGGCGTGTGGATCAGATTAATGTCAATTGATGGAGTTTGATCTCTGTTCTGGCTGAGGTGCAGATCTGGGGCCTGCTTCTCATCCCACCCATAGTAAAACAACGTGGCACTTCCCCACAGTTTGTTGATTAATTGCCAAGGACCTGCCTTCCAGAATAGAACCAAAGATGATTATATAACTACTTACTGTCAGTAATTCAAAAACACTTACGTAACACCTGGATGAAGATTGTATTTCTTTTTTCCGAATCTAGTCTGCTGTGCAAAAAAATCATAACGCTCAGACTTCTTCCACATGTAATAAAATGCTACACAATCCCCTACTGACCGTGTTCTCACCTGAAACACAAAAAAATCAGTAATAATTTACCTTAAAAAAAGATACACAAGTGTTACTTTCTGCAAGACAAATTTTGTTTGCTTCTGTATTTTACTCCAAATTATTTTGCTATTTAACATTTGATATAAAATGTGTTAGTTTATTTATAACTAGATTTATCTTGCACATGAATTGTCTTTATAGCATGTCTTCTAATAGATTTTTAAAATATTTTGGTTCAAGACCTGAACATGCCTCATACGCTAGGCTTCAATGAAAACATACACAAGGAAAATGCTGCAGAATCTCTATAGTCTGGGAACATGCAATTTTCAAGAGTTTCCTAGCATGAAGTACTAGATTGATCTGAAACAGCTGCATTGCTTTTCCACATCCTGGAAAATTTCTCCTTTTGCTGAATGGCTTTTTAACAAAAACTAGAGACCGAATTCAATATTTAGGCATGGTAAATGTGTGGTGTTATGGGTATAAAGGTAGGCAGGGTGCTGAATGGAATGCTCTTTGAGAGTCAGTGCATGCTTAATGGGCTGAATAGCCTCTTTCTGCATTGTAGGAACTCTATGGAAAAAAATATTATCTTATAGCAACATTTGTGGTTTGTTTTCGTCAACAAAAGTTGTTAAACTTTTTTTGGGCTGGTGGGGAAACGAGGGATTTTTAAAAAGTTTTATCTGGGAAATGGCAATAGTTTTGGGCACTGAGATAACTTCTGTTTGGGGGAAAATTTATTTTAAAAACTACTCAGATTGACAAACGTATCAATAGTGCACTAACAGCTATAAGGCAGAACACATTAAAATCTAGCAAAGTTATAGCTGGGGTGCCTGATGGCATATCTGGTATATTCTTGGGGGGGGGTGGTTTTGGGTACAATGGCCTGGAAGCATTCATGCAATTTGAGTCCTAGTCTTAACATCACAAAGCTGAATCTATCTGACCAGTACTGCCAGCTATCAGCAACCTCTAATTCCACCAGTCTCTGTTCTCTCAAACTCCCAAGTCATCTTTCCCCAGTCCAATTCAATTCTTCAAGATCACCTGGCCTCATACTCCATCCCACTCCCAGGACACTAGTTCAACGCTCAAAAACTCCTGCACTACATTCCTTACGCTCCCTGATCTGTCCTTAATGCCAAAGATTTTTAAATGCCAAAATCTTTCCAGGAGTTCCTAGAATGCACCAGTCTAATTTTCCCAGAATCGTGGATGTCTTCCCACTTCCCCAGACATTAAACTCCCTCTCAAAATACTGGTAGATATTGAACTCCATCCTAGTACTGCTAAACCTGAGGTACCTTTCCCAATGATTTCAGATGTCTGGGCCAACCCCAATACTGATAATTGAGTGATGCTTGACACAGAGCCCTTATTATCACAAACGTTGATTCACTGAACATTGTCAAAAGAGAACTTCTATTAGCTTAAAAAAAATAACCATATAATTGATGGATCAGTGACAATGGGAGGAAAGGTCAGTTTCATTATATTGCGTGAAAATGACTTTACATGATTATTTGTACTAAGTAGTAAAATACTTTTCTCAATGCAACTCTGAATGGAGGAAAATTGCTGTTTATGTAGAATCCACAGGATTCCACTATAAAGGTTCTAATGGGTTCTAGTTCTGCTGACAATGTCAGGGAATATATACACATCAATAAAGAACACCTACAAGAGTTCACAGGATCATTCCATTTTAACTGCAGAACTATCCTGTTGGAATGCCTCGCTGAAATAAAAGAACGTAATATGAATAACCTTGTTGTATAGTAGCTCTAGAAATCACGTTTGCAACTTCCCCAGTGCCACTTTACTTTGAGGAAAACTATGAAACTATCTTTCAAAGTGAGTTTGGACAAGACACATGTTAGCTGTATTATAGTATAAAATGGGGCCTGCTAATTAGCATTTCAAATTCTGATAACATTTTACATTCAGAATTTTCTAACAAAAGCAAAATTTAATCCTAGAAGTTGAGTCCAGGATTGCAAACGTGGATGAGATTTTATATACCTTGTTAGCCTGGATCAGATGGAAATCTTTTCCGTATGCCTTAAGTCCCTGTTCAAAATTCCTACATTCTTCTTCACTCCAAATTGAGAGTTCTTCTACAGTAAATGGAGGCAAAAAAAAACAGCAAATATAGTATACACGTCAACACAACAAGTGTTACATATACAGGTACTGTAATTCAAAGAGTTGTGTAATATTTGCAATAGTGCTTATATATAGCACTTGGCTATTGACAGATAAAAATCCTAGAAAATTCACCAAATGCATGATTTTTATTGACAGATTTTTGCCAAGTTATGAGTTATGAGAATGGTACTTACGACAAATATAACTTTGCATCCTATTTTGGCTTTACAATGCCAGTTTTGACATTACACACCATCCATCTTGTATATTTTTGGATGGCTAACTCTGAATGAGCCCATGGAAGTAGAGAAACCTCCCTCTGATTTTCTAGTTAAACTGTGATCTCACAGCAGAGGTATGGGGACAGAGATAGGCAAGATTATAGATGAACATGGAGTACTGGAGTGGGAAAGACAGAGACAATGCTGCTGTCTTGGTGGGGTCTGCCTACTTTAGGCAGAAATTACCACCAAGAGCAGGAGAGCACAATAAGTATGCCAACACAGTAAAAGGCTCATCTCCTAGTGCGTGTGTGGTTTAATCTACAATTACTTGTTGGCTGACAAATAGCTTCAGAAAAGTTGCTTACCGCAAGTAGATACATAAAAACTCAGATATTGATTTGTGAACACGTCACTCATTTTTAACATTTTAAGACTTTAACATAATTGGTTCCTGCAAACTCTATTGCAAGTCAGAGGACTTCAATTTTGGAGAAACAAGCACGCTGCAAATAGGGGTAGGTATATTATGGATGCAGAACTTAATTTTATGACCCATAGGAACTAAACTAAAACAATGTTGAAAGTTTTCAACCAACATCTTTCAAGTGGAGAAAATAAAATAACTAAAGCATCTGAAGAACAATCCTGAAGTTAGAATTTGGGGCAAAAAACAGATACAAGGAAAAATGTATATGAAACAATCTATTCAATTAACCTTTACTACAACTAAAGTAATTATTGCAAAGCCAAGTGGAAATGGTAGTGAGGAAGCAAGACTATAATGCTTTCATCAACTGTAAAGGAAACATCACCACCTAGTGGGAAATTAATATGCTTTTACCTCTGGCTGCCTTCACATTAAATCTCAATCTTCGCAATGCTTCCTCCGTATCAAAGTTGCACTTAACCAGTTCATACAATGCCTGAAAAAGATAAAAGAAACTCCTATAGGTGTGGATTTTTCCAGATTAGTAATCAAATGTTATTTTTTAAGATCTTATTGCATGATATTTTGAAGGATGCTCACCAGAAATGCTTGGTTTATCAAATTAGATTCATTTTTTTTAGACACAATCTATGATTATAGGTATTCATTTGAGTACATTTAATAATTAGAATTCATCTAATGATAACATTTTCATTACATTTGTTTAGCTTAGAGATAACAATATACAACAGGAAAACTACACTTAAATGATGTAATACCATTGAATGTCAAGAGAAGAGTCAGATTCTCTTGTTAGAGACATTCCTGAAACTTATGTGGCATGATTGTTACAGGCCACTTATCAGCACATGACTGAATCTTGTCTGGATCTTGTGACCAACTGCTTTAGTATCTGAGGAGTTGTGAAGGGTGAACACAGAGCAGTCATCAGCAAAGATTCCTATTTCTGACTTCATTGAAGCCTAGAACACACCCAGAGGAACTCCTGCTGTGATGTCCTTGGATTGAGATGATTAACGTTTAACAACCTCAACCGTCATCCTTTGTCCTCAATACAATTCCAATCATGGAGAATTTTCCCTGATTCCTATCAATTCAGTTTTGCCAGGGCTCCTTGATGCCTAGGGCTGTGATTCACTCCCCCCAACTTGCTTTTAGTTCTTTTCTCCATATTTGGACCAAGGCTGCATTGAGATCAGGAATGGAGCAGCCCTGGTGGAACTCAAAGCTGAGCGTTACTAAGCAGGTTATTACTGTGCAAGTGTCATTTCAAAGTACCGGTGATGCCAATTTCCATAATTTTATGATTGAGCAGTAATTGGCTAGGTGTTGAATTTGCCCTGATGCTTTTATTGGATAGGGCATACCTGGGCAAGCTGCCACATTGGCAGGTAGATACCAATGTTGTAGCTGTACTGGAACAGCTTGGCTAGGAGCGTGGTTAGTTCTGGAGCACATATTCAGTACAATTGTCAGGATGTTGTCAGGGCCCACAGCCTTTGCAGTATCAAGTTCCTTTAGCCGTTTTTTTTGATAACATGTAGAATAAATCAAATCAGCTGAAGAATTGGCACCTACTGGAAACCTCAGGATAAAGGTGATCATTCACTCAGCACTCCTCACTAAAGATGGTTACAAATGCTTCAGCCTCATCTTTTGCACTGATGTGTTGGGACTCCCCTATCATGGAGAGTGGAGATATTTGTAAAGCCTCCACCTCTGCTTCACCGTTTAATTGTCCACCACCATTCATGACTGGAAGTACAGGACTTCAGAGCTTTGAGCTGATGTTTGTGAAATCGCTTAGCTCTGTGTGGCATGCTGCTTTAGATGTTTGGCATGCAAGAAGTCCTGTGTTGTATAAAGCTGACACCTCATTTTTAGGTATGCCAAGTGCTGCTACTGATATACCCTCCTGCACTCCATTAAACCAGGGTTGTTCCTTTTGCTTTATGGTAATAACAAAGAGGGGAATATGCTGGGCCATGAGGTTATTGATTATGATTGTACACAGTTCAGATGCAGCTGATAGCCTTCCACGCCTCACTGCTGCCCAGTTTTGAGTTGCTAGATCTGTACTGAATCTAGTCTGTTTATTAAGGAGGTGGTGCCAAATCCAATAGAAGGCTTATGCTCAGTGAGGAGACACTATTTTACCTCAGGAAGGACTGTAAGGTGATGACTTGTAGCCATACTGTCATGGACAAATGAATTTGCACAATCGAGATTGGGAAGGACAAGGTCTAATAGCATTTTTTCCCCTTCCTTTTGGTTGCTTCACCACCATTGCAGGCCCACTCTGGCAGATATTCCTCAAGACTCAGTCAGCTCAATCATTTATGTTGCTACCAAACCACTCTTTGGGATGGATACTTTATCACCTTCAGGAATTGCATTGGTGATACTCAGCAGATCTCTTGCCCATGTTTGACCTGACACCATGACAATTCATGAGATCTGCAAACATTGAGGGTTATCAGAACAACTCTTCCTGACTGAATACTATACGGTGCCACTGTCTCAACTGGGATGGTGGAGAGAGAGAGAGAGACAAATGTTGCATCAGAAAAATTATGTTTTCAGCTAACTATCCTCATAAGGATAGGATAGCCAGTAGGCAATATAATTAATTTGGCATCATGACACATAGACTAGAGAATGAGTGGATGTTATCGGGGGCCGGGACGGTAAACTGAAGGAAAAACGGCATGCATTTATACAGTATTTTTCTTGACCACTGAACAGCTCAAAATATTTTAAAGCCAATTAAGTACTTTTGAAACACAGTCACAATTGGTGCAATGTAGCAAACATGGCACCCAATTTGCATACAGAAAATTCTTGCAATGTGAAAACGAACAGGAACTGTTTTTTGAATGTGAGGGATAAAATATAGAGAACAATGGAAATAATTTTTCCTGTGGTTCTTCAAAATAGAGTCAAGGGATCTTTTACATCAACCCAAGCAGACAGATGGGATCCCAGTTTAACATCTCTTCTGAAAGACAGCAGCAAAAGTGCAGCTCTCCCTTAGTTCTGCACAGGAGCATAGGCCTCAGTTTCTTTTGTGCTCAAGCCCCGGAATGGGGCTTGAATCAGGAACCTTGCAACTCAGGGACAAGAGTGTTACCAACTGAGCTAACACAAACACAAAGAGCTGTTGATATAGTAGCCATTATGGAAACATAAAATGATTTGAGATTGTCTGACACAGGAATTGAACACATTTTGAAATTGAATGATGATTCCTCCAGGAATATTAGTAATTGATAAATGTTTTGTTTTGTTTGTGCTGCAGAAATTATTTGAGAATGCAATTTGTTTCGTATTTTAAATAAAAGCAAATCATACTATTTTTGAACAGTAAAACACATTGCGATGGAATACGTCTATCAGCAAGAGGAAATGTTTTAGTAACCAAGTTTTTTAAAAATTGCACTTCCAACTAAAAAATAACATTTTAAATAGGAAATATCATTTATGTGATGTTACACAAGGATGCGTGTAGTGATTTTACCCAAGGCAAGAGTTTGCCCCACAACCTCCTTATGATTCCATGTGATTGGTTTGAAACAAACCTATGTATGCTATTTTCTCATGCTTCACTGCATGGAGTCAAAAAGAATAGATATATTGTAGTTTGAGCATTGATTTAGAACACTACTCAAAATTCTGATTCCAGTTGTAAGTTGCTCCTCTAAGAGATAAAACAGACAATTCCAATTTTAATTTGCATGACAAACCTGTTCATTGTCTTTTATGTGCGAGCCTTCTGGTATTGCATCCAATCCTTTCTCCTCACCCGTGCGCTTACTAGCATCACAAAGAAATTCCACCACTTTATTCTCAGGCAGAAAATCAGGATTCCACAACAACTGGTCTTCATTCTCATATACTAGACATAGATTTTTATAAGATCCATTAGTGCACAGCTTTATGGAGGTCACATACTTGCGTTTACGACACGTCTTTCTTTTCAAACAAAAGGGCAGCATTTTTACAAAAGATACCAAAGATTTTTTTTACTAATCTGTAAGGATTTGTCCTATCTGAAGGAAACATTAGCAGATTAAAAACAAACAAGGGGGAGTTCATTTCACTACATTTTTTGTCCCCAAGTGGCAACTTATTATAACAGAATGTTTCATATGCTGGAAGAGCTGTGGTAGTTCACCCAAGTGACATCGCTTCACATGCATACCAAAGAATACCAACAGGCTATTTCATAGAAAAGGACATCAGTGCCATGTACAAAACCTTTCAACACAGCTTTCAGGAAGCTGGATAATGATCAGGGCAGAAACCTATGCTGACTGCCTCCTGGCCCCAAGACACCAAAGTTCATTTTGGTATCACACCAACATCCTGGCAGAGATCAGCTAACACCACAAACCAAAAGGCTTCTTGGTCATGTGACACCAGGACATAGGTTTAAAACAAAGAACGCACCCAAGCAGTGGGATTAAATTTTGAATTGTGCCAGCACAAATCAAATGAAGCTAGTGGCCTGGAAAACTTTAAATTTTAGCTTTTACGGTTGTCATACATAACTTCCAAGCGTCCAAATAAAATGAGGTTATACTCTTGCTCCATAGTGCTAAAGATGTCAGCTTGATGAGGAATGCATCAACATCAAATGTTATCAAAACTGACCACAGTTGTGATACCCCACATTAGAACAGCCTGCCAGTACTCATTATCCAAGTTTGGATAGAATATTCAAGGGTTGGTGGCAGCTATGGAATCTTGCCCCAGCAGCAGTCATTGGTTAAGGATAGGTTTGCACTTGAATTTTTGGAAATATGTACAAATTATATGCAAAGTTGAGAGCTGTGTGCAGATCATCATTACAAAACCATTAGGCATTAAAGAATACTGATGGCATAAATGGTAGGGGCTAGTTTCATCACAGTACTGTGTTAATAACACACTGGTAACAATTCTGTAGAAAATAACTCTGAAAACGTTGAAGTTAATCTGAATAGGTTAGGAACTAAATGGCTAATTCAGAATGCTATGGTTCTATTGGGCAATATTTAGTCTGGTCAGATCAGGGACAACATTGCTCAAAGTATTTCACTCCACTTTGACCACTGAGGTGAGGGTAATACTAACACTAATGAATTTCAATTCTTGACGTTAAGATAGTTTACATGGTGTGAAACACAGGGCATAGACAGCACTGTTTCCCACATCAATGCTTAGTGGGAGAAGTCAAATGCTGGGATTACAGGCATATACTTTCTTACAGAATTTAAATATAATAAGTATCCATGAAACCTGGCAAGACAATAATAAGATCTGAAGGGCAGCTGAAAAGTCAGAGGATTATGCACAGGTTTTTTCACAAAATGCAGACTTATTTCAATATCTGTTTTGTATAAGTTAAAATTAGTACGGTCTAAATGTAAAACTTTCTGCTGTCAATAAACAACATAACTGGAACACAGTATCCAACAAACGGTGTCCCTCAGCCAATGCAGACTTACACGTTTCATCTTTGCAAAAACAGACTTGAAAATCTTAAAGAACTTACCTTTTTCATTTTCTTTATATTTATAAAAGTCTATAGGAACTTCAGCCTGGTATTGGGAACCCACCATGATCTCCTGAAAGCAAGAGTAACCATTTTTAATCAGTATATGAAAGCTACTGTACTAAGCAATTCCTTTTAAGTTACTGTTATATTGCACTTACAAGGCTGGCAGTCGGTAAGATACAGTAAAATATGGGTCTTCCCGCCTGCTGGCCTTGGAAAATCTGACAAGTTTACTTTGATATTGTTGCTGGCTGCAGGGGGCCCATGAGTCAGAAGTCGGTGGCACTAGCACTACACTAGAACAATACAAAAGCACCTGCAATTAGCTCAGAGATTTTGAACGTCTTAATAGATCACTGATGCTAAACTCAATTTATGTAACATCTATGAATATTTTTACATTTAACTTTACATATAATTTGAGAGTGATAACACATTCAATTTTATTTTCCCAATATTAAAACTAAACATGTATCACTGCCTCAGAGCAGGGAAAGGGGAAGAACACTGGCCATTAAAAAGAATCTTGCTTACTACAAACTGCTAAAACTGTGAAAGTGACAACGAACAGTGCAAGTTATTAGATGACATAGATTAGTTAGGTTATTGGAAAATATTGCTTGTCACCTGTCAACCCAAGGTCAGACCAGTTGAAGAATTGCTTGGACTGTGTCATGGCCAGGAGATATGAACAGAACATTGGAATCATCAAACTGAATCTTGGCTTGATGATAGAGGAATGGTAACTGAAGAAACAACAAAACAGTTGGCTTGGGATGCTCCCATGAAGCACTTCTGCAGTGACACTCAAATCACAACTATGTTTGTGTCAGGTATGATCTAAAACAATGAATGTTCTCACCTTTGATCTTGCTAAGGCTCCCTCTGGTATCAAATGTTGGCTTCATATTGAGGCCAGATTATGAAACCTCTCCACTGAAACTTTGTGCGCCCAAGTTTTGACCAAGGCTATGAGGCAATCTGCAGCCAAGTAGTAATGACAGAATCCTGAACTCTGCTGCCAGCAAGCATGTTATTGGCTAATAGGTATCACTGAGTGGGAACAACAATGATTTGACACATGAGAATTAGAAGTTGGTAGCAGGTGGAAGTTGGATGCAGAAGAACTTGCATCAATTTGGTCAGAAATAAAATTAACTAGGCAATCTCAGGGCTTCCCTTAGGCAGAATTCCTGCCTGTCTTATTGCCGTCAGGAACAGTGATGACTACTGCAGGTAATGCTTGAAGGCCTTCTTCTGAGTGAGGGGGTTAAATGTGTGTTTTGGTGTCATGTATGGAGGGTGTGCGGGGCAGGGGCTCCCCGGTAAGCTGTTAGGCAGTCTTCAAGACACAGGGAAGCCATGCAACTCATACTTAATCCTGAAGCCTGGTGGGTTTAGGACTAATTGGCTCATTATTGGTAACGTCCCTTCTCACCTCCAACTTGCACGAGGCTTTTATGTTGCCAGCAGGTTGACTTCTGGCTTCTCTTGCAATTAGGTGGACCCAACTGTTGTGTATTCATGTTATTTCTAGGTGTTTCCTCACTAGCAAATTAAGTACATGATGTCACTGATGACATTACACGCCATTTGTGCGGGCAAACGGCAGTCTACCGCAGCAGCCTGTAATAATAACATCCTCTCAATAAAGCTCTCTGTTTGAATCTTTAAGACCTGCAGCCTTTTTTCTCAAAACCACTCAACTGACCATGTTTCCAGCCAAGACGGGCTGGATTAAACTCCACCACATATATTTCTAATCTAATCAATTTACTTGAGGCTATAGAACATCAGAAAGTAGATAAAGGTCTCATCAGTACTTGTTTTCTCAGGCACACAGCTTCTCTTTTCAAAAAGAATATTGAATAGGATTTTAAAATCTCTCCTGATTTTCTCCAAATTGTGAAAAGCCTTTTGGCAAAAATAGTTAGAATGATTCATTCATCCAACTGAAGTATCCTGGAAATTAAGGCATGCTGCACACTCAGACTCTGCAATCTAAATTCAGCTCTTAGAATCAGAGCATTAGCAAAAATATTGAGTCTCTTTTGAGACTTGCTGAACTATTCAAATCAAAAGGTGCAAAAGGAATTCAATTGATTAAGTTTAAACATGTTTATTGCAAAGTTATTTATTTTCACTATTTTAAAAATACTTAAATCCTTATTTTGGACATCAGAAATTGCAATTACTTAAAATAATAAAAGTTGAAAATATTTTCAGAAATAACTTTAAATAAATTATATGAACCTGGCACTCTAGGTTACTAGCTACTGCATATGATCCAGGTTGCTACAGTTCAATGTGGCCCCTTTAACAATCAAAATGCCCACTATAGCAGTTATTAGCACTATAGCAGATATGACATCACATCCAGGAATAATGGGTACTTAAAAATTTTCAGTGATGTAGATCTTCATACACCAAGTTTAATACATGACACATAAATGTACTTTGATACAAAAAAATCAGTGAGTTTGAAATCACATGCACTTGGAATGCACTACATTTTACAATGTTATCCTAGACAGAATTTAATTTGGAGCTTTGAGATTAGATATAAAATACAGCCATGTAGGAAGACCAACATACACCACATAGCATACCAATATTAGTGTAATGGATGCATCAAGCAGAAACAATGCTGTTCCATGCACATTTTAACAGCCTGGCATTTAATATTCGTGGAGGCTAGATTGGTCAGCTACAGATGATGTGGTGCATAGGGACAAGTGGAAAACAATTGGGAGAATAAATGTTTTATGTCATCAGAAACATACTTCCAAATAACAGTGTATCTAGGCCACAGAGTATAAACTACTGAAACACAATGGTACCTTTTTCCAGTCTTCTGAGGGCACATAATCTTCATCATCTTCAGATTCTTCTTCCCCTTCATTGCCTATGGATGTTAATTTTTTGCCCAGAATTAGTAATGAAATATATCAACATTTGATTTTTGAACACGTGCTTTTTTTTGACACTAGGTACAGACTCATACTTCCTACTTTGTTGCACTTATGCGGGTGCCACAGTTTCAATCGAGAAATGCACATCCAGGATTTTGCAATGTTAAATGCTCATAAATCAGCACTGCACCATGTTACATCTTGGTACACCTTGTTCAGGAAAGAATTATACCACTTCTTGTGGGCACAGATGGATCCTGGCATACTAATCGTTACAATTTTGACTTGATTAAAATAAATATTGCCACAAACCAGATTTTTCAGCCACCAATTTATTTGATGGTCTAAATTGTTCTGACCACTAATAAGTTTAAAATAAATACAACTTGAATTAATGGGGAAGGAAAGATGAATAAAAAGAATTAGGTTTTACTTGGGTCATCACAATATAGACAAATGGCAATAATGACAAACACAAATCCAAAACTACAGATGGGCATCCTAAGAGGGTTTAGACACACAGATGGTCCCATTTAGTTATGAATAATTGATGCCATTTTTATCAGAAGGCAATAAAGTAGTTATTAAAGATGCTTTAGGACAAAGTACAGAAGTACATAGGAATGCTCTGTGGTTATACGAGGCAATAGCTTGTTTACAATACAAATTTATCTATTAACTCTGGTGCAAATGCATAAAGGATTTCAAATCAATTTTAAAAACTGATAGCTAACTTGAACGCTACCAAATTTTCAAATGTGAAAGAAAAGTCAGGGGCATTGAATTCCAAAATGGCAATGATTGCCAAATTCAACTAAATTTAATTGCAACTTTTATATTGAAAATTGTGTAGCCAAAGTTTATTCTGTATCAATAGGTTAATTAAGCCCTTAAGATAACTGGTTTCCTGAAAGAGCACTCTCATTTTCAGTCTAACATTATGGCATCTGTGGTTACAACCTAAATTCAAATGATTGCAAACCTGCTGATATCAATTGCTGAGCAATAAGTGAAATTTATATTTTAGGCCAACTACTGCCCATTAATGTCACTCCTTAACCAATGAGTAACATCACTTGAGGCAAAGGGTTTATTGGAATGGTTCTCAGTTATGAAAAAAATCTTTGTTACTCCAGGAATAATGAAGGCTGAAATAGCTGTTGAGAACATCTTGGATAACTGGAGTAATTGCTGAAGTTGGCTACCTTCACATACATGCACAAAGAAGTATACCTATGTCTAAGTATTTACATCTGCGTGGACGGATCATCTCTTGTACATCTTGTGAGGTAATCAATGGTGTAAGGTCATCGTTAGAAGACAGAGTTTCATCATCTTGTCCATGCGAGTTTTTTGGTATTTCTTGCTATAAAAACCAAAAGATATCCAAAACACAGTTCAATCAATTCAGTCTTATGGATAAAGGGAAATAAAAGTTTATAAAGTTCTTGAGCAATATTACTTTGGACATATGTGATAGAAACAAACTGTGAAAGGCATATGGAAGCATAATTCATTTAAAGTTAACATTGTCCTGACTATAAATGGCAACATTTGAAAAAGTGAATTTTATGGCTAGCAGAATCGGAGTCCACAACAGTTATTCAGCTTAATTAACAACTGGATAAATAAGTTTCCAACCTGTGCAATTCCAAATTCTTAAAGTTTGATATTACACAAGATTTTATAAACACCTTGCATGAATCAAAGTTGAAAATCTACTTTAAAATAACCATAGTTACTCCAAAGGATGAAAGACTTAGATTGTGTTTCTTTAAAAGAGAGGAGGAAGAAATACAAGGATATGCAACACAGTTCGGAGGCACAACAGCATGTTATCAACTACGGAAACACAAAATAATTACTCAAATTTTACTTCTTAATTCTCTTCAGACGTATTTCCATATACTTTCATCACTCTTTACAAACGGGCTCAATGTTCTGCTCAGCTCCTCATTTATAAATATATTTATATAGGAACGAACAAAGTTCATTATACAAAGGCGAGTTTATCTTTGCCAGAGATCAACTATTTCAATAAGCTTCAGTGTCAGAACACCAAGTTAGCTATAATTGATGGGATTTGAATTGAAACTGAGTTGTGGGATGAACAGAATGGAGAGTCTATACTCAGCCAGACAATCAACCAGGATGGAAGAATGGTGCCAGTGGCAGGCAAACAACATATGGGAATAATTTGGTTACGCCCCCATGTGCATTTGGAGAAAATCCCGGTGCAGCTGTAAGTAATGCAGCTTCGGCAGTCTGATTGCATGTTTGACAAGGCAGATGTTGAACAAGCAAAGTTGAATATCAACACAGACACAATAGGAGACCCAGTCACTGATGTTAATTAAGGAAAACATACATATACACTAAGAATGGCAATAAAGGGGCCCAGGATGGATTTTTGAGGAAGTTTAGAGATACCAAGCAGAGGATATGAGAAAATCTGTTAGTTCTGATGAACAATCACAAACAGGAAATGAGCCTAAACAAGGGCAGTCTCAGAACTGGACCATGAAGACATGAGAGAATGATGAGGTGATGAACATACCAAATAGGAGCAAAAGTAGGTCATTTAGCCCCACAAGCCTGCTTAACCATTCAAAAAAGACCATGGCTGATCTGTTTCAAATTCCAGTTTCTCATGCAGCTCCAAAACCATGGCTTCTCTTGCCCAACAAGAATCTATCTCTACCTTAAAAACACTTAATCACCCCATCTTCTGAGGCAGTGTTCCAAAGTTGCATAATCCTCAACAAAGATTCTCCTAACCTCTGTCCTAAAAGCCTCCTAATTTTAAATAGTACCCCTTTGTCTGGACCCACCAACAAGAGGAAACTTCCTTTCCATGTAAATCTCAACACCATTCAGGAAATCATATGCTTCAATCAAGTCACCCCTCACTCTTTGAAACTCCAGAGGAAACAAGCCCAATTTGTCTAAGCATTCCTCATATAGATGTCAAGTGCGGTAGCTACTACTGGATTTTGCATATAGCTTAAATCTATGGGACGTTGCTTGGGAAGGATAAGCCCCGAGGTTTTGAAAGTAGAGGAACTTTGAACAGCATCACGTTAAATGTATTGTGTATAATACAATGTAATGTCATTAAGTGTGTGCTTTTAGTTGCTTTGTGTTTACTGCTAACATTTAATTTGTTTAATTATTAAAATAAGACTGGAACATTCTTTCTTGGTCTTCATATCTTTCTTCACATTATACCAAAATGCAAAAAAAAAAGTTAGGAACTGAGATTTCATGTTTCCCTTCTGGGATTTGGAATACTCTAGCAGTTGTCAGCTAGGTTCTTAATAGTAACAATCAAGTAAAGCTCCTTTGAAACATCTCCAATATATCTATATCCTTCCTTAAGAAAGCAGACTAAAACTGCACACAGTATTCGCTTTGTACGGCATGATAGCACAGTGGTGGGTGGCATGGCAGCACAGTGGTTAGCACTGCTGCTTCACAGCTCCAGTGACCCGTGTTTGATTTGCGGCTTGGGTTACTGTCTGTGTGGAGTTTGCACATTCTCCTTGTGTCTGTGTGGGTTTCCTAACGCAGTCAAAAGATGTGCGGGTTAGATTGATTGGCCATGCTCAAATTGCCCCTTAGTGTCCTGAGATGAGGGGGATTAGCAGGTAAATGTACGGGGATATGGCCGGGATGGGACTGTGGTCGGTGCAGGCTCAATGGGCCAGATGGCCTCTTTCTGCACTGTAGGGTTTCTATGATTCTATTTGAGATCAAAGCCCTACATAAATGAAGCACAACATCCTTACTTTTATGTTCAATTCTAACATGCCTGCACATTAACTTTTTATGCTCATACACTACAACTTCTATATCCCTGCAGCTGTTTTCCAATCAAGTAATACTCTGCTTTTTAATTCTTCCCAAGTATACAACTTCACATTTTCCCACATTATAATTCACCTGCCAGATTTTTGCTGTCTCAACATCCGTCTGCAACCTTCTAATGTCCTCCTCATAACCTACTTTCCTATCTTTGTGTCACCTACAAATTTAACTACACTGCCTTCCCTTCCCTCAACTAAGTCATTGACATAAGTTGTAAAAAGGTGAAGCCCCAACTCATACCACTACGGGATTCCACTTGTCACCTCTTGCCAATTGGTTAAAAATGATTTCCCTACTACAAAACCATGCGGTCTTTTCAATTACCTTGCATCTCTCTCTCTAAATGCCCAGCCATCTTATTAATCAATTCTAACACTTTCCACACAACAGACATCAAGCTAACTGACTTAAGCTTCCTGCTTTCTGACTCCCTCCCTTCTTGAAAAAGAGGGGTTATATTTCCTACCCTCCAGTTTGACTTTCCAAAATCTAGTGAATTTTGGCAAATTAATATCAATGTATTTACTATTGAATTCACCAACTCTAAAAGATCCTAAGGCTCAACCAGAGATTTGTCAACCTGGAGCTCCATCACTTTGCTCAGTACTGCTTTCTTAGTGATCGTAACTTCACTAAATTCTTCTCTTCCTTCCACTCGATATACTGCTATTACTGGATTTATTTTGTTTCTTTTATAGTGAAGATGGAAACAAAATACTTGTTCATCTCATTATTACCCACTATTAATTCCCCATTGGTTGAGAGAGATTCAATTTACTCGTTTTTTTTTTAAATACCTGTAGAAATTCTATCCATTTTATCTAGCACTCTCATATTCTCAAATTTATTTCTCCTGATTAATCTATCATTCCCTGCTGTTCTTTATATTCCACCACCCATCTTTGCAGTTGCATGTTTTTTCCTTAAGTTCAATTAACCTCATTAACCTCTTTAGTTAATTACAAATGCGGGGTCTTCCCCTTAGAATTCTTTACAGTAGGAATATAGAGTATTTTGCAATATAAAAATTTAAATACTTTGTCAATTTATCCTCTAGTCTAGTGTCGCACTTCACTTCAGCTAGCTCAGTTTTCATGCCCATGCAGTTGCCCTTATTTAAAATATTAGTCTTAGATTCACTCTTCTCCCTTTCAAACAGGGCAAGGGCTCTCTTTACTATTAAGTCTTCAAATCTTGAGGTTGAAACAGACCAGATACCATACTTGTAGCATAGCTGGTGGCTGACCAAGAAGAGCACCAAATTCAAGGTGTTTGAATAAAAGTAGGCAGGTTATACAGCAGATTCAAGGGCCTAAGAGATGAAAGGGTGAAATGAAGGATTGGCTGAGGAGTTGTGGTGGTGTTGGGGTGAATAATTAAAGATTTAATTCCTGAACAATGCTTTCATTCCACACATACTTCCCTGTAAGGTGATGGGATCAAAGGAAGAGAAACTGGGTCTTAAAGATGAGAAGAATGGAAGGTGTATAGAGAGTGTGTGGCTAAGGAGAGATGGTAAGGGAAGAGGCACCAGATGAAATAGACATGCCAATCTCAGATAAATAAATTGATCTCATTTTCTTTTTGTTTGCACTAGATATTAGAAATGCAAGAGATTTAAGGCAGCAGATTGACAGATAAATTAAGTGGGCGTGCTTTCTGATGACTGATGACAACAATTACTCACAAAAAACGTGGCCCAGAGATAAATGTGGTTGCAAGTTCAAGAGCACATCATTGAGCCTGTTAGTGAATAGATTGCCCCTCATTCCTAACTTTCAGAATGCAAGCAGCTACAGAGTTGAGTAGTAAGCAAAGTTTCAGAGAGACTATAGATTGTGGCATACATGTCAACCTCTGAAGCTTTAAAAAAAAATTTTTTCCTGAAGCAGGAGTCAACTTGCACATTGAGTAGGAAATGTGAACTGCCTGTATTGGTCTAGGAGCTTGTTATTTTCGAAGTTTGAAAAAAAACCTGGTAATTCAAATTAAATCAATGTGATCTATTGTATTGAATGAAGTACATCTATAAAACTATCTTTAACCAGACTCTAAAGACTGTCAAATTCATTGTTTTCAGCACCTAATGCAAAGTTCATCAAATTCATTGATTTGTTTTGGCTATTCTGGATCAGATCTGGCACACACAGTTTCAGGATCATTCTTAACGAATCACCTCACATTCCATTTTACTAAATTGGATATTCTGTGTTTTTTGAATGATGAGTTTGTGCATTACTAAAATTTGAATACAAAACCACAAGCAGGGCAACACACATTTCCATTTATGCTGAAGGTATTTTCTTCATTAACCATCATCTATTCGATTTAGCATGAACATAGTTCATAAATGGTTTGTTGAGGCCCAAATCCAAATGGTGGGCTGTGGACCCATTTTTGTTAGTCATTTGTCACATAGGTGCTTCTTCACGTTTGTCTTAAATTCCCGTGTATATTCTTAGCAACATGGTTCATATTGCCTGCTTGATCCCATGCACCAAGGAGAATAAAATATGCATTTCTGTGATGAAAAATTGAAGTCGACTCCTAATGCAGATATATAATTTCTTAGCAGAAAATAGGATCAGCTGATATACTTAGTGTAGGACTAAACTGACTTTTACTACCTGTCAGCTTGTACACCACAATCTCTAGTATCTGTAATAATGACTGAAATAGTAAGGTCATTTGAATTAGCCATCAGAACAGCACATCTTGGGAGCATCTGTAACAAGGATAAAGTTGAGTAATGACCAGAGCAAAGAAATCAGTCATTATATTTTGACACACACAACAAAACGTGGATGGACAAAAATCTGGAATGACATATCGTGCACATTTTTCACAAATGGTTGAACAACGAAATTTTTTTATCCATCTTACTCACCATTACATTTTACTGAAGCCCCAGTAACATTGAAGCATTTGTAGTTCCAAAAAAATTCCAAACTCTAAACAGCAGAGGTAATTTTTAACTAACCTGATTTAAGTCGGGTAGATCCTCAGTCTCCGGAACTTCACTACTTCCACTATTTTCTTCATTATCTCCTTCATCCCCATCATCATCCTCCTCTGCTTCATCATCCTCCTCATCATCATCGTCATCGTCTTCCTCATCTGGGAATGGAACATTTTTCCCATAGCCGTACAAATTTAATAAATCTTGGATTGGCATTTCACCTTCCTAAAAAAAAGTAAAGCACAAGATGTCCACTTAAAAGTCCCACTATTTTCAAAAAGGTTGACAAAATGCAACTACTAGGTTTCATCAATTCAGCAGCTGCCTACCTCTAAAGATTCACTTTTTAATGAAATTTATCAAAATTGGCAAGGAGGGGGCAGGGGGGAGGAGAGAGGAGAGAAAATCTATAAGATGCTTAAAATAGTTTGGTATCTAACACTAGGACACAGGTAGGTATCATCTCAGGTCATAGCTTGGTGTTCTAAAGCAGGCATGACTTCCTTACCTCCAACTCTCCAGCCCTTGACAAAAGTCTCATGGGCACACTGCCCTTACTTTTCCTGCCTGGCTATGTCAGCAGATTGGGAGTGGAGCTGTTGGATTCCCAAATGTTACTGAGAGTGGCGTTGCATGGCAACCCAACTGATTTTCGCACTGCAAAGGTTCAGGCCCCTTGTGATTTCAGAACTATAGTAACATGGCCAATGTTCTACTGTCCTCTGAAATGGTTTTGCAAGCCACTATGTTTGAGGCAAATTGGGATGCAAAACAAAATGCTGGCCTTGCCAGTGACACACGTTTGCTGTGAACAAATAAAACTCAGTCTGTGATCTGCTCCGGGCAGCATGGTGGCACTGTGGTTAGCGCTGCTGCCTCACAGCACCAGGGACCTGGGTTCGAGTCCCAGCTTAGATCACTATCTGTGTGGAATTAGCACGTTCTCCACGTGTCTGCGTGGGTTTCCTCTGGGTGCTCTGCTTTCCTCCAACAGTCCAGTAATGTGCAGGTTAGATGAATTTAGCTAAATTTCTCCCTCAGGCTCCCACTGCCGCCGGAGTGTGGAAACTAGGGGATTTCCATAGTAACTTCATTACAGTGTGAATGTAAGCCCACTTGCAAGTAATAAATAAACTTTAACTCTGCTCTCGTAAGCACAGTATACACATTTTATTCATTCATGGGATGTCGATGTCACTGGCAAGCCCAGCATTTATTGCCCTTTATCCGAGTGGTTTGCTCAGCCATTTCGGAGGGTATCGAAGAGTTGACCACAAAATTGTGAATGTCACATGGATGCCAGATCAGATATGGGCAGTAGTGAACCAGATGGATTACAACAATCGACCCTGTTTTCTGGTCATCATTAGGCTTTTAATTCCAGCTTTTATTAGATTTAAATTTAATTATCTGATGTGATGGGATTTGAACCCAGGTCCCTATAGCATTGCTAGCCCAGCGATAATATTACTATGTCACCACCTCCTCCAAGTCTTTGGTCAATGTTGACCCCCAGAATGTTGGTGGTCGAGGAAGGTGGTTAGACACTGACTGTACATCGTCAGGCAATTAATTGAACAAAAAAAAAGTACAGCACAAGAACAAGCCCTTTGGCTCACCAAGTCTGTGCCGACAGATGCTTCTCTAATATTTTCTTGCCTCTACCTGGTCAATATTCCTCTACTACCTGCCTATTCATGTATCTATCCAGATGCCTCTTGAATGTTGTTATAGAATCTGCTTTCACTGCCTCCTCTGGCAGCAGGTTCCAGGCATTCACCACCCTGTGTGAGAAAAACTTGCCCCTTACATGTCTCAAACCTTTCCCTCTCTCACTTCAACTTATGCCTGAGTAATTGATGCTTTGACTCTGGGTAAAACTTGTCATGATCTCATAAATCTCTATCAGGTACCCCTCATCCTCCGATGCTCCAATGAAAACTACCTTTCTTCTTAGCCCACATCCTCCAAACCAGGCAACATCCTGGTAAATCTCTTTTACGCCCTTCCCAATGCATCAACATCCTTCCAATAGTGTAACAACCATGTTTGTACACAATACTCCAAATTCTGCCTAACCAAAGTCTTATACAGCTGCAACATGATTTTCCAATTCCTATACTCAATGTCCCAACTGATGAAGGCCAGCATGCAGTATGCCTTCTTGATCACCCGAGTTGCCATTTTCAGGGAATTGCAGATCTGCATGCCTAGATCCCCTGGTATGCTAATATTTCTAAGATTTCTACCATTTACTATATACTTTCACTTTGTAGACCTTCTAAATCGCATCACCTCATATTTGTCAGAGTTACATTCCATCGCCATCTTTCGGCCCAGCTCTCCAACTGATTTACATCCTGCTGCATCATCTGACAATCCATCTCACTATCTGCTACTCCCACAGGTAACGGGGGCCTGGATGGAACTGGCAGCAGCAAGAGCATGGCTTTTTCAACTTTGATATCGTGACCAAGAGGATCCAGTACAATGGGGGGCATGACAGGTGAATGATAGAACACTTTCTGATGACAGTCCCTAGACTATTCTTGCTTATTATTTTCCTGCACAGCACACTACAGATCAATATGCTCTACAGCTCCACTCAACCTTTTCCTACTGGCATCTCGCACCTCCAACTGAACAATCAGCACTCAAACTTATCTCAAGCTGTTCCCTCTTAACAACCTCCTAAAAATTTTGCCTCTCCTTGTTGTTTATAGGCTATTATCATCACTCATTCTTCCTGCTTTCTCTTCTAGCAGAAGAGAGCATAAAACTTGGTGGAGGTGGGATGAGGGAAGCAGGGTTCAGTTCCAAGACAAGCACTTTGACAACACACCCACATGTTCCACTGAGGTCTTGTTCCAGCACGTTGCAGATGTCTGTAACTGACTGTTTGCCTCTGGATCACGTACAGGTGTCTCCTTTCTTTCTAGTTGATCCTGGTGTCCGACTTAACTGCCACGTGGAGGGGCACATGGCTGAGAAGGGCGATGGCTTTGATTCTGCTGATGCATTTGGCATAGGTGTACCTCGTGTCCTTCACTCTTGATGTGGACTTGCCAGCACTGGCGTAGGATAGACACAGCAAGTAGTCTCACAACATCAGGTTAAAGTCCAACAGGTTTATTTGGTCGCACGAGCTTTCGGAGCATTGCCCCTTCATCAGGTGAGTGCAAGATTTGGTTCACAAACAGGGCATATATGGACACAACATCAAATACAAGATAATGGTTGGAATCTGAGTCCTAACAGGTAATCAAGTCTTTATAGATGCAGACAATGTGAGTGGAGAGAAGGTTAAGCATAGGTTAAAGAGGCATGAATTGTCTCCAGCCAGGACAGTTAGTAAGATTTTGCAAGCCCAGCCAAATGGTAGGGGTTACACGTAGCGTGACGTGATCCCAAAATCCTGGTTGAGGCCGTCCTCGTCTGTGGAACTCGGCCATTGGTTTCTACTCAGCAATTCTGCGTTTTCATATAGGCCCCCTTGGAGAACACTTACCCAGAGATCAGAGGCTGAATGCCCTTGCCTGCTGAAGTGATCCCTGACAGGAAGGGAACACTCCTGCCTGGTGATTATCGAGCAGCGACCATTCATGTATTGTCATGGATGGTCTGCACGGTCTCGCCAGTATACCATGCTTCGGGACATCCTTTCCTGCAGCGTATCATGATGTCGACAATGTTGGCCAAGTCACAAGAACATGTACTGTGTACCTGATGGATGGTGTTCTTACATGAGACGGCATCCATGTAGATGATCTGGCAAGTCTTGCAGAGGTTACAGTGGCAGAGTTGTGTGGTGTCATGGTCACTATTCTCCTGTAGGCTGGGTAGTTTGCTGCGTACAAATGATTGTTTGAGGTTGCGCGGCTGTTTGAAGGCAAGTCGTGGGAGTGTGGGGATGGACTTGGCGAGATGGCAGTCTTCATTGATGACATGTTGAAGGTTCCGGAAAAGATGTCGTAACTTCTCTGCTCTGGATGACAAAGGGTACTCTGTTCGCCATGTTCTGCGTTTGTTTTCTGAGGAGGTCGGTGCAGTTTTTCACTGTGGCGTCTTGGAACTGTCAAACCGATGAGTTGAGCGCCATATTCTGTTCTTACGAAGATGTCTTTCACCATCTGTAGGTATCTGTTGTGATCCTCCTCATCTGAGCAGATCCTGTGTATGTGGACGGCTGTCCCTAGGGGATGGCTTCTTTAACATGTTTAGGGCAGAAGCTGGAGAAGTGAAGCATCAACAAAGAACAACCTGGCACGGGAAACAGGCCCTTTGGCCCAACGAGCCCGCGCCGCCATTTTGAAGCATTTTCCTACACCTACCTTGCCCCATGTGTATGCGAATGGTACCCCTACTGTAGCCAGATTCAGGGGAGAAGAGTGTAGAGAATAGAGCATCGTGATTGTCTATCTGATACACTGCAGAAAAGGATGTCCTGAGGCATGGTACGTTGGCGAGACCATGCAGGTGCTACGACAATGGATGAATGGACGCTGCTCGATAATCACCCGGCAGGAATGTTCCCTTCCTGTCAGGAGGCACTTCAGCAGTCAAAGGCATTCAGTCTCTGATCTTCGGGTAAGCATTTTCCAAGGCAGCCTTCACGACACACAACAATGCAGAATTGCTGAACAGAAACTGATAGCCAAATTCTGCACACGGCCTCAACTGGGATCTTGGGTTCACGTCACACTATCTATAACCTCCATGACTTGCAAAATCTCACTAAATGGCTGGAGACAATTCACATCTTTAACCTGTGCTTAACCCTCTCTCCACTCACATTGTCTGCCCCTGTAAAGACTTGATTACCTGTTAAGACTCATATTCCAACCATTATCTTGTAATTGAGTTTGTGTCTATGTATGCCCTGTTTGTGAACCAAATCCTGGACTCACCTGATGAAAGGGCAGCAATCCGAAAGCTCGTGCTACCTGTTGGACTTTAACCTGGTGTTGTGAAACTACTTACTGTGCCTTCATTCTTAGAGGTGATGGTGGAGCTACACAAGCTGCTCAGATGCCTCGGTGAATGTGTGGAGCAGGGAAGAGCAGCTGAAAGCGGGTAAAGTGATCAACAGCAGGTACCTTCCAACAAATTGGCAACTGCCAGGTGAACATAAAAATACTACTATTTGGATCACCAGGTTCTCATGTGGTTATGGTTGGAGCTCTTCAATGTAATGGATCAAAGTTTTCCAGTTGGACAGTTCCATTCAAGAAATTCTTGAGGTATACATGCCTTCTCCAGAAACAGCTTGCAACTTTCAGAAAGGTTGGGAACGAGGGAATCCACGTAAAAATTATTTGCCCTTCAGTTCTTCAATTGGTTTCCCAACAGACTCTCAGTATCTGTTGCCACCTGCCCCAAATATTCAGAAGTGGGTAAGCTCAACTTGGGATTCTGCAATTTTCAGAACTCATGCTTTCAAACACACCTCCAATGACCTGAGAAAATTCCATCAAGTGTTTCTTGCCCATCTGGATAAGAAGTCAACAATTTTACTTCTACTTTTCTCATCAAGAATTAATCAGTAAGGTTACCAATTATCACTGCTGCCCCATATTAGGGCCAACAAGAAACTATATTCTGATGTTGTTCAAAAGAATAAGGTGATTCGGAACTAATGAGCCTTAAATGAATTACAAGTAGTCAGAAATGCACGAACACTAGTTTTCCTGGAATAATTTAATGGTTAATAGAATCTCAGGATGCAGTGTTATGCAGACTGGTTTGTTCTTTGGCTCAATGTATATTTTCTTGCTATCCTGGTCAGAGAACTTAGCTCCCAAGAATAAATTTTAAAGGCAACAGTTTAATATAACTCACCCAAGATGATTCTTGGCAAGTGCAGCACATAGTTTGATTAAAAAAAGTATGTATAAAACCACAGGCTCAGAATCACCATTGTTTTAGTCCCAAACATAATTCGACTTTAGACATGTAGTTTAAGCTTTGGTTTCCAAATTTCAGCTATATTTATTCTTACAGCCTTGTGTTGCACTCCTATAATTTTATTGGTAATTTTAGGATTCACAACCTTCCACAAGAGTTCAAACAGTCACAACTCATTTCAATTCTCATACTTACACAAAATCCTGTGAAAAAATAAACTAGTTCGTGAATTTAGTCTGCTTTAATCTTCACTATCTAATCCAAGTTAGAGACTTGTCCCCTAACTTTTACTCTTTTTCAGTTCAATTTAATTTTGCTAATGAAATGACAATTAAATCATTTATTCCCAGAGAAGGTAAACAGCTCAATCTGGGTCAGTTGCAATTTTGGAGACGTTCACCACTAGTATAAATGCAGATCAGTACAGGTCCCATCTCTCCCAGTATGCAGTGTTTGATGGGCAAGATCATGAACTGGGAAGGTAATTTGAAACTTTTTACTGGAGCCAAAGATGACCTGAAGTATACATTTAATGTGACCAAATGCATGTAAATCAACATTATCAATGTGCAGCTTTGTATTTTCAGTATTAAAAGTTTGATATTTTATATATAGTACCAAACAAACTAGAGTTAGACTTTCAAAAGAATCCTTTACAAGAGCCTGTGGACTACAGTAACTAAAATTTCATCGAGAACCAATAATGACAAAACATTTTTTCTCCTAAGCAAAGGATCTGGACTTTAAAAATCACTGAACTGTAGTTTAAGCTACACCAAGATCAGTGGAGTAGTGGATTGGGGGGTGGAGGGGGTGCTGCTCTTGCAGGCTACAAAGAGACATTGATAGGATGCAGAGCTGGGCCAAAAAGTGACAGATGGAGTTTAACCCTGATAAGCATGAGGTGATTCATTTTGGGAGGGCAAATTTGAATGCAGATTACAGGGTCAACGGCAGGGTTTTAAGGAATGTGAAGGAACAGAGAGATCTTGGGGTTCATATCCACAGATCTCTGAAGGTTGCCACTCAAGTGGATAGAGTTGTGAAGAAGGCTTATAGTGTGTTTGCGTTTATTAACAGGCAGTTTAAGAGCTGTGGGGTTATGCTGCAACTATACCGGATGTTGGTGAGACCACATTTGGAATATTGTGTTTAGTTCTGGTCACCTCATAAGAAGGATGTAGAAGCATTGGAGAGAGTGCAGAGGAGATTTACCAGGATGCTGCCTGGTTCGGAGGGTAGGTCTTATGAGGAAAGGTTGAGGGAGCTGGGGCTTTTCTCTTTGGAGCGGCGGAGGATGAGAGGCGACGTAGAGATTTATAAGATGATGAGAGAGATTGATAGAGATTATTTCCTCAGGTGGATGTAGCTGTTACTAGGGGGCATAACCATAAGGTCCATGGTGGGAGATATAGGAGGGATGTCTGAGATAGATTCTTTACTCAGTGTGGAATAGACTGCCTGCTGTGATAGTGGAGTCGGACACTTTAGCAACTTTCAAGCAGTTAGTGGATAGGCACATGGAGCACTCCAGAATTATAGGGAGGGGATAGCTTGATCTTGGGATTGGACATAGCTTGGCATAACATTGAGGGCCGAAGGGCCTATACTGTGCTGTAACGTTCTATGTCTAAGTTTCTAAGCTTTAGTTTCCACATTTCAGCTATATTTGTTTTTACAGCCTTAGTTCTGCATCACATTTAACACATCTTAAACACATAAGAAACCCTAACTTACATTAAGGTCAACTAATGGTACAACTTAGCCATATTGCTATGTTCATTTCATGCAAGTGGTAAGATAACATCAAGGGGATTCAACAATTAAACATCCAATGTACAGGTATTTGAAAAATGCTTCTGATCGGTTTAAAAAAACTTGCTGGAAGGTGCATGCATAAATATTAAGTATAGTGTTGGGTTTGGTTAAGGTGCCTCCTGCTATCGATTCTCATGTTCTAGGCACATTTGAGACAAGGAGGATATCTGGCACCCATGGAACTCTCAAAATGAACATTAACATGAGTTCAATGCAACAAGTTAGAATCCATCATAAAGGAGGAAATTGCGAGGCATCTTGAAGGCAATTGCTTGATAGAGCGGACGCAGCATGGTTTCATTAAAGGGAAGTCGTGTCTGACAAATTTATTGGAGTTCTATGAGGATGTGTCTAGGGCGGTGGATAGAGGACAGCCAGTGGATGTGGTCTTTCTGGATTTTCAGAAGCCGTTTGACAAAGTACCTCACAAGAGGTTATTGCAGAAGGTCGAGGGACATGGAGTTGGGGGTAGGGTGTTAGCGTGGATAGAGGATTGGTTGTCAAATAGGAGGCAGAGAGTGGGGGTCAATGGGTGCTATTCGGATTGGCGGTTGGTGACTAGTGGAGTGCCCCAGGGGTCGGTGCTGGGGCCTCAGCTTTTTACCATTTATATAGATGATCTGGAGGAGGGAACCGAGTGTAGGGTGTCAAAATTTGCTGATGACACCAAGATTGGAGGAACGGCAAATTGTGCGGAGGGTGTGGAGAGTCTGCAGAAGGATCTAGATAGGCTGGGTGAATGGGCCAGGAAATGGCAAATGGAATTTAATGTTGGCAAGTGTGAGGTGGTCCACTTTGGTAGGAATAATGGTAGGAAGGAATATTACTTACGTGGCGAAAAACTGCAGCAGGCGACGGTGCAGAGGGACCTCGGGGTCCTTGTGCATGAGTCGCAAAAACCCAGCTTGCAGGTGCAGCAGGTGGTCAGGAAGGCGAATGGGATGCTGGCCTTCATAGCGAGGGGGATTGAATATAAAAGTAGGGAGGTCTTGCTGCAGCTGTATAGGGCATTGGTGAGGCCACAGCTGGAGTACTGTGTGCAGTTTTGGGCGCCGCACCTGCGCAAAGATATTTTGGCCTTGAGGGAGTGCAGAGGAGGTTTACTAGGCTGATACCGGAGTTGAGGGGGTTGAGCTATGAGGAAGCTGAATAAACTAGGCTTGTACTCGTTGGAGTTTAGAAGAATGAGGGGAGATCTCATTGAGACGTATAAGATGATGAATGGGATGGATAGGATAGAGGTGGAGAGACTCTTCCTGCTCAAAAAAGACAGTAGGACTAGGGGGCACAGCCTCAAGATAAAGGAGGGGGGGGGGGGGTTTAGAATGGAGTTGAGGAGGAACTTCTTCACTCAAAGGGTGGTGAATCTCTGGAATTCTCTGCCCGTTGAAGTGGTGGAGGCTGCCTCGCTAAATATTTTTAAGACGCGGGTTGATGGGTTTTTGATAAGAGAGGGGATTAAGGGTTATGGGGAGAGGGCGGGAAGGTGGAACTGAGCCACGACAGATCAGCCATGATCTTACTGAATGGCGGGGCAAGCTTGAAGGGCTAGATGGCCTACTCCTGCTCCTATTTCTTATGTTCTTATGTTAAGTGGTTAAGATCTGGAATACATAGCCAGAGTGTGGTGGTAGGCAGATTCAATTGCGGCTCTTAGAAGAGAATTTACAATTATCAGAAAAGAAATAGCAGGGCTATCTTGAAAGAATGGAGGAGTGGATTGGGCAAGTTGTTCTTGCAGAGAGCCTTAACACAAAGCTGGCATTTAGTGTTCAGATGCTGCCATTGCTTTTCAAAGAGGAACGCGTGTGTGTTTGTCGTGCGCGCTGGGGGGGGGGGGGGGCTGTAAAAAAAAGTACTGCATTCCACAGAAGTCTCTCAAGTAGGTAATGCTCCCTGTTCCAAGGTTTCCAATGTCAAGTATTTTGGCAAACGAAGGGATCACAGTAAACAATGATAGGCATGGCAGTATCATAATGTTACTGAACTAGAGGCATGGAACAATTGCCTGAAGACTTATGAAAGCAAGGCTTATCTTGGAGTTACCAACCACTGCTCAATTCCAAGTCCCAACAGATCTCACTGTTTCTGAGCATGCATATCTCTGCATTTTTAAATTCTTTTGGCCCAACATGCTTTACATAAAGAAAAACAGCACAAAAATGCATGTGTGACTGGAAGGAGAGTGCCATTGACATTAAGAGTCCCAGGCAGCAGAGAGAAGTCAGTCAAGCTAAAGAGAGGGGAAGAAAAAATGATCTGCAGCTAGCAAAACAAAGTGAACAGGGTTCAGGAAATCCCTGAAGATTCAAGAATGCAGAAGGTTGGTCACTCCACGCTGAAGACTGTTGAGGCAGTTACTTTTTGGTGCAATCGTGTTCTGCTTGATACAATCAAGAACTGAAGTTGTGCTTGTGAGTTGGTAATTCGATGCATACTCAGGAATCTTGGGAAATGAAACCAAACCCCACGACCATCATGGTGACCATCTGAGTCGCAAGATCTTTAAGAATTCTCAGGTTAAACTTCCAAAGGGGAAGACTGGAATACTTCACAAGCAAGAGGAATAGCCTTCATTGAGATTGGCTCACTATTTCCTGATACTTGGGTGGATTATTGAGAAATTATTAGACACGTCATGGTTATAATTGCCATTTATTATACAATGGGATGTGTTCCACCACAGTTTGCCTGTTAATTCACATTGCATCTCTATCAGACTTTTGAATGGATCTACCTGCATTAAGTTGATTTTTCTCTACACTCTAGTTATGACTATAACACTACATTCTACACTCTCTCATTTCCTTCTCTATGAACTGTATGCTTTGTCTGTATAATGTGCAAGAAACAATACTTTTCACTATAAGTTAATACATGTGACAATAATAAATCAAATATTAACCGTTAACGTCAGAAAGATAAAACAATATCTAGCACACTAGGTCAGTAGAAGCTAAAGTTTATTTTGGTTTGTTGCAGCTGGAGTACTGTGTGCAGTTTTGGGCGCCGCACCTGCGCAAGGATATTTTGGCCCTGGAGGGAGTGCAGAGGAGGTTTACTAGGCTGATACCGGAGTTGAGGGGATTGAGCTATGAGGAGAGGCTGAATAAACTAGGCTTGTACTCGTTAGAGTTTAGAAGAATGAGGGGAGATCTCATTGAGACGTATAAGATGATGAATGGGATGGATAGGATAGAGGTGGAGAGACTCTTCCCGCTCAAAAAAGACAGTAGGACTAGGGGGCACAGCCTCAAGATAAAGGGGAGGCGGTTTAGAACGGAGTTGAGGAGGAACTTCTTCACTCAAAGGGTGGTGAATCTCTGGAATTCTCTGCCCGTTGAAGTGGTGGAGGCTGCCTCGCTAAATATTTTTAAGAAGCGGGTTGATGGGTTCTTGATAAGAGAGGGGATTAAGGGTTATGGGGAGAGGGCGGGAAAGTGGAACTGAGCCACGACAGATCAGCCATGATCTTATTGAATGGCGGGGCAGGCTCGAAGGGCTAGATGGCCTACTCCTGCTCCTATTTCTTATGTTCTTATGTTCAAAACCCATGAAATTGTCTGGCCTTTATTCTGAAGAAGTGTCTTGAACTTTTGTTTATTTTGAACAAAGTTCTTTAGCAGATCTCACCAACAACGTGGGGGTCTGGTCAAAGACCATAACACTTAGATCAAATGCCATGCCAACTGGGGAACCTAAAGCTACTAATCAAATAAATCTAGAATAAAAAAAATTAGTGTCAGTAATTGTGAAACTACTAAACTGTTATTCAAAACCATCTATTTCATTAATGTCTTTCATAGTAGATCTGCTGCCCTTACCAGGCCTGGCTTCTTTGCAATCCCCAGCCCCACCTCAACATGCTTGACTCTTAAATGCCCACCAAAATGGCCTAACAAGCCACTCAGTTATATCTAGCTGTTATGAAAGGTAAATGAGAATAAAACTAGTCGAACAACCTGGCATCAACCACAGCACTTATTGCAAGAAAGGCACATCCAGCTCAATCAACTACGCAAAGTCCTCAGTGGGGACCTGATGACAATATCCTGGCATAGAATCATGCAGTCACCTTTCAACCAATACCTAAACCTTTTCTATTACCAGCCACAGGGTACAGTTATATCAATCAAGAAAAGGTGAACATCAGTTCCTTGAAATTAACTCAATCAGTTTCACAGCATCGGGTCAAACACGGGCAAGCAAAATGCAGATTAGAACCTACTTCAATCCCTTAGCTAATGGTTCATCGCTCTTGCATGTTAAATACTATCTAGAAGAAGTAATGAGGGTAGCAGGAGCTCAGAACATGATTTAGGTAATGAGAATCTGTAACCATGTGGCTCATCATATCCCCCACTATTTTTACCATCAAGCCAAAGGCTCAATCCTGGTGTAGAAGAGCAGCAGCTGTAAAAAACAGAAAACACTACAAACATTCAGCAGATCTGGGAGTATTTGAGAGAGAAGCATGTTTCAAATTGCTGACCATTTATCAGAACTGTATCTAAAGCGACAACATAGGGACTGCACAATGCCCACCAGCAGAACACAGCATGCTGTAGACAGGTGAGATTAGTGTTCTTGCCCTCAACATTGAAACAGCAATTAACAGAGTACAGGCCTGGTAAAATTGAAGTCAGTGAGAATTAGAGGGAAACTCTTCACTGGCTGAAATCATATCTACACCAACAGATGGCAAGCATCCACCACCATAAACATTTATTCCCTTCACTGCTGGCACAGTGGTTGCAGAGTACACCACCTACAAGATGAAATGCAGCAAATTGTCAAAGCTTCTGGAATGACATTTTTCAAACCTACAACCTCTACTGACTAGACTATGGCCAACAGGAGTATGGAAACACCACCTGCATGTTCCCACCAAGTCATACACATCACTGCCAAAATCTTGAAACTCCATTTCATCGCACTGGAGGTGCACAAAAAAAACACACAAACTACAATTCTTCAGGAACATGGCTTGCCACCTTACTACCTATCCCTATTTTCCCTTGAGAAATACAGTTTGTTTGTTTATCAGCATTTAAACAAACTGGTAGAGGAGTATAATAGCATATCACATGTCCACAAAGGATATTAGCAAACGACTATAGTATAATTAAGAACAGGACTCTGACCACTTGAATTGGTACACAGACTGAGAGTGGTCCACTAATACCAATTAAGTCACAGACAAGGGCTCGAATGCAATACAGAATGTGCTGCAATCAAGAAAATATACAGAATTTCCATCAGAAAACCTGGTTCAATTACAATGCTAAACACTCCAGCAGTTAGGCCAAAGTGTGCTAATGCTGTCACCAAGGAAAAAACTTGGCTAAACATGTGCCAAGATGGCCAAAAGAGAAAAGCTGAAGAAGTTTTCCCTCAATTGCTGTGGAGATGATAGCATCAGGCTCTTCATGGACTAGATTACACAGCAATTAAGCTACCTTTTTCAGAAAATTGGAAAGGTGTAGAAATATTGATATGCTCTCAATGACTTCTCTAGGAAGGTAGAATAAGCTTATTCAGAAGTTAAGCATGAAAATCTTCAGGCCATGCACCAATGTCACACAACTTCAAGGAACCCAAATCAGAGAACCATGGAAGATAACTAACTAAGTGTAATAAGGCCATTTCTGTGCCACATGCATCACTCATGCACTGATCCTATAAAAGTAAGCCATATCGTTGTGTATGGATCATCAGAAATTAAAGTTAATGCATATCATGTAATTCAGACAAGGGATATCCTGGAATAGCTAGGGATTTTAAGTATATGACCAGTGCCTGACAAAAGACTAACCAACGGTGACCAATAATGCTCATTCTTTCCCAACCCAATATATATGTTGCTTGATGAAAAAAAATGCATGTGTTCTAATGGCTTTTGGAATTCAGAATGCAAAAGCCATCAGGCCAGTCAAATTGCCTGAGGCAGCATTTGTGTGCTGCCTCTTTCAAAGGTTACAGCTGCATGTATCCATTTATGGTTAGGATGAACCTATGATCCTAGCTGTGCAACACAAGGATTATAAGTCAGGTCACTTGGCCAGCAGCATGCACCTCTGCCTGGTTGGGAAGTTTCTTCCTATCTGCATGATGACTGAGCCTATTCATTGGCAAAGTTGCAACTGATTTGCTTGGCCATGTTTGTATATTGCCAACATGGAAAGGCTGTTTATCCCATGTCCAGATAAGGATGACTTATATCTGGGTTTGTCAGAGCACAATTCATAGCCTATTAGGACAGAATCTATCAGTAACTGCATAGGAACACTATCCTCTGCAAGTCTCTTGCATCCTTCCACTCCACTCCCGATCTCTATCAGGTCACTCTCACCCTTCTCAGCTCATGTGGAAAAAGCCCCAATTTTTCAATCTCTCTTCACAACTGTAATTTTAGAGCTGAATAATATCTGATGAATCAAACACTGAAACATTTCATTCAGCGTTCTAATAATGTAATGCCCAAAATCGAATACATTAAATAAATCAAACATTATCTGTACTTGCTTTAATATTCTTTGCTAATAGTTACAAAATCAACAATTCAGTTTATTTTCAATTTTAACCTAATCTACTTGTATTGCTATTTCTGATGACCTATGTAACTGTGTTCATTTTTATTGCTTTGCTACTTCATTTAAGTAATCATATCATAATGACCATTAACCTTTCATTTATCTAAATTACACTGCCTGCCACTTATCTATCTTCCTTGTCTCTAATTTTCAGTCTTCACAGCTCAAAACAATTTACCCTCATTTGTGTATGCAACAAATTTCAAGTTTATTTCTATGATTCTAAATACAGATGTATACACAGTAAAAGTTGCCAAATCATAGTGCCTGATGAACACTGCTCCCCTTTATTCCCTCTCTTACCTGCAGGATGATCTCTAATGTTTCATGCAATCATATCTCTTAATTCCATCTACCAGCAATGATGACCTTTGAGAGGTGGCTGGGAAGGTATAGCAAAAACTATGCCTGTAAGTTTGACAACAAAGACTTCTGCAAGTTAACAAATGTGTGCAAAGCAGCTGTTGTCATTGTACTCCTGTACTGCAACAAGACCCAGACTACATACCTACAACAAGGTACTAGAGAAATTCCATTAGCAATATCTGTACCACATCTTGCAGTTTCAACGGGAGCTTCATTGAACAAACATTAGCACCCTTCTTGAAGTCAGCTCCACAGCATTCAGGCAAAACTCTGCAAGATTAACTTAAACAGACTAGACGATGTCTGGGTGGTCAAAAAGCATTCCCCCTGCTGAGTTCTCTTTCTCAATGCTCAAATGGCTAACATTCCACAGAGAAAGAACGAAATGCCTCGAGGACACTCTGAAGCACTGCAGAGTTGAAACGATTGGGAGAAGCCCGTTATCAAATCATTCAAAATGACAACAAGCTGCAGAGTCACATCTTAACGATGAGGCAAAACAGCAGCAGAGGGATAGCAAATCCTAAGCTCCATATCCGACCACCTCGTTAGACATCCTGTCACATGTAGCATCTGTGGACCAAGAATCGGTGACCCATGGCAGAAACTTGCAATTCGGAATCCTTGAATCAACAGCAATCACTATCGAACAGGCTAAATCACCACCTCTCTGGACTAAGTTACGGTATATTGTAAATCCATCAGATAAAAAGCAGATTCCTGGATGAATGTGCTAGAACTACCAAGCAGTACTAGATCGATCCATGAAGAGATGGGCTAGAATGTGGTTGCGCTAGTAGATTCTTACATTAACTCTGCCAAGTCTGAATTCTGTTGCCTATGGAAATAGATTAGTGGTATTGGAGCTTTAGTCAAAGAACTTAATTTGTCAGGCGTATATCTGGCAATAAGCAGCAAAAAACACGTTAGGAGTAAACAACTGAGGCCTCAAGTAAATACTTCAACCTAATCAAATGCAATCAAAAATTTTCTGAGATATGTATTAATAAACTGCAAATTGAAACTGGTGACAGCTGTGGCTCAGTTGGTCGCATTCTCGCTGTGTTAATAAGCATTGAGCTCAAAAGTTCCACTGCAGTACAGCACAAAAAAAAGGGAGCTTGACATGGTTGGAGTTGCTATCTTTCAGACAAGAAGTTAAATCAAGGCTCTAGATGGACGTAAATGAGATCCCATTTAAAAGTTGTCCTGATGTCCTAGCCAACGTTTATCCCTTAATCAACATCACTAAAACTGATCACCTCATTGCTATTTATAAGGCCTTGCAATGCACAAAATGTCTGTTTTTCATAACATTATACTTCAATACAAGCCTTTTACTTGACTAAAGTGTGGCGGTTAAAGGACAATATCACACCTTTATTCCAAACTGCTGTTCCTCTTGCACCTTAAAGTAGTGATCAAATTTGAAAACGGATCAACGAGAGATATATGGATATAGGAGAAGGCAGACACATGGGATTAAGGCAACTGCTCTCATAGAGGACAATGGTTAAAATGAAATGTCCTGGCTGAATGGCCCATGCTCGCACTATATCACCATTCCTTCACTATTGCTGGGTCAAAATCCTGGAATTCCCTCCCAGAAGGTGCAGCTCACATTAGGGACTGCGGTGCTCAAGAAGGCAGTTCATTACCACCTTCCGAAGGACATCTGGGGATTGGCAATAAATGCTGGCCTGACTAGCGATGCCCATATCCCACAAACAAATAACAACTTCCACAGCAATCAATGTTGCAGAACGTAGAAGCTTGTTAATAACTCATTTCTTTAGAATCAAATCCATAGATTTTTAAGATATGGATCTGTTTGTAAATCAATGAATATATTCATTGCATGAATATTACATCACCACAAACTTAATAAGATCACATATCAGGGATGCTAACCAATAAGCACAGCTCACATAAGCATCAATAACCAAATGTGAAAACAGATCAACTTCAAGGAATCAACACCATAGAGTAATTTACAGCATGCAGTGAAAGGCTTGAATACTTCAACTGCATTATTATTTGTGTTTATCATTGCGTTACGTATTTCCAAAGTCTAGTTAATATAGCGACAATTTGACCATTACACATCACTTCTTTACTTTATAACTTGTAATCTTCATTTGGATCAAGTAAATCAACTAAGATTAAGTTTTAATGCAGTTAGTAAAATTTTCATAAGTTTTTGATAACACAATATCCAAAGGAAAATTAAACATTTTCTAGAAAAACTCCAATCGTAACCTTTCCCCCCAAACTCTGTAGCGCTACAACTTCTAATTTATGGGCGCTGTGGAACTTCAACATGGGGGAGAAAAAGTGTGCTGCGAAGCCAGGCTCCGGGACAGCACCCAATAATTAGAAGTTGTAGCACAACAGAGTTTGGGGGAAGTTCTAATTTATGACAACTTTATGCTTTTCAAAAAGTTGTATCACAAATATTTAGAACTGCCTTTGTTAAAAGTAACCAATTAAAATAAACAGTTATTTATGAAAGTGATTTTCCTACCCACATTAAAAGCACGGGAATAATTTTGCTGAATCCACTGATGCGCACAGTACAAGAGAAAACTATTATTTTCATGAGAATAAATGACAATGCCAACCATAATAGTTAAAACAGATCAGTAAAACCACAATTCTCGAGTAAACATTTAAATTTAGCTGATACCAACTGGAAAGTCTGCCAAAGGTCAAATCATTCAATGCAACACAACAAAGCAATATGAAATGATTAAAATTACAGGGCTTTAAATTCTGAAACCAACCGCAAGCAGGAAATATGGATAGGTCTGACACCAGACAGTTGCATGCTATGGTAGATGAACGAGTGCATGATGAGCATATCGCCAAAGGATTTGGGATAAAAAATGTTTTTCCATTCACTGTATATGCAAGATTAAGAGAATTACAAAATGGCAAGAGATCAATCAATCCAGCCATCAAATCTGCATTCTTACAAAATTGGAGAATTCAGTAGCAAAGTCCATAATTTTAGAAAAAGGTATATTAGTTTTCACTTACTCTTTCAAGATCCTCAATTTCAGAGCTGAAATTGTTGTCACCTTCCATCATTTCCTCTTCCTCAAGTGTCCGTTCATCATCAAAATCGTGTACAAGCATATCAGCAGATGGATCAAAATCATGGTCCTCTGAGCCTGCTGAACCCCCTTCAGAAGGTATTTTTGGAGGGGTGGAGGGGGAAGCACAATATATGACTTCTCAGCATAGTTATACGCCATCTTTAACACTAGAATAGGTTCCCTGAACATTTAATAGACTCCCAATTTGATTTTAGCATTGCAATATTGATTTGACTCTAAGCCATAATTACACAACTGTCAGAGCACATACAGAATATACAGCGAATTCACCAGAGCGAATGCTAAAAATAAAACAAATCCCTACTTTGGAAAATGTGTTTTTAGCTTTACGTAGAGTTATAAAAACATGCGCTTAAAAACTTTGCAATTTGCAACACTACTTCCCCCCCCAGCCACAACTCACTGCAATATAACAAAAAGCTTTAATATAAATACCGACCTTAAAGAAAGTTTGAATTTACTGTACCTGGGCTCGAGCTTCCAACGGAAGGCTGTAATTTAAAACAGAAAACCTTAAAGATACAAAATAAATTCCCTACTGAAAACATTTCAAAAACAAAAGCAATTTCCAACATCAAGTCAATGGCGTTTTATAAATTATAAAAACCACGGAAAACCTAAGTACAGGTTAATGCAAATACTTTAAGCGCATTTACAAACTAACACCACCACCCCCCCCCAAAAAGTTTCGAAACAATGATAAATATACAAAGGAAAAAGTTGAGACGCCTGACTGCGATATCACGATTGGGAATGGGGGTGAGGGTGCTGAAAAAGTTTGCTTTTATATGAAGCTGGCGGAATTTCTCATCAGACTTGAAGCTTAGGAATAACTACTGAAATTTAAAAATAAATGTGGTAAGTACTACAAGTTTTGTTGGGGGTCGGAAATTGTTTGATGAAAAACAGTTCTTTTTCTGTAAAAAGAGGTAAATTCTAGGAGGGAAAAAAATACCCAAATAAGGCCTAGCGGATATGGACGGAACTTCAACATGGGGGGAAAAAAGCGCGCCGCGAAGCCAGGCTCCGGCACAGCGCCCAATAATATTTCCACAACTTAATAATTTTAAGTCAAAGGGAAAAACGCAGAAAAAGTTTATCACTTGAATGTTTCCTCTTTAAAATTGCATTTCCTTTTTTAAAAAGGCGCTGATTTGCATTCCGATGTGACATAAGATAAAGTTTGAGAACAAGTATTAAAATTAAAATTTGAAAATTAACTTTTTTTATTTTTTGTGAATAGATAAGTCTCACTGACGGGTCCGCCTTACCTCCGCCATTTTCTAATCTCGGGTCGCGGATTGAGGTCATAACTTGACCCGGATGTACTCGCCGGAGCAGCCCCGCCCTCTCCCCACCCCCGCCCTCCCCCTCCCCCTCCCCCTCCCCGGCCCCCGCGCATGGCCCTGCCCTGCCCTGCCCCCACCCCGCCACTTAACGAGCTCGTTGATTGGTCCCGATAACAACCTGCCTCCTGCACCCGTAAAGTGACACCGACCGCCAGCCCGTCGATTCCTGTTGACTTTTGGAAAATGGCTTTCATCATCTGGTGTCGAGAGTATTTTGCAAAGTGCCTGCTATGGGCTCAAGTGGCTCTCCTCCGAACAGCGGCCAATCAAATCCGAGTTTCTTGCGAGATGGGCGTTGGGGAAGGGGGGCGGGGCTTTGTAACTGTGGCGACGGCCCCACGCAGCGTTGGAACGCGGTCGCTTAGGAACCCAGCAAGCGGCTTCCAGAGCCGTCGAGCGGCTGGGGTTGGGCCCGACCCGTTTGTTCAGCATCCTGTTGGAATCTATCAAATAAATCGGTTGGACTGAAACCTGGTGTTGTCAGACTTTTTACTGGAATTACCTGAAAGCCATAATGAAGAAGGGAAGCCCCTCATTGACGTGAGTGTGCTAGGTTTATGGCTCATTTTACTAATACTGTGGTGAATAAGGAGTATTTCCTCAAATCTCCCGCCCCAGGGTGGAAGTCAGTCTCACCCCAGCCCGCTCAGTAAATGTTGTTGCTCCCACTTCCACATTGCAGTTGTTCGAGGCCTGCCCCTTTTTTCAGTTGTTGTAGGCCGACTTTCCTTGTTTTTTGATCTGATTTATTATTGTCATACTGGGATACAGTGAAAAGTATTGTTTCTTGTGCCGCCACACAGACAAAGCATACCGTTCGTAGAGTACGTAGGAGAGAGGGAAAAGAGAGAGTGCAGAATATAGCGTTATAGTCATAGCTAGGGTCCAGCGAAAGACCAACTTAATATTATAGTGGGTCCATTCAAAAGGCAGCAGGGAGGAAGCTGTGTCTTGAGTCAGTTGATATGTGATGTGATCTCAGATTTTTGTATCTTCCCGGGAATTGAGTCGTGCTCCTCACCCTGCGGCTGTGCAGTTTCATTTTCAGTATGACTTTAAGGCACCTACCACAGGCCACCTCAGTTGACCTTCAAAGTTTTAGGGCTAATATGTTTATGTCTTTTTCTTGTTGTTATTGTTACAGTTTTTCACTTTTGAGATCTTCACTATCCTGCGGGTGCCATTCAAAATGCAATAGTGCACAACTAAACACCTTCAGCCTTTTTATATGGAGGAGAATGATACGAAGTGGAGTTGTTTTGATATTTGAATGAAGAGTGGCATGTATTAATATTTTCCCATCAAATGTCACATTTGTATCATATTACTTTAAATCGTTCTGTGGCTCTTGTGATTTTTTTTTATACACCACAACCATGATCTTAACACCTTGTCACACCTGTTGTTCAGCTTGGCAAGCTGGGAAGATAGTGTGAGATGCTAAAAATCAGGTTTGTGCCTGGTGCCAAACAGTTGGCTATCTTCCTGACCACTTTTCATGGTGAGAAATCATTTTGGGCGCGGTCAGGGTATTAGCATGAATTTGCATGGAGTTCAATATCATTAGCGAGGTTGGCACACTATCATTCCCCCTTCTTAATTGCTTTCCACCTCCACAGTGTGATGCCACACCAGTGCAAATCACTACTGCTCTATAAAAGTGTGGTTTAAATGCAACAGTAGCAAAGGGATCAAGAGGTAAGTATGACTTGAGTACCAACCGCTTGGGGTTAGCAGGTTGGTAGGTTGCACCCTGCTAAGGTACAGAGTGGGATGGGTGCCTTGCATGAGTGCAGGAGATTGGGGGAGCTCGTGCTGGTCCTCAGGTCAGGGATCACCACTGGCTTGGGCTTGTGTTGTGCGCATTTCCCCTAGTCTTTGAGTGACCCCCTAGAGGTTGCTTATGAGGTCAATTCCCAGCCCCAATGATGTCTCCGCCGTGGTGTGCAAGCCCTCAACGATAGCCCTCTGAGTCTCTGTATCTTCTGATTGATAGACCTCTAAGTCTGGGCCAAGCTCTGGAGTGCTGTCTGAGACTAGGCCATGCTCCTGAAGCCCACAGCCTTGGCCCTCCGTGTCTCAAGCAAACTACTGGGCTCGCAGCCATGGTCCTGAGTGACTGGGCCATGCTATGGACCCTGGCTTCCATGGCAACTATTTCCTGTCCCAGGTTTTCCACCGCGATGGCCACCCTTGCAGTGTTGGCCTGAATGCCACACAATGGTGGCACGACCTCCTACAAATGAAGGCTGTGGGACTCCTCCAAAGAGCCTTGCAGTTACTACAATGTTGCTGACAGCCTCTCCTGCAATCCCTGGCTCTGCTTTTGCATTTCTAGCACCTTCTGGAGAACTGATTTCTGCAGCCTGGCACCAGGCTAGGGTGTGGGTATGCTGGCGTTGGACTGGCGTAAACACAAAAACCTGGTGTTGTCAGACTTTTTACTGTGACCAGGCTAGGGGCCAGGTGTTTCCTTGGCTCCAGGTGACCTCTGTGTACCTGAGCCCTCGGACTTTCCTGCCTCCACATGATTTGTGTCCATGATTGTGTGGTGCTCACCAGAAAGTGCCCCAGAAACTTCACCAGCAACATGTTCCACTGAGGTGACAGTTGAATGGTGTATGTGATGTCTGTGTCAACTGTTGGATGCTTTCCTCAGAGTTGTGGTTGGAGATTTTCTTTGAGGCACAATAGTGGTCTCAGCAGGGGCAGCAAGGAAGCCGGGCCTGGCTTCATCAACGTTGTCTCCTGCAAACAAGACACATGGTTCAGTGCAAAGGAGGCACATGTGTCTGGGCAGATTTCAACTTACTCGAGATATGTCATATGAAGAAGATTTTGTGGCTCCTCACTCCTGTGGCACATCCTGATTTGGCTGTCGGCCGCAAATCTATTGCCAGATTCCCTTGACAGCTCCATCACATGATCCTTAAATGTGCTGAGGAAATGTAGCTTGGGGACCCCATCTCTGGACTTTGCCCACTCCCTGCAATAACGGGCCATCTTCTCCTATAGGGGCAGGGGGTATTGAAAGCCTGATGGCTGGAAGAACATGGGGTGTCAGAGATGGAAATTATTAGGTGGTGTTTGTCGGGACTGTGGTTTGGCAGGCAGAGGTTTGTCAAGGTGTGTGCCAGAGGCGTTGGAGGCTGGAAGGCTGCAGGGTTTCAGGGAGTGATGCCAGGATGGGATGGACACTCACTCTTGCTGCTTGAATGAACTATAAACTCATCTTCAGGACTACCTTTGCCAATTTAATTTGTCCAATCTATATGAAGATTAAAATCGGTCACAATTATTTCAGTACCTTTCTTACATTATGTCTTGATTGTACTACAATGCAGATAGTGTTATGGGGCTTATGAACTTCTCCACACCAGTGATTGCTTTCCCTTGCTATTTCTTACCTCCGCCCAAGTGATTCTCCTCTTGATCTTTGGAGCCAAGGTAATTTATCAATACTGTACTGATTGCGTTATTTATTAACAGAACTACCCCATCCTTTTCATTTTTTCCTATTTTGAAATGTCAAATACTAATGAATATTCAATTTCCAGCTTTGGATACCTTACAACAATGCCTCCGTAGTGGCTGATATGCTCATTTATTTCTTTGCTATCAATTCTCTATCTTGTTATGAATCCTTTGTGCATTTAGATGAACGGCCCTTTGTTTTACCGTTTTTCTTCCTGTCACATGCTGGTAATAATTACTGGTATTACTACCTTGCGCTATTGCCTTTTTAACTTTGTAAATCTTCCCTGTTCAATTTGGCAGGAAGCTGGTCCAAGTGCAATTTAAGTGAAGTCTGTCCAAATGGAATAGCATCCCCTTCCTCAGTAGTGTTTCCAGTGCTCCACGGGTTGAAACCCATTTTTCTCACACTGGTCTTTTCACCACACACCCAACTCTGTGATCTTGTTTACCCTACGCTAATTTTCTTGTGGCTCAGGTAGTAGCGCAGAGATTACCATGGCTTTTTAATTTAGCCCCCAGCTGCTCATATTCCCTTAGAGAATCTCTTTTTTGGTTCTACCTAGGTCATTGATAGTTCTGTCTATTAACTGGATTCTTTTCTAGATTAGCTCTCCAGACCCTAATCCTAACATAAAAGCAGAAAATGTTGGAAATACTCACAGGTCAAGTTGTTGAAGGTTCATATTCTGGTAAAAGATCATGGACTTGAACCCAGAAGGAATGGAGCAGAGAACTAAATTAATATGTGACCCGAGACCTGGGGTCATGCTTACAGACTGAATGGAAGTGTTCCACAAATCAGTTACCCAATGTAATTTTGCCTCGCAAACGCTGAAGAGACCGCATCATGATCAGCAGACACAGTATACTAAATTGAAAGTAGCACAAGTAAATCACTGATTTGCCTGTAAGAATCGGGGAGAGTTTAAAGCTTTTGTAGGGAAGTTAGAGCAGGGGCCAGCATCCTGTTTTACCCGAAGAGCCTTTTAAGAATAAAAATTTTTGGAAGCTGCAAGATGTATGGCATTTCTAAGCCAAATGCTCTGGTAAAATGAATAACTTGCATATATAATAAACGCACATACTAAATTTAGAAATCAATTGAAAAAAGATCAGCTCAGATAGATCTAACTCTGAATTATCACATTTCTTAATTATAATTTTGCCAATAAAATCATCTTTAAAACAAACTTTAATTTCAGATCGTCTCAATTTTATGCAACCTTTCAGCTAATGATTAAAACATTGCTCCTAATAGCACATTCAGAATCATTTATCATATCAGTTTTCTTAGAACCACTAATGGTTGTAACCATAAACCTGTTCCACAAGCTAAAAGCATTGTCTAGAACTGGTTTAGCTTGGACAACTTGTGTTGATTTATTTTAGAACGCGATGTTGCCCGTTAAAATAATCACTTGAAATTATAAAATACAACATAAATATTAGCCTTTTATTTCACAATAAAAATATGACTCTTAGTTTTCTTGACTTCAATATTTTTAGACCATGAGCAGAATTTTACGACCTCATTGTGCCCATTTTTGCAATGGGAAAATGTTTTTAAATTGGGTATAAAGCAGCAAGTGGGAATGGCACCCATTTCCATTTTACCACAGAAAAAAAACAGCAATATTGGGAGCCTGCCCAAAATGGGTGAGATGTCTATTTATATGTTTTTGCATTCATCATAATGTCATTAATGAGTTCCATTGCCCAATTGTCCCTATAAACATCTCCTCTATAAAAGTTGGATCCTAGCGCTTGATCAGTGAGGGTGAGTGAGGAGCAAGTCTCTGTGTTCAAACTGTTCCGCGCTGCTTAGAGGGAATTGTTTTGTGGGGGCATATTGCGTTTTGGGTTGGGGAGGGCCTGCAAGTGTGTGGAGGGACTGTTGTTGGCAGGAGAGAAGGGATTGGAGATCCTGGCAATTCCGCTTGCGGGCGTCCTTCGAGCAACTGTCGGATATCACATCCTTCCAATGGCTTTGGCTCTGAAAGGAGACAGTGCGACACTGTGCCAGTTGTTGCAGGACCTGGCACCTTGGGGCACTGGGGCCACCCACTCCCGGTGGCTATGAAAGTGGCAGTCACCTTTAACTTTTATGCCACCAAGTTCTTTCAGACCGCCAGTGGCATTTTCCAATCACCCATCCGTAAGTGTGTGAAGGTCAGGCTGGCCAGTATATTACATTTGACTGGACCAAGCCCAGCAGGAAGCCCGGCAGGATTTGTGGCCATCGCGGGGATGTCAAATGTGCAGGGGACTATAGACTGCACCCACATTGCCCTCAAGGCCCTTGTCAAGAATCCAGGAAGATTCATGTACAGAAAGGGCTTCCATTCAATAAATGTGCAATTGATGCGTGACCATCAGCTGAACGTCATACACATCTGCACCGGACACCCTGGCAGTGTGCATGACATCTTCATATTGAGGATTTCACATATCCTGGAGGTCTTTGAGGAGGAGCCCAGAGTGCAGGGAAGGCTCATGGGGGACGTGGTACCCACTTCGGACTTGGCTGATGATGCCTCTGCGGAGGCCTGAGACAGATGCAGAGAGCTGATATAATGAGGCTCACGTTGCCACTGTTCAATAGTGGAGCGGTGTATAGGGTTCCTCAAAATGTGGTCCAAGTGCCTAGATCGCTTTGGCCAGGGCCCTTTGATACAGCCCTCTGATCTTTTTAAAGTATTTATTAGTCACAAGTAAGGCTTACATTAACACTGCAATGAAATTACTGTGAAATTTCTCTAGTTGCCACACTCGGGCACCTGTTCGGGTCAATGCACCTAACCACGTCTTTCAGACTGGGAGGAAAGCGGAGCACCCGATGGAAACCCACGCAGACAGAGGGAGAATGTGCAAACTCCATACAGACGGTGACCCAAGTCGGGAATTGAACCCAGGTCCTTGGCGCTGTGAAGCAGCAGTGCTAACCACTGTGCCACAATGCATCCTGCATTTGCCATGGTGTGCTGTGCCTTACACAACTGGCACAGCAGCAAGGAGAGCTTGCTGCTTGAGAAGGAGGAGGAAGTGGAGGCCGACCAACCAGGTGTCACTGAGTAGGAGGCCGGTCAGCAGGAAGAGGAGGAGGAAGAGGGGGACAAAGGTGAGCAATACCACCCAGGCGCTGGAGGACTGGCAGCAGCAAGAATCAGGCGTGTGAGGGTGGTGAGGGAGGCTCTTATCAGCAGGCACTTTGGTCACTAGGGGCTTGTGTTGACACATGTGGGTTCCGTTTCACCCCCCCCCCCCCCCAGAGTCTTCCAACCTCCTGAAACATTGTAACATCAGGAGTGGTGGACCTGGGTATGCTGTATTAGCAAGTTTCTGATGACTTGCTAAGCACCATTATGATGATGCCCATGTGCAAACTAGTTTGACTCCTACCTAGGTTCAGGTGCCAGCGTACACATGGAGCTTATGTCTGGGTGGTGGGTAGGGGAGCACTAAACCACAATGAAGGGCCCTGAGAGGGGGGAGGGGAGGAATCTCTTGTGTGTTCTGGGTATATCATGGTAGCCCCTGTAAGTCGCTGCCAATGTATGCCACCTGCTCTAACCAGTGAATTATTTGAGTGCCTTGATTTCCTCAGTTGCATTGAGGTGCCTCCTCCACTAACATCAACGTGCAGGGTCCCTCCAGCAGCCGCCAAGCTAAGTACATTTCTGTTAGAGGCTACCTAGAGACAAGTTAGTCACAGGTGTGGGGTGAAATAACATTTGTTGTTACCAATAACAGTGCTTTCAAAATAAGTGATAATATAAAATAATTTGAACGTGAGACTTTAAAGTGCCTAAATACTCTATCTACCTATTGTTGACCTTCATTCATGCAGTCCTAGTGCCCCTATAACTTCTTAAACTTATGTGGCCTACCACCATGTCTCAATGTCTCCCGAGGATGTACATCGGAGGTGGAGGTGGCCAGCTGCCCACCACGTCCTGTGGCCTGTGATGCCTTGGTGAGTATCCTCGGGAGGGCCTGGACCTTAAGGGCCCTGGCCGGCTTTCAAGTGTCTGGGACATTTCTATGACGTCGTCTTCATCCCACTGCCTCGTGAGATGTCCTGGTGTCAGGAGGGGGAGTCAAAAGGTGTAGCCACAGCCACAGTCTCCTGGGTGGAAAGGCCCCAGCACAAGCTCGAGCCCTTCCTCCTCCTTATAGCTCTGTCACTGCTAGTAATCAAGATGGGAACAAATGACAAATCAGGAGTATTGCAATATAAATATATCAAACATTAAAGTAATTTGACTGAAGTGATTTTTTTTTTGTATCATTTATGCTGGTACCAAAATACTGCAATCTGTTTGAATCTTGAACAACTTCAATTGATTTCAAATTGTAGGTCTTCCAAAATGGGAGGAAGCATGAAGAAATTTTCTAGTCAAGCCAACATAGGGAACTTCAGTAGACACAGCCATAGAAGCGCAAGTTTTCTAGGGTCAACTAGTCGCCAAAGGGTAAACTTGCAAGGAGAGAGGATCTTGGATAAAGGCTACAGTGCAGCAGGAAGACCATCTATACAGGTACTATTTTATGTAATGAATATCTCAAATTGCTATAAATGTGAATTCTGGGACTTGTGCCCAAAATTCTCTGAATAAGCACCTTACCAATCTTAATTGTGCCAGAAGTGGAGGCTCCAAATGGATGCTGGGAATTTTCTTTCGCTCCTACCTGTGCCACCATCATTGGAGACTCAAAAACACTCGATCACACAGTAGCCATTTGGCAGGTTGTGTCTATAATGGTTCTCCAAAGGATTACCACTTCCTTCCCTTCTTCCTATTGTTCTTCCTTTTCAGATAATAATCCAATTCCCTCTCAAATGCCTCAATTGCACCTGCCTCCACCACACTTTCAGGCAGCGCATTCCAAAATCCAATCATTTGCTGTGTGAAAAACCTTTCTCTCAGGTCTATTGCTACTTCTGTCATTACCTTAATTCTGTGCCCTCTTATTCTGGATCCTTCCACCAATGGGAATAATTTCTGCCTATCTACTCTGTCTAGACCCTTTGTGATTTTGGATATCCCAATCAAACCTCATCTCAACCTTTCCTTTTCCAAGAAGAACAGTTCCTACTCCTATCTGTGTAACTAAAGTCTCTTACCCCTGCAGCCAATTTCATGAATCTTACCTACATTCAGAAGTGTAGTGCCCAGAACTAGATGCAATACTCCAGCTGAGGGAATCAGCGCTCGATACAAGTTTAACAGAATCTCCTTGCTTTTATCCTTCATGCTTTAAAAGCCATGGTCTCAATCTGTCCTCTCACCAATGATCTGTACACATATATACCCAAGCCCTTCTGCTCATGTACTCCTCTTTTATGTTTCTCTGCATCTTTTCTATTAATTGAATCACTTCACTCTTTATTTCCTAATCAAGTGCCATCTGTTTCTCTGTTTCCCGCACACCTTAGTATTCCTCTCTAGCATTACCACCTGGTTCTCACACCCTTATCGAGCACTGATTCTCTCAGCTGTGGTATTGCGTCTAGTTCTGGGCACTACACTTCTGAATGTAGGTAAGATTCATGAAATTGGCTGCAGGGGTAAGCGACTTTAGTTACATAGATAGGAGTAGGAACTTCTTCTTGGAAAAGGAAAGGTTGAGATGAGGTTTGATTGGGATATCCAAAATCACAAAGGGTCTAGACAGAGTAGATAGGCAGAAATTATTCCCATTGGTGGAAGGATCCAGAATAAGAGGGCACAGAATTAAGGTAATGACAGAAGTGGCAATAGACCTGAGGGAAAGGTTTTTCCACACAGCAAATGACTGGATTTTGGAATGCACCACCTGAAAGTGTGGTGGAGGAAGGTGCAATGGAGGCATTTAAATTGAAATCTTCCTCAACAGAACTAGCAAATCGCCTTGCAAGGAAATCAATTATGGCTATGTTTAAGTGTAATCCTCTTGACCTGTTCACATCCTATCTCCACCAGAACTGCTCCCTATGTTCCAGAAATCTAAATTGCTCTTTCCTGTAACACCTTTCCAGCCATGCAATCATCTAATTTAACCTCCTATTTCAATGTTCACTTGCATGCAGAAATCAGAGTCATCCAGAGATTATGGTACAGCTTGCTAATTTCCTACCTTCCTCTCCAAATTCTGACTGCAGGGCACCATCCCTCTTTCTGCCTATGTCGTTGATATCAGGGTGGATCACAATCTTGGGTACTTCTGCATTTTAGTTTCAAAGCATCACTGATGATGATCTGAAGAATCTTATTCATTTAATTGAAATGTTTAAGACGGAGATCAATAAATCTTGTCCGTCAAGAAGTATAAAGAAATGACAGATATATTGAGTTATAGTTCAGATCAGTCATAACTGAATGGACTTCAAGGACTGTAGTACTTGTTGCTATGTGCCCAACTTCCACTCTTTTTGCCTTGTACAGTGTATGGCTGGGTTTAATGAAAATGTTTTAAAGTTTATTTATCAGTGTCACAAGTAGACTTACATGAACACTGCAGTGAAGTTACTGTGAAAATTCCCTAGCTACCATGCTCTGGCATATGTTTGGGTACACTGTGGGAGAACTTAGAATGGCCAGTGCACCTAACCAGCACTTCTTTCAGACTGTGGGAGGAAACCAGAGCACCCTGAGGAAACTCATGCAGACAAGGCAAGAATGTGCAGACTCCACACAGACAGTGACCCAAGCCGGGAATCACACCTCGGTCCCTAGCACTGTGAGGCAGCAGTGCTAACCACTGTGTCACTGGTTAAAATAATCATCTGAAAGGAACAAGTCATTTCTTGGCTCAACAAGTTTATTCAGAAAGGATGTAAAGAATGGAAATGTGCAGTATGGGTCCAACTGGGTGCTGTGACGTTTGAAAGGTCTAATGAAAAGAGACTTTGAAATTGGAGGGGATTTTTTACTAGAGCTTAGAATGTTAAGAGTGACTCATTAGACAGTTTCAGAATTGTGAGCTATGATGATGGAATACATAGTTTTAAGATGTTTCCTAATTCATGAGTAATGAAATCACAAAAATAAAGGTAGATCCAAAATTATTTAAAGCAGAAATAAGAAAAAATATCTCTAAGAGCATGTTTAGGATGTGCAGTTCTTTGTCAAACATAACTTTGAATTGGAGTCCATAAATTCTTTTATAATTAAATTAGACTGTTACCTTTACTTAATGTGTATGCAGAACAGGAGATTCACATTGAGATGAACATTGATGGATTTGTTGATGGACTAGAAATTTAGCTACCTGCTACCATTTTTTTTGGATTCTAGCTGGTCAGTAATTTCTCAATATGGTAGCAGGAAATGCACTGATTTCCGATTGGAAAAATTTGTCTGCCTTGGATAAGGTGATGGCAGGAGTGCGTGCCCGCAATATTTAAAAAGCAGAATAATTTATTTACGTTAAGGTCCTGCATGTCTTGTATTCATTGTGTTGCTCATTTTCAAATGACTTAGTGTTTTGTTTGCCACATGATGACTCTCAGAGTACTAGAGTGCTCTATCCATTTCACTTGTCAAATTGTACGGTGTCTCTTGCAAGAAACCCATGCAAAATTGCTGCTGATACTTGTCCATGCATGTACATTTGTCTGTGCATGTGCAGAATCCATGACATCACTTGCAGGGACACAGTACTGGTTGGATCTTGTTTTGATTCTGAAGTCATTCTTCCAGTTTTTGAGCTCTGCGGTGAGCAGGCAGTTAGATTTCAACCACTGCACAGTTTCCAGGGATTAGGATGGGGAGGGAGGGGAGGCTTCTGATCCATTTGTTGACAGCCACAATTTCATTTGCAGCTCCATGACTTTTCACAGTAGCCTCACTGCATTGTTAACGTAAGCCTACTTGTGACACTAAGAAATAAACTTGAACTTCTTCCCAGTGACAGACACAGGTTAAGGGGAAGGCGACCAGAGCAGGATGTTCACAAACTGTGAAGAGACCATAAATGCAAACATTGTTGCCATGTATTTCACCCTATTGCTTGAAGAACATACTGACATGAATGTTCATTTGAGCTAATTATTGGGATGGCTGCTAGAAACTGTACAGATAAGATCCTTAATGAAAGGAGAGAAAACTGGAAAAAATTAAGAAGAAATAATGTTGAGCCCTAAGCTGGATTTCCGTGTTACTAAATTTTCTTTTGATTTACAAGTGTTCTGACTTGATCTGTTAATCATGTTCAATTGATATTGGTGTATGTCTGTCATTTCCAGGTGTTTGATGAGCATGGAAAAGATGTGACTCCTCATCCTCTTATTATCTCCGATGCTGCTTTTACACAAAGCAGGCAAAATAAAATTTTCTCCTCTCAGGATTTATCATCTACTGACTACACGACCACTGGTACACTGTACCAGTCAGTTGCAAATGCTAGTTTTGGCGGACCTTTTACCAGGTAATTTCGCATTCTGCCTTAACGTACATCTTATTAATTTTTTAAATCTGACCAAAAAATGGTAGTGTGTTGTTTCTTTTGAGTAAGCCAGCATGTTTTAGAACCGTCATTAAGCCATTTGGTCTGCTAAAATGCATTTTTGCTGAATGGACTGCTTGAGTGGTGCCATGCAATAAACACTTGTTGAAAATCTCAAGTCTTCCAATTATAAATACTCTTATTATTTTTTACAGCTCTCTGTGTATTTTCCTTGTTCTTCTGTATCTCTCCTATGAGTTGGGCCAATGGAATACAGCTAGTGGTCTAATGGTATTTATATTGTTTCTCAGTTCAAACCAAACAGATTTTGTCCTTGACCCCACTAGAACACCTTCACTTTCCAACAATCTAATCATAGAATAGTCACTGCACAGAAGGCCAGTCGATCCATCATGTCTGTGCTGGCTGTCTGAAGGAGCAACAATTAACCTTATGCTACTTCAATGCCTTCTTCCCTGTAGAATAATGCTCCTCCTAATCAAAACTGCCACCCCTCTATCTTTCATTCCATGCATATTTTTCCTGAACAAATTTGATCCTGTAGTATTTAACACCCAGTTACGTATAACTTTGAACCAGGCTTCCCCTATTTCCATATCCTATACCATCACAAACACACACAGTAAATCTAATTTATTCTTGTGTTCCCTCTTACTCTGCTCCTACTTAATACTCTACTATTTCTTACTCAAATGATAACTATCTTTCTTAATTCTTTGCGCACCTTGTTTTGCCATCTTAATGTTATCTCTTGGTTTTCATTCCTCTGCCAAATCAACTTGCATCCTGCCAAATGGCCACCCTGTACAGACTGGTCCTGGCTCTGTTTTGGTACAATCTCTCTGGTCCCATTTCTCCTGAACCAGTTGCAATAGACTAATAATCTAAAACTCTCCTTGGATAATTGTTTTAACCATGTTTCCTCCTATTTTTACACTCACTGGCTCTTGGCACTGGAAATTATTACTTTTGGTATCCTGTTTGCTAGTTTCTTTCCATCTTCCTAACAGCTACCTGCAGGATCTCATCCCTCTTTCTAGCCATGTCACCTGTACTGATATGGATCACAACCATTGACAATTCACCATCTCATCTATCATCCTGGAACTGTGCAGTGACATTTAGACCCTTTCACCAGGGAGGCAACATACTATGCTGGATTCACATCTGCGGCCACAGAAACACCTGTCTGTCCCTGCAACTATATAATTTTTTTTTCAGGAATGTTTTCCCAACCTTTCCACTGCTCCCCTGTACAGCTGAACCAGCAGTAATGCTATTCACTTGGCTCTGGCTATATTCCCCAGAGGAATCATCACTCACCAATATTCTGCAAGATGCGTCCAAAGAACATCTGCACTACCTGCCTGGTTCTCTTTGACTCTCTTGCAATCATCCCTTCTCTGTCTGAATATTCAGAATGCGGGGTGATCACATACAGAAATATGACAACTATGAAATGTTTGATCTTGCTGATGTACCATAGTGGACCCAGCTGCAGCTGAAGGTCTAAAACCCAGGACTCAAGCTGTTTCGGTTGACCACATTTTCTGCATGTCTGTTGTCCGGGACACAAAGAAGCATCTTGGAATTCCAGACAGAACAGAATCTGCATTCCATGGGCCTAAGTGCTCTCATTTATTAGACTATTAACTGACTTAATAGAAAGAAATTTACACTTAATAAATACATTTACCAGCTACCCATCAATCAACTGCTTCCAATGTTATTGACATCACTTTATTTTCCATTTATTTGCAATGTAAAATAGTTAAACTGCAACGTTAGAAGTTTCTCAGCCTGAGGTTAAGCCATTGTCTGAGTTTAGAGATTTAAAAAAAACCTTACTACTCGGCAAGCAATCATCTACCTACTGTCACATGGTGTGAAGATGCTGGCATTGGACTGGGGTGGGCACAGTAAAAAGTTTCACAACACCAGGTTAAAGTCTAACAGATTTATTTGGTATCACGAGCTTTTGGAGCACTGAGACAATTGATGAAGGAGCAGCACTCCTAAAGCTTGTGATACCAAATAACCCTATTGGACTTTAACCTGGTGTAGTGACACTTCTTACTGTACTGTCTTATGATGTCACTTGTTGATTTTTTTTTTGATTTTGTTCTCACAATTTCTTTCTCTTCCTCACTCTATCACTACATTTAACCTACTTATTCTCAGACCTCCTGCTGTTCTCGCAGTGAATGTTTCTCTTCTCCAAAGACATGCATCAAGACACAGCTACTAGTCATAGATGGAATGTACTGATGAGGAGAGATTGAGTAGAGTGGTTTTATTTTCTCCAGAATTTAAAAGAATGAACGATGGTCTTGCTGAATTGTATAATAATCTTACTGATCTTGACAGATTAGATGCTGAAAAATTATTTCCCCTGGCTGTAGAATTTAGAACTTACAGTGGTCATTGTCTCAGGATAAGGATTCAGTCAGTGTTGTGGATCCTCAGAATTTTTAACCTTGAAGAGTGCTCAGCGAAGACTGAGATTGATGAATGTTTGGGCACTTGGTGAGACATGGGATATAAGGGCAGGTGAGAATGTGGAATTGATATAAAGATCAACCATAATCTTCTTACTAAGCACGGCAGATTTGAGGGTCCATAAGTTCCGCGCCTTTACCTATTTATTCTGATCTTATGTCCCATAGAAAATCATAACAAAGGTCTGAAGTGGAAATATTCACAGATAATTGCACAGTGTTCCATTCCATTCTCAATTCCTCAGATAATGAAGCAGTTCATACCTACATATGACAAACCCAGAAAGAAAGTAACATCCATGCTATGTGAAGCCAGGCAATGAGCAAGAGAGAATCTAACCACCTCCCTTTGACAGTCAATAAGCTGAAAAGTAGGACCTCAGAGATAGTGATCTCAGGATCACTAACTATGCTGGTCAGAGTAGAAACATAGGATGAACACATGGCTGAAGAGATGGGATGAGGGAGAGGGTTTCGGATTCCTAGGGCATTGGGACCAGTTCTGGGGGAAGTGGGACCTGTACAAACTGAACAGATTATACATGAGCGTCGGGACTGATATCCGTGTATATGGGGCGGGGGTGGTGCGATGGAGGTGGGGGAGGGAACTTACTAGAATGGTTGGGGAGGCTTTAAACAAATATGGCAGGGGGATGGGAACCTTTGCAAGGATTCAGAATAGGGGGAATTAAGAACAAGAGGAAAAGGCAGTAAGGAGAATAAGGAAAGTGATAGGCAGAGAAATCAAGGGTCAAAGACAGACAAGGACTGAGATAAAACTAGTAAGAAAGGGAAAAGAAATCAAAAGAGAAAATGAAAACTCTTTTGTCATCTGGACTTTTCTCTCCTTACAGATGCTGCCAGACCTGAGATTATCCAGCGTTCTAGCTTTTGATTTCAGATTCCAGCATCCGCAGTAATTTGCTTTTATCAAAGGAAAATAAATGTTAGAAGTGCTCATCTTGAGGTTTCGTTTCGAATGCTCGAAGCATTCAAAACAAAATGGATGAATTAATTGCACAAGTAGATGTAAAGGGATATGGTATAGTTGGCATTACGGAGATGTGGCTCCATGGTGAGCAAAGGTGGGAACTAAACATGGAATACTATTCAGTGTTTACAAAGGATAGACAGAAAGGAAAAGGTGATGAAGTTGCAATGTTAATTAAAGATGATATTGATACGACAATGAGGAAAGATATTAGCATAGATGATGTGGAATCTGTATGGGTTGAGTTAAGAAGCAACAAGGGGCAAAAAACATTGGTGGGGGTGATATGCAAACCACCAAACTATAGTGGTAATGTTGGAAAAAGCATTAGGTAGGAAACCAGAGATGTGTGTGTTAAAGGGACATCTGTGATTATGGGTGACTTTAATCTGCATATAGATTGGGAGGGTCAAATTATTCACAGTACACTAGAGGAGGAATTTCTGGAGTCCATAAAAGATGGTTTTCTGGAGCAATATGTTGAGGAACCAACAAGGGAGCAGGCCATCTTGAACGGGGTGTTATGCAATGAGGAAACATTAGCTGGCAATCTAATTGTGAGTGACCATAATATGATAAAATTCTTTGTCAAAATGGATAGTGATGTAGTTGATTCTGAGGCCAGGGTCCTAAACCTCAATAAAGGTAACTATGATGGCATGAGGCATGAATTGGCCATGATGGACTGGGAAACATTACTGAAAGGAAAGACAGCGGATAGGCATTTCCAGAATGAACAGTGAACTCCAGAAGTTGTTTATTCCTGTTTGGCACAAGAATGATAAAGGAATTATGGCCAAACCATGGCTTACAAGGGAAATTAGCGATTATATCAGATTTAAGGAAGAAACATACAAATTGGCAAGAATAAAATAATAGGCCCGAGGATTGGGAGCAGTTTAAAATTCAGCAAAGGAGGACAAAGGGATTGATTAAGAAGGGAAAAATACAGTATGAGAGAAAGCTAATGGGGAACATAAAAACTGACTGTAAAAGTTTCTGTACATACGTAAAGAGAAAAAGATTGATAAATGTAGGCCCCTTAGTCAGAAATGGGAGAATTCATAACCAGGAATAAAGAAATGGCTGAAGAATTGAATTTGTACTTTGCTTCAGTCTTCACAAAGTAACATGAATAATGTACCAGAAATGCTGAGAGAAACATGTAGTGAGGAGCTGAAGAAAATCAGCATTAGTAGAGAAATGCCTTAAGGGGAATTGATGGGATTGTAGGTGGATAAATCTCCAGGTCCTGATAGTCTTCATCCCAGAATACTTAAGGAAGTGACCCTGGAAATAGTGGATCCATTGATGATTATTTTCCAAAATTCTTTGGACTCTGGAATAGTTCCTACAAAATGGAAGGTAGCTAATATAAGCCCGCCATTCAAAAAGGGAGAAAGCATTCAATTATAGAGCCTAATGTTGGTATTGGGGAAGTTGCTCGAGCCTATTATCAGGATTTCTTAACTCGACATTTGGAAGGCAGTGGTATAATCAGTCAGTCAGCATGTGTTTACAGAGGGGAAATGTTAGAAGTGCTCACTTCTATCAACCCATACAGATTCCACATGCTTGATGAATCTATTGGAGTTTTTTGAGGATGTAAATAATGGAGTTGACTGAGGAGAACAAGTGGATGAGGTTTATTTAGATTTTAAGAAGGCTTTTGACAAAGTTTCACAAAAGACTACTATGTAAAGTAAAGCACATGAGATTGCAGTAATGTCTTGAGATGGATAGAAAGCTGGTTAGCAGATAGAAAGCAAAGAGCTGGCATAAATGGGTCTTTTTCTGATTGGCAGTCAGTGCCAAGATGTTTCCCAGGGATCTATGCTTGGATCCCAATTGTCCACATAATATATTAAGGATTTGGAAGACGGAACTGAACATATTATCACCAAATTTTCAGATGATCCAAAGTTGGGTGGTTGGGGGAGCTGTGAAGAGAATGCAGAGATGCTTCAGCGTGATTTGGCAGGCTGAGTTTGTAGCCATCCGCATTGGCAGATGCAGTGTAATGCGGATAAATATGAGATTATCCACTTTGGGAGCAATAAGAGGAAGACAGATTATTACTTGAATGGGTGTAAATTGAGAGAGGTAGATACTCAACGAAACCTTGGAGTCCTTGTGCATCAGTTGCTGAAAGTAAGCGCGCAGGTATAGCATGCAGTAAAGAAGGCAAATGGTATGTTGGCTTTTGTAGCGAGAGGATTTGAGTATAAGAATAGGGATGTTTTGCTGCAATTGTATGGGCCGTTGGTGAGGTTACGTCTAGAGTATTGTGTGCAGTTTTGGTGTCCTTTATCTGAGGAAGGATATCCTTGGTATAGAGGGAGTACAGCAAAAATTTACTAGGCTAATTCCTAGGATTAAAATGGTTTACCGGTTAATTGCTGAGAGACTCAGTTAGGATTATAGTCACTGGAATTTTGAAGAGTGAGAGGGGATTTCATATAAACTTAGAAAATTCTAACAGGATTAGGCAGGGTAGAAAGAAAGAATATTCCAGATGGTGAGAAGCCCAGAACCAGGGATCATAATTTGAAGATAAGGGGTAAACCTTTTAGAACCGAAGTGAGGGAAAATATTTTCACCCAGAGGGTGGTGAATGTGTAGAATTCATTAACACAGGATGTAGGTGAGGCCAAAACATTGTCTGATTTCGAGAAGAAATTAAATATAGCTCTTGGGGCTAAAGGGATCAAGGATATGGGCGGAAGGTGGGGATCAGGATATTGAATTTGATGATCAGCCATGAACAAAATGAATGGCGAGCAGGCTTGAAGGACTAAATGGCATCGGAGGTTCTATATTTTGCAATGAGTGGCTCACCTTCTGTCTTTCCAAAGCTGTCCTGTCTTACAATCCCAGCATGCTTGCATTCCCACTACTCACTCTGTCAGTGCCCTTTCTGCTGCCATGTTGCCTGCTGGCTTAAACTGCCACACCCAAACCAAGATAATGCAATCTGCAACAGGGTTTTGTAGCTCCAGAATTGCTTAGGTAGGCCTGTAAAGCAATTTGGAGTATCCTCCATGGAAGCTCAACAGCCTTTCACATCACATTGTTGATTTGATTTATTATTATTATATTAGTATTACTATCGCATGTATTACTTGTCATAGAGGTGTACAGGCCCTTCGGCCCAACTTGTCTATATGGCCCTTTTTTTTAAACTGCCAAACTAATCCCAATTGCCTACGTTTGGCCCATATCCCTCTATATACCAATCTTATCCATGTAACTGTGCAAATGCCTTTTAAAAGACAAAATTGTACCTGCCACTACTACTACCTCTGGTAGCTTGTTCCAGACACTCACCACCCTCTGTGTGAAAAAATTGCTTCTCTGGATCTTTTTGAATCTCCCCCCTCTCACCTTAAACATATGCCCTCTAGTTTTAGATTCCCCTACTTCTTGGAAAATATAAGAACATAAGAACATAAGAAATAGGAGCAAGAGTAGGCCATCGAGCCTGCCCCGCCATTCAGTAAGATCATGGCTGATCTGTCGTGGCTCAGTTCCACATTCCCGCCCTCTCCCCATAACCCTTAATCCCCTCGCTTATCAAAAACCCATCAACCCACGTCTTAAAAATATTTAGCGAGGCAGCCTCCACCACTTCAACGGGCAGAGAATTCCAGAGATTCACCACCCTTTGAGTGAAGAAGTTCCTCCTCAACTCTGTTCTAAACCGCCCCCCCTTTATCTTGAGGCTGTGGCCTCTAGTCCTACTGTCCTTTCTGAGCGGGAAGAGTCTCTCCACCTCTCTCCTATCTATTCCATTCATCATCTTATATGTCTCAATGAGATCTCCCCTCATTCTTCTAAACTCTAACGAGTACAAGCCTAGTTTATTCAGCCTCTCCTCATAGTTGACTATCTTGCTGATCTATGCCCCTCATTATTTTATAGAACTCTATAAGATTATCCCTAAGCCTCCTACACTCCAAGGGAAAAAAAAGTTGCAGCCTATCCTTATAACTCAAACTGTTAATTTTTTCCGCACTCTTTCTAGTTTAATAATCTGGGAGGCTAGAATTGATTTGTGCCATGACTAACCTTTCAAAGCACTTCATAATGAAGGCTGTCAGCCACCACATGATAGTCATTAAGACACTGTTTAGCTTTTGTTTGGTACTGGGATGATAGTCATCTTCTTGAAGCAGTTAGGGATCTCAGTTTGTGGTAAAGAGTGGTTGAAAATGTCTGCGCATACCCCTGCCAGCATGCAGGATCTGGGTACTCCATCCAGGCCAATCGCTTTCCGTGGGTTGACCTGACAGAAGGCTGCTCTGACATCTGCAATGGTGATCTCAGATACAGGTTCATCCGGACAAGAGGGCATGCTCTCACTGATCTCATGCTCAGAATGGGCATGCGATGCACTGAGCTCATCAGGGAAGGGTGCGTTGGAGGTGACGATATTACATGCCTCATCTTATAGCCTATTATGTCTTGCAGACCTTGCCATAGTCAGTGGGGGCCCATGTGCCTAGTCTGGGACTTCTGTTTGGTCCAGTGCTATCTTTTGGCATCTTTGATAGAACTCCTTAGATCATATCTGGATTTCTTATATGGCACAGTAAGAAGTCTCACAACCCCAGGTTAAAGTCCAACAGGTTTCTTTGGCAGCACTAGCTTTCGGAGTCTCAGGCTCTTTCATCAGATGTTCACAAACTCAATTAACAAGATAATGGTTGGAACCATTATCCAACCATTATCTTGTAAATTGAGTTTGTCTCTATGTATGCCCTATTTGTGAAAACAGCTCTTCATAAGAACATAAGAACATAAGAAATAGGAGCAGGAGTAGGCCATCCAGCCCTTCGAGCCTGCCCCGCCATTCAATAAGATCATGGCTGATCTGTCGCTGCTCAGTTCCACTTTCCCGCCCTCTCCCCATAACCCTTAATCCCCTTTCACTCACCTGAAGAAGGAGCCTTAGACACCGAAAGCTAGTGCTGCCAAATAAACCTGTTAGACTTTAAGTTGGGGTTGAGAGGCTTCTTACTGTGCTTACCCCAGTCCAACGCCGGCATCTCCACTTCATTTCTTGTATAGATCAGTGATAGTCACTGGGCTATCACAGATCATCCTTTTATTCTTGTTCCATTCAACCTTTGCTCAAAACCTATTTCATCTCTAACTTTTCCCAGTTTTGATGCAAGTTCACCAACCGGTTTCTCTCCACAGATATTGCCTGACCTGCTGAATATTCCAGCATTTTCTGTTTTTATTTCAGATTTCCAAAATCCACAATATTCTTCTTTTCCTGGTAATTCAGCTTTTGAAGTGTAGACAATTTAATTATTGCAATCTGGCAATTTGTTCCCTGCTGGTTTGTCTTGCTTGATTTTGTAGATGTGGAGATTTCAAAAAGTCTGTCTTCAGGATGAAAAGAAAACAAACCATTAACATCCTGGGTCTAACCCATTATATCACCAATTTCCCATTTAAAATATTCTATTTTGAAGGTGTTATCAGGCTTATAGGAAATGTTTTGGAAATTCTACAGCTATGTCATTGACAGTGTCACTAACCCATTTCCTTTTGAACCCTGTCGCTCATCCTTCTCATTCATGTTTGCAATAATTATATTTTCACCTTGTTTTCTATTTGCATTTTTTCTTGGATTTCCTTCCCCTTATTTTCATTGTCCACGTAATGTTACTTCATCCTTTAGGAATTTTACAATATTCTTGTTATATATCAAATCTTTTTCTTCCTGAATATGTAAACTTAATTTATTGTTTTCCCCCATTTTCTAGCCACGCTTTGTTCATTGTGTCTGCAGAATCTACTTTATAATTTACATCTTAATCTTAGCCCATTGTTCAAAGCAGCCCATTCAAGGCACAGGAGAGGTAGACTTGCATACAAAATGCAAGGGCAAAGGCTGTACTTGAGACTTAAGTATTTTCTAAGGGTCAATGTATAACTTGTGGCAATTAAAATTGAATGTGTGTGTCATCCTTGCGCAGGGGCCAAGCTCTCTTGTACTGATTCATGTTCTAAATGAACGTTTTTTTTCCTGCTAATCTCCAGGTCCACTTTTGAAAGTAGCAGTGTCTCCCGACCAAGTCGTACCTTTTCTGATTCATTGGAAGACATTGGAGATACTAGTATTCAACACGATGTCCCAGGTGTACAATGTAAGATTTATCACGTTGTATCATAATTGAATACTTTGTATAGTGTTATAATTATAGTATTTTGGTACTTGAATCATTTTTGTTTCTTTGTCAATGAGATGAGGGCATTATTGACAAAGCCAACATTTTTGCCTCATCTATAATTGCCCCTGGACCCAGAGGCTTGCCAGGTCATTGCTGTGAGTCTGAGTCACATATAGGCCAGACCAGGTAAGGACAACAGATTTTCTTTCCTAAAAGGACATTAGTGAAAGAGTGGTTAGCATTGCTGCCTCACAGCGTCAGGGACCCAGATTCGATTCCCGGCTTGGGTCAGTGTCTTGTGTGGAGTGCAATAACTCCATGGAGGTGAAAGTCCCATCACCAACTTACTCTATTTACACCATAAATCTGTACACAGCCAGATTTCCAGTTGCTCCCTGCAGAATGCAGGCTCGGAGTCAAGCACACCTGCTTGAAATAGGGAGCTTGAGGCTCCCTGATTTAACCAATTAGGATCAGATACTTCATACTCTACCAAACCAACCTCATTAGCCTGGCTGAAGTCATCACACTCTTTACCCCCCAAAGTCTGAGGAATCGCCTTTGCTTCCCTCAGGGATCTTTTCCTCCGCTTGAGCGCCGGTTCAGGATTCTCCAACTTGGCCTCTGATATCGGCAGTTTGTAACAGTTGGGCGCCTGTTTCTTCCACCACGAATACCAGAGCTCTGGTTCCTTGCCCACATCAGCTGGTAAAGGAACCGCTGTAGCTTCATCTTGTGTCCATTTTGGACCCTGAGGTCCCCATCAAGGGTGCAGGGGAGGCGGTACTGGCTTGTCGAGGGGGACTCTGCTGGTTCCTAACGCTGCAGGGCGGACTTAATTCTGGAACAGGTGGAGAGAGTGAGGCCTGTACTTAGTGGTAAGGTGTTTCCTTACCACTGCCTCACCAACACATACTTGTTGGATACTGGTCCAATTCTGGACTCGACTGTTCCAATTACCCAGGTAGCCCATTTGCATAATTTCTGACCCAAACTCTCCTCTCTCGGCGGGTGTTGTTATGGCCCCTGTACTGGGCTTCCTGGAGTCTTTCCAACTTTCCTCCCAGGTTTGGCAACAACAACCATCTGCCTGTCAGTAACTCTGCTGGTGCAGTTCCCATGGTGGCGCGTGGAGTGGTCCTGCAGTCAGATAACCACCTTGAGAGAGTTTTGTCTCTAATGAGGCCACTGGCTGTATTTTCAACCCAGCCTTTAACGTCTGGACTGCTCTCTTTGCTAGCCCATTTGATGTTGGGCAGTAGGGTGCTGTCTTGATGTGCCAGATCCCATTTGATTTCATAAATTTTGTGAACAATAGGCTGGTGAACATTGAACTGTTATTGGAAACTAATACCTCTGGGACCCTGTGCGTTGCAAATGCGGTGCAGTTTCTCAACTGTTACTGTCATGTTTGCTGAGTTTAGTTTATAGACGTCTAACCACTTGGAATGGACATCTATTATCATCAGAGACATGGACCCCATAAACCTGCCTGAAAAATTGACATGGAGTCGTGACCATGGTCTGCCTGGCCATTCCCACGCGTGCCACTGGGCTGCTGGTGGTGCCTGCTGCCCCTGTTCGCACTTGGGGCACTGTCCTACCAGTTTCACTATGTCTATGTCTGTGTCCAGACCTGGCTACAGACGTAGCTCCTCACCAGCATCTTCATCTTTGATACTCCAGGATGTCTATGGTGTAGTTCGGCCAGTATGTCCTGACGGCCCTGCCTTTGGACGATGACTCGTGCTCCCCACAGCAGTATCCCATCTTCCACTGTGATTTACTCCCTCCTGTTTCAGTATGAGTGGAGCTGTGGATGGACTGGTCTTTCCAGCTGCCCTGTTAGCACCAGGGCTTTACCTTCACCAATACAGGGTCTTTCTGCATCCACTCGCATATATTGTGTGCATCCACCGGGAGGGTATCCATAAAGTTTAATGTCATCATGGGCTCCTCCATTCTAGGTACCAATGGCTGGGCGTTCAGTAACGGTAGTCAGCTTAAGGCATCGGCATTTGCCACTCTAGTCTCTGGTTGGTGCTCCAATTGATACTGATATGCCACCCAGCAATAATGCCCAACGCTGGATCTGGGCTGACGCTATTGGCAGCACTGCTTTGTCTTTCTTCAGTAGGCCCAGTAAGGGTTTAAAATCTGTTACGATCGCAAATTTTCGCCCATATAAATACTGGTGAAATTTTTTTGACTGCAAACATTACTGCCGGTCTTTCCTTTTCAATCTGGGCATATCTTTGCTCTGCCGTTGCCAGGGTCCTGGAGGTGTACGCTATAGGCCACTCTTGTCCGTTCTGCCACCTGTGTGCCAGGACTGTGCCCACTCCATATGGGGACACATCACAGGTGAGTACCAATTCCTCCTTGGGGTCATAATGTACCAATACATTTTAGAATGAGAGTTGCTTTTTAATTTTCTTGAAGGTCCTGTCCTGGTGGGCGGACCATTCCCAAGTTTGTTCCTTTTTTTAGCAACTAGTGGAGGGGATCTAGAATGGAGGCCCTATTCTGTATGAATTCCCCATAGTATTTTACCAGTCCTAAAAACAACCGTAGCTCCTGGATGGTTGTGGGAGCCAGATCGTCTTTTATTGCTCACACCCGATCCTCCAGAGGATGTAGACCGGACTTATCCACTTTGTACCCGAGGTAGGTTAGCTATGGTGCTAAAAAGTCGCAATTCTCCCTTTTCAGATGCACTCCTGCTGCTCCAGATCTCCTGAGAACTTCCTCCAGGTGCTGCAGATGTTCTGCCTTTGTTTTACCCATAATGAGGACATCGTCTAGGTAAATGGCAACCTGTGGTAACCTCTGTAAGATGCTCCCCATTGGCCTTTGGAATATGGCACAAGCTGACGAAACCCTGAAGGACAATCTTTTTTACTGGGAGAGGCCTTTCAGCGTATTTATTGTGGCGGATTTTTGCAAATCCTCATCCAGCCATAGTTGCAGATATACCATGTCCAGTTTTGTGAATAGGAATCCTCCTGCCTGCTTTGCGTACAGGTCCTCAATCCTGGCAATTGGGTATTTGTTTAGCTGAATAACAATTTACTGTCTGTTTGAAATCGCCACAAGGTGCACCAAGCCATCCGGCTTTAAGATAGGAACACTTGTGCTGCCCATTCTGCAAACTGGACTGGTTTTATTATTCTTTCATGCTGTGATCTTTTGATTTCTGCATCTACCTTTTCCTTTAACACAAATGGTACCAGTCAGGCTTTGCAAAACTTTGTCGACCTGGAGGCTGTCCCATGCAATTTTGCATTGACTCCTTTGATTGTCCCTAGGCCTTCCTGAAAAACCTCTGGATATTTGCTCAGGGCCACACTCAGGCGACCATTTTCCAGCTGGAAGATATTTGCCCAATTTAGCTGGATCTCTTTTAGCCAATTTCACCCTAATAGACTCGATCCCGAACCTTCCACCACCATTAATGGGAGCGTAACTAATTGTTTCCTGTAAGCAACTGGCACTTGGGCTGTACCCATCACTTTCAGTGGTTCCCCCTTAGGCTTGCCAAAGTTTTGGCCAGGATTAAGGGTTGGAGTCCACTGTTTCCCCTGTGACTGATATGGCTGCACCTGTGTCAACCTCCATTAAAATTGGACGTACATTCAGTCTCACTGACAATTTGATGGGTTCTGATTTTTGTCATCACTACGCACAGTAGCTGTTCCTTGTCAGAGGTAGGGGAAGCTTCCAGATTGTGCATTCTCCTGTCTCTCAACCTAGGTGTTCCCTTCGGCCATGTAGGTTTAGGGGACTTGCTTTTCCTCTGTGCATCCAGACACTGGCAACCATAGCAGTCATGTTGGGCGGGGCTCTACAGGAACCGCTATCACTCTGGGCTTAACCTGACCTTGCCTAGGTGTGGTTCTATAGATGGACATAGGCTCCCTTGTATTAAAATCCTTCTAGAGGGCTGCTATATAGTGGCCTGCCCTGGAATGGTAGTCTGCTAACTCAGTCTCCCTGGGTGTTGGCCTCTACCACCGTCAGGATACCTTGCAGCTCATGTGCTCTGCTTACTGCTTTTTCTGATGACAAGGCCAGTTATAATGCCTGTTTACAGTCTAGCTGGGCCTCTGCCAACAGGCATTTCTGTGTAGTCATATCATTAATTCCACACATCAACTGTCTCGGAGCATCTCATTTAGTGTCCCCCCAGATTCGTAAGCCTTCGCCAGACATCTTAGTCTTGTTAGGAAACTGGTGATTGACTCCCCCGCATCTCTTAATGTGGAGTAAAAACGGTACCTCCTCAACATCAGGGGTGGCTTTAGGTCATAATATTCTTGAACTAAGTTTGACAACTCTTGGAAGGACTTTGTGTCCAGTGCCTCCGGAAAAGTTAAACTGCATAATCCACACGCAGTCAGCAGGATAACTCTTTGCTTCTCATCTGAGGCTATGTCATTTGCCCTGAAGCAATACTTCATCCTTTCCACATATTGGGCCCAGTCCTCCACTGTGGGGTCAAAAGAGTCTAATTTCCCAAACAGCTGCATGTTTCCTCAACAATGGCTTATCCTCAATGTGTGCAGTGGTTCAGCAAGTTCCTTCAGATCCCATCCTTGTCATCACTGTAATAACTCCATGGAGGTGAATGTCCCATCACCAAGTTACTTTATTTGCACCATACATCCATGCACAGTCAGCTCTTCAATTGCTCCCCACAGAATGCAGGCAGGGAGTCTGACATATCTGCTTTAAATAAGGAATACAAGACTTCCTGATTTAACCATCAATTAGGACGCATCAGGATCTCTTTCAGATTCCAACCAATTATACAAAATCAAAATAACTAAGGGACAAGTTAAAAGGGACAGCTCCCCAAAAGGAGGGGGAACAGCCCAAACCAAAAATCAAAGCGCAATGGAAACTTAAAACATCAAATTAAAATGTGATTATCGAGGTTGGTAATACACCCCAGCCCCTGCAGTGCCCAGCAGGCATGGAAGGCGTCAACCGTGCTCGTGGACATCGCATGCTCCCTCTCCAGTGACACCTGGTTGTGATTATAGCCATGGTAGAGGGGCAGGATAGACAACCCCGTTGATTGCCTGCTGCCTCGACCTATTGTTGGCATGTCTCATTAGGCCCAGGAGCAGGTTCAGGAGGAGATCCTCCCACCTGCCCCCACTTCCCACCAGGCATTTGTAGATCAGGAATGTGGGGCTGAAGTGCAAACAAAACATAAATAAAAGTTTTCTCAGGAAACTGAAAAGGGTATGCAACCTAAGACATAGAACGTAGACATGGTCCATGGACTTCAGAAAGTTACAAAAAGTAAAACTCATCAGGTGGTTCATACTCTAGCAAGCCAATGTCTTTAGCCTAGCTGAAGTCATCACATGGAGTTTGCACATTCTCCGTGTGTCTGCGAGGGTTTCCTCCGAGTGCTCCGGTTTCCTCCCACAGTCCAAAGATGTGCAGGTTAGGTGGACTGGCCATGATAAATTGCTCCTTAGTGTCGGGGGACTAGCTAAAGTACATGGAGTTATGGGGGCAGGGCCTGGGTGGGATTGCAGTTGACATTGATGGGCCAAATGGCCTCCTTCTGCACTGTATGATTCTATGATTCTATGATTCTATGATTCTAAACAGATGGATTTTTACAACAACCAATGATAGTTCCATTGCAGAGATCATTACTGACACTAGCTTTTCAATTCCTGATTTATTAACTGAATTCAGCCTTTGCTGGGTCTCTGTATTGCAACTATTGTTGTCATTTCATCAAAGTATCAGAACATAAGAACATAAGAAATAGGAGCAGGAGTAGGCCATCTGGCCCTTCGAGCCTGCCCCGCCATTCAATAAGATCATGGCTGATCTGTCGTGGCTGATCTGTCGTGGCTCAGTTCCACTTTCCCGCCCTCTCCCCATAACCCTTAATCCCCTCTCTTATCAAAAACCCATCAACCCGCTTCTTAAAAATATTTAGCGAGGCAGCCTCCACCACTTCAACGGGCAGAGAATTCCAGAGATTCACCACCCTTTGAGTGAAGAAGTTCCTCCTCAACTCCGTTCTGAACCGCCCCCCCTTTATCTTGAGGCTGTGCCCCCTAGTCCTACTGTCTTTTTTGAGCGGGAAGAGTCTTTCCACCTCTATCCTATCCATCCCATTCATCATCTTATACGTCTCAATGAGATCTCCCCTCATTCTTCTAAACTCTAACGAGTACAAGCCTAGTTTATTCAGCCTCTCCTCATAGCTCAACCCCCTCAACTCCGGTATCAGCCTAGTAAACCTCCTCTGCACTCCCTCCAAGGCCAAAATATCCTTGCGCAGGTGCGGCGCCCAAAACTGCACTGGGAAATGCTGATGCAGCTGAAAAGCAGACTATATCAATATCAAATTCATTAACTGACATGTTACTGAATCAAAATTTACCATATTTACTCTTAGTAAGGTGAAAACATTCATTACACATACACAACTTGTTATTATTTCTGTCCTTGAATGAAATTGGCTGCTGTGTTAATTCAGACAAACTGAAGCAAGAATTTCCCAGGCCCTTTGGGGACGGACTGGGAAATGGGAAGTCTAGCAAAATGGTGCAGGAAAGTGACTGGAAGTTGGCTACTTGGACGCCCACTGGGAGGCCAATTGAGTCACTTAAGGAGCCAATTGAGGACCATTTCCAGCCACCGAGGGCATTTTTCTGTGTTGGAGGGCCCACTACTTGTTGGGGAGATTACCAATTGAAACTTATGACCCTCCCGGTGGATTGTGCAGGGGGAGCGTCTTCCATTTTGGGCACTGCAGAACCCTGGGTGGGTTCCTCCCTCCCATCCCAGTGTCAATGTGCACCCTCGTTGTAATGGCAATGATACTGCTCTTGGCAAAACCCCTTTTCCGCTTGTCACCGCAACATTGCGGGCTCTAGCATCCCCCAATCCTACTTTTCTGTCTTTGAGCGCACCCATCAATTGAGGAACTTTCTTGCTGTTGCAATCTTAAGAATGGCCACTGCAATGGCTTAGCTGCTGGCTCTCTGATTATGCTGCTGCTCTTAGGGTAAGCTTCCATTCTTCATTGGATGGTGGCTTCTAAATAGCGAGCAATATGTCATAGTGGTTCCGTTGTCAGCCAAAGCAGAGTCGTCAGTGGTGGAACTCCCCTGTTAATGGCAAAATTCAGCCCTGAGAGTCAATTTTGTAATAAACTTGCATTTACTTTGAATTGGATTAAGAGTTCACTTATTTCAGAGTTAAAATAAGATTGATCTTTCTCAACAGGAATCTGATAGCTTGATAATTTAGCAAATTAACTACTTGTCTCAAGAATTGATAGTCTGAAAATAAAAATCTTGCATTTTCACAATAGTGTTAGAGGAAACTTAATATAAGTTTAGAAGGATAGAGGCATTTTAGTCTAATCAGTATCCCTGCCAGCTTTTTGTCATAGGTCACAATGCCAAATTGTTTGGTAGTCACTCTCAGAAACGCTCCAAAATACACCACAGAATAAAGGCAAGTGGATTTACAATTGTGATTACTCATTCAATGAGCTTCTGATTTTATTTGCACCATTGCAATTGGATGTTGAATGTAGGTTAATTTTTCCTTACTGTTACATTTATTTAAACTAAGAGTTATGGGTTTCAGTTGTTTTCAATAACTCCCAAATTGTAAATCACACCAGATTCTACAGACACAACCACATGGCAAGTGAGAACACTTTAAATGGTAAATTCAGAAAGCTTTTTAACTATTAAAAAGGTAAAAGAACAAACGATGAAAGGAAAAATGTCAATTAATAGTAATTAGCAATAATTTACAGTGAGACGAGAAAGCTTAACTTTAAGAATTGAACAGTCTTCTCAGACCAGGATATGGTAACATGGATAACATGTTAAAACAATACACCTCAACATTCCTTTAATGTGGCTTCTCGAGACTCCTTTTTATACCTTAAAGTTGTTGAAAGCCCACTTTAGTCAATTTTTGGAAAATAGCCAGTTGGACTATAATTTGCCAGTAATGAAACAGTTTTATTTCAGCTAATTACACACATTGTTTCAACTTTAAGACAATGGCTTCTCTTAAGCTATATCCTGTACCTTGAGTTAGCCTAAGTGTCGACCAATAATTGATTGACATTATTGACCATCATTTGTAATTGAGATATCTTGAATAAAAGCCTATTCATTCCTACAGTTAAGGTTAAACAAGTTCATGTTATCTTTTTAGCCTGTTCAGGCAGGGGCATCTTACAATTCCCACATTTTAAGAATTTGTATTAATAATCAAGTGTTAATTATATAATGTGTTTATAATTATATAAATGTAAAACTTTTTGCATTGCAGTTTATATTAACAGCCTTACTAATTCATCTATTAATGAATTACTTATTCTTTAATTGTCTCAAAATTATTTAACTAGTTGGCTGGTTTTCAATAATGCAGGTTTAGATTTTTTTAATGGCTTCTGTCATTCAGCACAAAATGCTAAGTTACATATTAATTTAGACTACAAAATGATAATCACACTAAAATTATTGGTTTTGAAACTACCTGCGTTAAGTAAAGAGAAATTACATTTCTATCAATTTTGTAATTTAGTTTTACCCTTTCAGTTGAAGGATGGCAACTTGCTCAACTTGACTTTTGTTTGGCTTTTTTTTTTGGAGATCCAGAAACTAAGGGGTTACAGCACTGATTCTTAGCTCATCAATGTTTCACAGCTGGTTAACAGTGTGAATGTAGATCCAACTGCAGTAGTAGGAAGGATACAAATTTAAAAATGTGATGGAAGTGGGCTACACAAGGCAATAGACATGAGCAAAATGTGTACACTACTGCCATATGTACATAGTTTGGCTGACTACAGTGTTCTTGGTCTGGATCATGGAAAAATCATTGAATTGTAAATTTTTACAGCATAGAAGGAGGCCTTTTGATCTTTTCTCCGGTGGAAATTCTGCATATATTTTAATTTTCCATTTATCTTTTAAAAGCTCTTATTGTTTCTCCTTTCAGCACTGGTGTCTGGTAGGATATTTCCTTTCTAAATTACTCTCGGTATTAGAATATTTGTCCTAATTGCCCCCTTTTAGTGATGTTAAATAACTTGCTTATTTGAACATGCCTATTGGCCTTTGATCCCATTCCTGATTACTATCAGGTGTCTCCTCATACAATGTATACACTTTCAGATGTCCAAGTCCGAAGAGAAGATGTACGAGAACAGCTGAACGAGGATGATCTTAATAAGATTGTAGATGTGTTTCTAACAGAGACTGAAACATTTACATTTCTGGATCTTCCCGTTGAAATCATTTCAGTGGATTCAGTAGAAGCGGATGCTGTCAAGTAAGACTTCATTATGTATTTCATTATATCATCATATTAAATGGCTTGATTAATATATTATTTATAGAGCTAATCTGCTTTCACTGGAAACAGTTTCTCAAAGTATTGTGCCTGCTGGTCTTGAAATTTCTCTTGCTTATATTGCAGAATAATTCTACAAAGAGTAAAAATTTGCATTTGGAATATAATGGTTTTGTTGCTCCTCTGGAGTTTCAAAGGCAAAGTTTTGCTGGTAATAAAGGCAAATACTCATCACTAGCAATGCATTATGCTATGACTTATATTCTGTACGAGCTACAGGTGGGGTAAACCCACATGAGAAACTCGCAACAAAACCATTATATTCCAAATGCAAATTTTTACCCTTTGTAGAATTATTCTGCAATAAAAGCAAGAGAAATTTCAAGACCAGCAGGCACAATAGAAACTCCTCTGGAGTTTCAAAGGCAAAGCTTTGCTGGTAATAAAGTTGTCATATATGGAATCTTGGAACAGTTACAGCCAGAAGGAGGCCATTCAGTCAATCATGTCTGCGCTGGCTCTGTTCAAGAGCAATTCATCTAGTCTGACACCCAGCTCCCACCTTCTCCCCATAACTTTCCTCTTCAGATAATGAATCCCTTTTGAATCTGCATTCATCATACTCTCAAACCAAAATCTAACCACTCACTGCAAAAAAAGGTTCCTCCTCATGTAGCCGTTACTTTTTTTTAATCAATCACCCTAAATCAATGTCCTCTGGTTCTTGATTCTTCCACCACTGGCAACAGTTTTTCCCTAGTTATTCAATCCAGATCCCTCATGTACAAAGTGCAAAGCCTTACTTCAAATTGTGTAATAAAGACGAATTAAAATTCAAAATGTCAGAATTACCAGCAGAAATAGAATGAGGCCTTCCAGCCCATCACCCCTACTTTGTACCCTAGGCAGGGGCCTAGGCTGGTACTGATAGTGGATGATGCAACAATGTAAACAGTTGCACTCATCCGTCTGGTGTTTGGATTCCTTAAATTTGATTAGTGAACTTCCAGATCTTAATGTTCTGTTTATTCGTAGCTTGCCATTTGGAGGATGGGAAATCCAGTGGACTTGCTCCTTCTAAAACTAGTTTGTGGCTCTTAAATTGAAGGTAGGTTTTAATACAGGAGTATGGTACAACTGGCATGATATTTAATAATATTTAACAGAACAAAGCCTTGAATTAGGCCAGCCTTCAGATGTTGGATGGTGCCACATCAAATAAATCAGCAAACATGGAGAAGTAGGCTGAGAATTTCAGTGTCATCCATATTGCTGCAGGAATTTAGCTACGGTTTGTTTAATGACGTTATAAAGACAGACATTTTAAGGCTCTTTGAACGTGGCTTTACAATGGCATGGTTTCTTGACACTACCATTAATTTCCTCTTTGATATACAACAGTGTCATCTAATTAGAATGGGAGATTTTAATACACATCTTCTGCTTATCCTCCCCTACTCAACAGTTGATTCTGGCCCCAAAACTAACAAAAAAACTCAAATTTATGGAGCAAAATATTCATTCTTTGTTTCATAACTGCTTTGATATTTAACACTGCATGCTCATTTAAATGATTTCCTGCTTTTAAATATCCTTGATGCTTGTCAGGTAAGATCCTGCTCTCTTCTTGCAGGTTTTGGTTTTATCTCACTCCACGAAGCAGACAGGAAGATCCTTCTGTAAATATCTAGATGGACTTCAATTAAACCATTTGGGCCTGTCTGCTACAGTATTTCAATCAGTGACCTGCATGTGGAAGTTGCTGTGATGTTCTCATTGTGCCACTCCACTGGGGAGAAAATGAACCTGAAGCATAAGAGACCTAAATTTCACTGTTAGTTATTTTCTTTGAGGTCCAGGAAGCAGGGTGCATCCCCAGCTTTCAAGTACAGTTTAGGCCTCCAGTGTCCCAGGATTTTCCCCTCCCTCAGGATCATGAGACTCTCAGAAAATCTCTTGCCATGACTTACCCGAGTGCTGGCTACAATTCCTGTGGTCCCTAGCACAGGTTCCTGCTGTCCAGTATTCTGCACTGCTATCATGTGACAGCTTTCTGATAGTTTTGAGGAGGAACATGACTGAAGCTAAGCAGATGATATCCAGTTAAAATCTCTGCCAGGGTTGCGATGGTTTAGCACTGACCTTAGTCTCTAAGTGTCCAACTTCCACCCCCAAGTTAAAAGTAAGCTCCTGCCAAAACATTTTGGCTACAGGCTGGTAGCCCTCTCGCTTCATCTGAGCCCTCATTATCATCTGTGACATTCTTTGTCATTTGCTCAATGAGTGCTCTAGTTACTTCTGAATGAGTTAGTGCAGTTTAGCATAAGCTTCGGTGAGATTTATTTTTTTATTAAATTATTTTATATAGAAGTCTGTGGGTAGAATTCTACCAACCTATCTATGGCAGACTCGTTGGTGACCAGGCATAGAGAATTTGGCAGGAGCCAAAATGTCAGAAATGCACTGGCAGGAAATTTCTTTGCACTTGTCCCAATGGTAGGTCAATCTCAGGTTAGTTGTTTTGCAGGCAGATGGCACAATGGCAATTTGCATTCATTTGCATCCCATAAATGCTCATAGAGCAGCTGCCTGCCTAGTGTCCCATCAGGCCTTCCAACTGTGCATCATGCCAGAGGGAAACCATGCTGGTGACAACCCCGATTGCTAAAGAGTAGCATGTACAAGGAAGCCCTCAGTTGCCAAGAGACTTTGAGTTGAGTGTAATGACTTCCCTGCCATATTAATGTGCTGTTTCTGATGTGCTGTTCACCACACAAGAGGAAAGACCAGTTCCTGCCCATTTATGCGGAGTTGGTCTTTATGAATAACACTGGGCTGCTGGACACTTGGACCCACCTGTGTCACTAAGTCAGATTGGTTCAGCACCTGGGATTGAGGAGTACATGGGTTGCCTTCTCCCCTGGTGCCACACATCAATGCTTATCTGTGCTTCTGGTCTCATGCAGCCACCAAAACAAAGCTCCTAAGTTTGAACGGTAGCGGAATGTAAAGTGAAGGGGGAGGGAATAGTGGCTGGCAAAGACAAAGGGTTGTGCAAAGGAGGGTAACGTGAGGACTCATGATGGCAGACAGAAGAGCAAGAGGTGGATGAAGAAGGCAAATAATAGAAGACAGAGGGAAGACCAAGGGGCGGGAAGCTGGACCCAAATAAGCCTGAATAAAAAGCACACCTTTTGGGATTGTGGTCAATCCAGACTCAATGGGTCGAATGGCCTCCTTCTGCACTGTAGGTATTCTATGATTTTGTTTTGATTCATAAACATAATGGACTTATTTGTAGGAGTTCTTATGATGATGTGTATGCAGTCAATATCACATGGACTTGTGGACGGTTGTCAAAATCTATACAACTTAGAGCAGTATCCTACAATGCTGATTGTCTGTGGTGAATGTGATGAACTTGTTCGATTTGGCAAACATGGAATCAGTCACATGCTTCATACAAGCATGAGCTGATGATGCATTACCAACAGTGCCAGAGGTCGGAAGTTTGTTTGAAAGAGACAGCATGGTCAGTGACAGCTTTCCTGGAGAAGCACAGCCTCCAAATGCATTGCACTTCTGTGAATTGCAGATATGTCACTTTGGGTCTACACATTATTTTGGAATAGTCAGGGTGTCTGCAAATTCTCTTGCTCCTCTATATGTCCCTGAAGCTGCAGCCCTTTGCAATCCTTTCTGCTTTTCATGCTGCTCAACTTCTAGTCAGAATGAAGTTCCAGAATTGGATTTCCAATTCAGACTTGCATCCACAGTACTACAGGCAAAAATAAAAATGCAGTGTCCCCCGTAGACCTGGTAGCTATGGTCAGTTTATGTTCTGAATTTTCAATTTATCAGAAGACACATGGTGATGTCCAACCTGCCTCAGTAGTGCTGAGGTGAAACTGCCAAGGCTTCTGAGCCACTAGCGTCAAGAGTCCACTCAATGCCCTCAGTTGGATGGTAAACTTCAAGGAAGCTAATTAGGAGTCTGCTTCCAAGAAGATCTCTGAGCCTGCCTTACTGGTGGCAAGTGTGGGATTGGGACTTCCATTTGATATTGGAAAACACAGACCATGAGAGTGAGGAAGTGGTGTTTGACAGAATATATAGTTCAAATTTTCTTAAGGTGTGGCCAGCTCCTGTTACACTACCTGGTAGGGCATTACACTTTTTGCAGCATTGATAAGATGTGTGCTGAATAGTGGAATAAGAACTCATTGTTCAGGTTATTTCTTTCTAATTATTTTCTGCAACTCTCCTTGGGGCCCTGCTTTTGTCTGTTTCAAAAAGGTCTTATTCTTGAACATGACTTCCAACATCAGCAATATCACAAAGAGAAAGGATCTGCCATAGCCCTCTCAAATACTTAATGGCAAAAACATTTATTATCTGTAAAGTAGCCATTTAAGAACATAAGAACATAAGAAATAGGAGCAGGAGTAGGCCATCTAGCCCTTCGAGCCTGCCCCGCCATTCAATAAGATCATGGCTGATCTGTCGTGGCTCAGTTCCACATTCCCGCCCTCTCCCCATAACCCTTAATCCCCTCTCTTATCAAAAACCCATCAACTCGCGTCTTAAAAATATTTAGCAAGGTAGCCTCCACCACTTCAACAGGCAGAGAATTCCAGAGATTCACCACCCTTTGAGTGAAGAAGTTCTTCCTCAACTCCGTTCTTAACCGCCCCCCCTTTATCTTGAGGCTGTGCCCCCTAGTCCTACTGTCCTTTCTGAGCGGGAAGAGTCTCTCCACCTCTATCCTATCCATCCCATTCATCATCTAAACTGATACAAACCATATTGCAGAGGCACACTGTTTTCTGTCCCATTAGCACAAACATTTTCTATGTCTGGAGATCATCCTGATCCAGCAAATCATATTGCTACATGAAATTAATGCTGGGTCAGCACCTCGCATTCTTTATGTAAGTGCAACTTAGTTCACTACTTGGTTTGTTCTAAAATTAGTCATGGAAAGTAAGGAAATTTGGGCTCTGGCTGAAATTAATATTACCTATGACCAAAGCCACATGCTGCTTTTCCTGTGGACTGATAAACCAGTCTAAATCTAATGTTACTATGTTTCAACAAACTTTGAAAAGAGTCTTGACTTCCCATTGATTGACTCAAAGGACCATATGACAAACTTTCATATTTTAATATTACTAAATATTGCTTCATAGACAACTGATCGTTTAAATTCCAGAAAAGATATCAATTATCTGAGAATCTCTGACTAACTTCCAGCAGCAAGTCCTACTCCAGTACCAGGGCAAATCTTCCAGTGTCTGGAATCCCTGCATCTTTTCAATCAGAGGATGAACTCCCATGGCAAACAGAGAATAGGCTTTTCCCCTGCTTTTCGTAGCAGCTGTTGACATTTTTTGCCTGAAATTCCATGAAGGATGCTTCAAACCAGTGAAAATTCATCAGAGAAAAGGTGTAAAGAGTCATTTATTATTATTAGCTATTGATAACTTTATGTAAAGGTTCTGCTGATCTTCCTCTAATCTACACTAGGAGATTGTTGGGACAACTCCATTTTAGGCCTAAGTTTTAGAAACATTGAGCAACTGGAGTTACCAAATAATAATTTCTGAAGAATATGTTAGTACTATGCTCCCCCTCCACCCTGCTGCTGTGTTATATAATTTCTCTCAATTTCATATTCTGCAATTAGTGCTGACTCACCATTGCCTTTAATTGTTTGCTTTCTCCGTGAATACAAAGAGCAGCTACCTGCTATATGGAGGCAGCTTTGGTGGTGGGTGGGAATTGAGGGCTTTAGCAAGAGTTGAATTCAGGCCTGCAACTTCAACTTCATCTGCTTATGGGTTTCAGTGCCACCAGGTGATTGGTAGTGAGGGTGTAGTGTGACTGCACAAAAAACAAAGAAACATGGCTGGATGCCACTCCAGAAGGTTTCCCAGATCATTTTAGAAATATGGGTCAAAACAATCCCGAGTGGAAACAATATGAGACCCAGTACAATCTGTTAAATTATGGGACAACTCGGATAGTTGATCACCTGAATAGACAGTTCTTCCCTAAGGAAGGAGATGTGGGGCTCCTGCTGGCTCACCTCAATTAATTGCCGATCTTTTAAGAGAGAATTTATGTCAATTTTAGTCATTAGATTTAATTCCCAAGGATAGTTAATTACTGGGCAACATTACATTACAAAATGTTTTATGAATAAAGTTGCCCTTTGATTTGTAAGAATTATAGGCTTGCCACAAAAGCCTTCAAATTAATTTATTCTTGAGGAGCTCAAAAATATGCCTAAATTCCCATTTGTGGAGCAGTGGTGTAGATAGCTAACATGAAAAAGATCTTCTATTCTAATAATTAATAGAAGAAATATATTGGGGTTGGTGAAAAATCGCCTCTTATTCTCATTCCTGATTAATATCTGGAAAATGTGCTTATGTTTCGAACCAATAATAACGGGATTAAATTAAATTTTGCATGGTCAAATAGTATGTCAACCCCCAATCCCTAGGCTTAGAGGAACACTTCCAACATGATAATGACCACTTTGATAGGATACATCAAGAACAGCTGACGTTCATGGAATTACACTTTAACCCTTCAAGGAGAGAAAGGATAAAATGACAACTCATTACTCTGTTTTTCTTTGCCTCCATTCACCCATCACCCAACATTTGTAGCTACAAGTTATTCATATGAACTTTGGCATCTTTTATTTTAAGGGCAAGAAACCATATGTACATTGAACTCTGCAAAGAACGAGTTGGCAATGATCGCTACATTGAAAGGATGGCACAAACATTCAATGGAGCACAAAAATCCAAAGAGGTTCAATGTGACAAAATTAACACTCAAGAAGCAGGTAAACTGTTAAATAATCTAAATGTACTTACTTTTAAATTAAGAAAGCTAGCTTAATAACCAGGACACACAATGCAGAACATTTCCAATTATAAAACAGTAGGAGAGAAGATGCCATAAATTAAGTCAGACTTTATGTTCTGCAGGAAAAAAGAACTGAGGAGGTAAAGCACTACTTGTGACTTTGTACAATAATCTAAAATGGATGACAGCAAATTGGCAGGCCCCCATTACGAGATTGGTTTGCCCAGCTGCATTCAGGAAAACCAGGGGCAGAATTTTACATTCCCTGTAAAATTCCCTCTTATGGGTCTGAAGTCACCTCATTTGCCACTTAGTAATTAATACCTCAACAGATGATGAATTCCGGCAGGTTGATAGGACTAGGCAGGAGCAGATGAACTGCCCATGGATGCTTCCGTTCATGGTTCCTACTCGCTGGATATAAAATCCAGCCCCAGGTCTGTTTGGCCAACAAGTAAGCAGGTAATATTTCAAGATATACTTACCTGAATGTGGAACTGGAAGGATCAGCAGTGTTCCTTTAAATATTAACTATACAGACAGCACTCAGATTATTTCCTTTACAAAACTGTATCAGAGAGTAACTTGTTCCATGTAGACAACCTTAAACTTTGCAACATTTATAAGACGATTATAAAATGTCTGAAACGTTTTCTTTACTGTATTGAAGCATCTCAGAAGGTTAGCTGATGTATTTAAAAGGACTGACTTTTTTTTTGTGTGATGGCCATTTTGGAATATTTGTAATTTTCTTGCAGATTTGTTATGAATAAAGTATATTTTTGGAAAAAAAGGTATCAGTACATCACTCAGCCTTTTGGATAAGATCGTGTGTCAGATCAAGCCCCAGATGGGGTGCAATGCCATATTGTGTCAGCTTGGATCTTGTTTGTCTCTCATGTGAGGACCATGAATTGGATTCAACTGGATCTTGAATTTGGTTTTTGCAGCAAGCAAGGAATGGATAAGGGACTGCTGGTCCACTCTGTAACTAGGAATGAAGTAAAATTTTTTAAAAATTTGTGAATAGCTACAAAGAACAAAGAAAATTACAGCACAGGAACAGGCCCTTTGGCCCTCCAACCCTGTACTGACCATGCTGCCCGACTTAACTAAAACCCCCTACCCTTCTGGGCACCATATCCCTCTACTCCCATCTCATTCATGCACTTGTCAAGACACCCCTTAAAAGTCACTACCATATCCGCTTCCACTACCTTCCCTGGCAACGAGTTCCAGGCACCCACTATTCTCTGTGTAAAAAAAATCTGCCTCTCTTTTAAACCTTGCCCCTCGCACCTTAAACCTATGCCCTCTAGTAATTAACTCTTCCACTCTGGGGGAAAAAGCGTCTGACTATCCACTCTGTCCATGCCTCTCATAACCTCCGTTGCTCCAGTGAGAGCAAACCAAGTTTCTGCAACCTCTCCTCATAGCTAATGCCCTCCATACCAGGCAACATCCTGGTAAATCTTTTCTGTACCCTCTCCAAAGTCTCCACATCCTTCTGGCAGCATAGCGACCAGAATTGAACACTGTATTCCAAATACAGCCTAACTAAGGTTCTATAAAGCTGCAACCTTTTATCATTCACAAAATTAATCTATTAGAAATAAATGTGATCTCCCATTAGAGATATATTCATACCTCCTGGAATATCATTGAAAATTCAGCCCAGAAAGTGGGCAAGCTGCCTCTTCCTGTCGTGAGTGAGTGGGCAGCCAAATGCACATGAAGCTGAATAGTTAAAATAATGTAAGTTTCAATGGGTGGTACAGTGGGTAGAACGGCTGCTTCACAGCACCAGGGACCCAGGTTCGATTCCTGGCTGGGATGCTGTGCGGAGATTGCATGTTCTCCCTGTACCTGTGTGGGTTTCCTTTAGGTGCTCCAGTTTCCTCCCACATTCCAAATCTCATGGTGGTTAAGTGCATTGGCCGTGCTAAATTCTCCCTTTGAGGTACTGAGGAGGGTATCAAAGTTGCAGGAGTATACCGGCAGACAGGAAGGTGGGTTGAAGTGTGTCTACTTCAATGCAAGGTGCATCTGGAATAAGACAGGTGAACTTAGAGCATCGATTGATTCTTGAGACTACGATGTTGTGGCCATTATGGAGACATGGTTAGAACAGGGACAGAAATGGTTGTTGGAAATTCCAGAGTATAGATGTTTCAGTAAGAGTAGGGAAAGTGGTAAAAGAGATAGAGGAGTAGCATTGTTAATAAAGGATAGTTGAACGGCTGCAGAAAGGCAGTTTGAGGGGGATCTGCCTAGTGAGGTAATATGGGCTGAATTTAGAAATAGGAAAGGAACAGACACGTTGTCAGGAGTTTTCTATAGGGCCCAAATAGTGATAGAGATATGGAGGAAGAAATTACAAAGCAGATTATGGATGGGTGCGGAGGTCACAGAGTAGTTGTCATGGATGACTTTAACTTTCCAAATATTGGAACCTTTATAGGTCGAATAGTTCGGATGGGGCAGTTTTTGTACAGTGTGTGCTGGAGGGTTGCCTGACACAAAATGTGGATAAGCTGACAAGAGATGGGGCCACATTGGACTTGGTACTGGGTAATGAACCGGGCCAAGTGTTAGATTTGTTTGTGGAAGAGCACTTTGGAGATAGTGATCACAATTCGGTGTCTTTCATTATTGCAATGGAGAGGGATAGGGCCATATGACAGGGCAAGGTTTATAATTGGGGGAGGGGTAATTAAGATGCGATTAGGCAAGAATTAGGAAGCATAAGATGGGAACAGAAACTGTGAGGGAAAGGCAGAAATGAAAAGTGGAGCTTGTTCAAGGAACAAATACTGCATGTCCTTGATAAGTATGTCCCTGTTAGGCAGTCAGGAAATGGCAGAGTGAGGGGACCACGGTTCATGAAAGAGCTTGAATGTCTTGTCAAGAGGGAAAAGAAAGTGTATATAAGGATGAGAAAACAAGGTTCAGTTGGGTCATTTGAGGGTTACAAGATATCAAGGAATGAGCAAAAAAAAGGGCTTAAGAGAGCTAGGAGGGGGCATGAGATGTCCTTGGCAGGTTGGATCAAGGAAAACCCCAAGGCTTTTTACTCTTACGTGAGAAATAAAAGAATGACCAGGGTGAGGTTAGGGCTGGTGAAGGATAGTAGTGGGAAATTGAGCCTGGATCAGAAGAGATAGGAGAAGCAATGAATGAATACTTTTCTTCAATGTTTACCCAGGAGAGGGGCCATGTTTTTGAGGATGAGAGTGTGATGTAGGCTGATAGGCTGAAGGAGATAGATGTTCTGAAGAAAGATGTATTAGCAATTTTGAAAAGCCTGAGGGTTGATAAGTCCCCTGGGCCAGATGGGATATATCCTGGGATTCTTTAGGAGGCAAGGGAGAAGATTGCAGAGCCTTTGGCTTTGACCTTTGGGTCCTCACTGTCCACGGGGATAGTGACAGAGGACTGGAGAGTGGCGAATGTTATTCCTGTCTTCAAGAAAGGAAATAGGAATGACCCTGGTAATTATAAACCAGTAAGTATTACTTTGGTGGTCGGTACGTTAATGGAAACGGTCCTGAGGGATAGGATTGATGACCATTTGGAAAGATGCAGCTTCATCCAGGATAGCTAACACAGATTCATGAAGGGAAAGTCTTGCCTCACAAATTTGATTGAATTCTTTGAGGAGGTAACTAAATGTGTGGATGAAGGTGGAGCAGTTGATGTCGTGTGCATAGATTTTAGTAAGGCGTTTGATAAGGTTCCCCATGGACGGCTTATGAAGAAAGTAAGGAGGTGTGGGATAGAGGGAAATTTGGCCGATTGGATAAGTAACTGGCTATCTCATAGAAGACAGAGGGTGGTGCTGGATGGAAAATTTTCAGACTGGAGACCAGTTGCCAGTGGTGTACCACAGGGATCAGTGCTGGGTCCTTTGCTATTTGTGATTTTTTTTTATCAATGACTTGGAGGAGGGGGCTGAAGGGTAGGTCAGTAAATTTGCTGATGACACCAAGATTGGTGGAGTAGTGGATGAGGTGGAGGGCTGTTGTAGGCTGCAAAGAGACATTGATAGGATGCATAACTGGGCTGAAAAATGGCAGGTGGAGTTTAACCCTGATAAGTGTGAGGTGATTCATTTTGATAGGACAAACTGGAATGTGGATTACAGGGTCAACGGTAGTGTTATGAGGAATGCGGAGGAACAGAGAGATCTTGGGGTTCATATCCACAGATCTCTGAAAGTTGCCACTCAAGTGGATAAATCCATGAAGAAGGCTTATAGTGTGTTAGCGTTTATTGACGGGGCTTGAGTTTAAGAGCCATGAGTTATGCTGCAACTGTACAGGACGTTAGTGAGACCACATTAGGAATATGGTGTGTAGTTCTGGTCATCTCACTATCAGAAGGATGTGGAAGCATTGAAGAGAGTGCAGTGGAGATTTACCAGGCTGCTGCCTGGTTTGGAGAGTAAGTCTTATGAGGAAAGATTGAGGGAGCTGGGGCTTTTCTCTTCAGAGCGGAGGGGGATGAGCGGTGACTTAATAGATGTTTATAAGATGATGAGGGGGATAGATAGAGTGGACGTTCGGAGACTATTTCCTCGGGTGGATGTAGCTGTTACTAGGGGGCATAACTATAAGGTTCATGGTGGGAGATATAAGCGGGATGTCTGAGGTAGGTTCTTTACTCAGAGAGTGGTTGGGGTGTGGAATGCACTGCCTGCCGTGATAGTGGAGTCGGTCACTTTGGGAACATTCAAGCGATTATTGGATAAGCACATGGAGCACAGCAGAATGATTGGGAGTGAGATAGCTTGATCTTGGTTTTGGACAAAGTTTGGCACAACAACATCGAGGGCCAATGTGCTATACTGTTCTGTGTTCTACCTGAACAGGTGTCGGAGTGTGGCGACTGAGGGATTTTCACTGTAACTTCATTGTAGTGTTAATGTAAGCCTACTTGTGACACTAATTAATAAACTTAAATCTTAAAAAAAGTGATGAGTTCAGATATGTTTGTTGCTTTCCCTGCACTCTGCCAAAACTCACTCCATTTAAAATAACACCCACATCTTATTTCTGTTGGAGGTCAAAAGACCTTTTCCAGAATTGGAAAAACTAATTGCAGTATGCAAATAAGAGTTTGGCAAACTATAACTGTTTCTTTTCTTTCTAGGTGTTATGGCTACAACATGGGACATGTATGATAGTTTTAAAGAAGGGGAAGTTCATGAAGCTATTTCCTCTGATCAACTGAATCGGCAAAAGGATTTGTCACAAGTTAACTTTGACAAAACTGTCCTTCGAACTTTATCAGCTCTAAGTTCTATAGGACTAGGTAAGCATGTAATATAAAATGTTTATCACAGATAGGTTAATTCAAATGAACTCCAGAACTATTTCTAAAAGGGATAAGCAGAAAACTTAATTAAGGATTGATGATACATTAAGAAGTCTCACAATACCAGGTTAAAGTCCAACAGGTTTATTTGGTAGCATGAGTTTTCAGATGCCCTTTCATCAGATGAGTGCAGGATTTGTTTCACAAACAGGGCATATATAGACACAAACTCAGTTACTAGATAATACTTGGATTGCAAGTCTTAACAGGGAATCAAGTCCTTACTGGTACAGACAGTGTGAGTGGAGAGAGGGTTAAGCACAGGTTAAAGAGGTGTGAATTTCTCAAGCCAGGACAGTTAGTGAGATTTTGCAAACCCAGGCAAGTCGTGGGGGTTACAGATAGTGTCACATGAACACAAGATCCCAGATGATGCCATCCTCATGTTTGTGGAACATAAGAACATAAGAAATAGGAGCAGGAGTAGGCCATCTAGCCCTTCGAGCCTGCCCCGCCATTCAATAAGATCATGGCTGATCTGTCGTGGCTCAGTTCCACTTTCCCGCCCTCTCCCCATAACCCTTAATCCCCTCTCTTATCAAGAACCCATCAACCCGCTTCTTAAAAATATTTAGCGAGGCAGCCTCCACCACTTCAACGGGCAGAGAATTCCAGAGATTCACCACCCTTTGAGTGAAGAAGTTCCTCCTCAACTCCGTTCTAAACCGCCTCCCCTTTATCTTGAGGCTGTGCCCCCTAGTCCTACTGTCTTTTTTGAGCGGGAAGAGTCTCTCCACCTCTATCCTATCCATCCCATTCATCATCTTATACGTCTCAATGAGATCTCCCCTCATTCTTCTAAACTCTAACGAGTACAAGCCTAGTTTATTCAGCCTCTCCTCATAGCTCAATCCCCTCAACTCCGGTATCAGCCTAGTAAACCTCCTCTGCACTCCCTCCAGGGCCAAAATATCCTTGCGCAGGTGCGGCGCAGGAACTTGGCTATCAATTTCTGCTCAATGATTCTGCGTTGCCATGTGTCATGAAGGCCGCCTTGGAGAACATGGGCTGAATGCCTGAATGCCCCCTTCCCGACAGGAAGGGAACACTCCTGCCTGGTGATTGCCGAGCGGTGTCTATTCATCTGTTGTCATAGCACCTACATGGTCTCTTCAATGTACAATGCTTTGGGACATCCTTTCCTGCAGCGTATCAGATAGACAATGTTGGCTGAGTCTCAAGAATATGCACCATGTACCTGGTGGATAGTGTTCTCACGTGGGATGATGGCATCTGTGTCAATGATCCAGTACGTCTTGCAGAAGTTGCTGTGGCAGGATTGTGTGATGTTGTCACTGTTCTCCTGAAGGCTGGGTAGTTTGCTGCGTACAATGGTCTGTTTGAGGTTGCGAGGTTGTTTGAAGGCAAGAAGTGGGGGTGTGGGGATGGCCTTGATGAGGTGTTCGTCTTCATTGATGACATATTGAAGGCTCCGGAGAAGATGACATAGCTTCTCTGCTCCAGGGAAGTATTAGACGACGAAGGGTACTCTGTCCGCCTTGTCCCATGTTTGTCTTCTGAAGAGGTCTGTGCGGTTTCTCACTGTGGCACGTCAGAATTGTCAATTGATGTTGAGTGCCATATCCTGTTCTTATGAGGGCATCTTTCAGTGTCTGTAGGTGTCTGTTGCGATCCTCCTTATTTGAGCAGATCCTGCGTATACGGAGGGTTTGTCCGTAGGCAATGGCTTCTTTAACGTGTTTAGGGTGGAAGCTGGAGAAGTGGAACATCATGAGGTTATCCGTGGGCTTGCAGTACGACACTTCACTTCAGACCATTGTATGCAGCAAATCTGTTTGTGAAACAAATCCTGCTCTCGCCTGATGATGGGGCAACAGTCCAAAAGCTCGTGCTACCAAATAAACCTATTGGACTTTAACCTGGTGTTGTGAGACTACTTACTGTGCTTACCCCAGTCCAACACCAGCACCTCCACATCATGGATTGATGGTGACAGCGTACCTGGAAAATTTGTTTTCATCTGAACCATAATTTGAGGTTATTTTTATTTTGATTACTCAACACCATTTAGTTTCTGTAATGTAACCAACCACTTTTTTATTTAGGATTTAGATATTTAAAAAAACATGCAAAAAAAAATGGAACCTACTGTTACACAGTTCCCTGTCAATGCAAGTCACTTTTGAATATGCATCAAAGCAAAATAAATAGTTCCAAAGGGGTCTGAGGTTGGCATTCTGACTGAATTGTGGAGGAAGCAAGAAGATCTTGGAGTTTAACCCTGATACATGCGAGGTGATTCATTTTGGTAGGACAAACTTGAATGCAGATTACAGGGTCAACGGCAGGTTTCTGAGGAATGTGGAGGAACAGAGAGATCTTGGGGTTCAGATCCACAGATCTCTGAAGGTTGCCACTCAAGTGGATAGAGCCGTGAAGAAGGCTTATAGTGTGTTAGCGTTTATTAACAGGAGGTTTGAGTTTAAGAGCCGTGGGGTTATGCTGCAACTATACCTGACCTTGGTGAGATCACATTTAGAATATTGTATGCAGTTCTGGTCACCTTACTGTAAGAAGGATGTGGAAGCATTGGAGAGAGTGCAAAGGAGATTTACCAGGATGCTGCCTGGTTTGGAGGGTAGGTGTTATGAGGAAAGTTTGAGGGAGCTGGGGCTTTTCTCTTTAGAGCAGAGAAGGATGAGAGGTGACATAATTGAGGTTTATAAGATGATGAGGGGGATAGATAGAGTGGACGTGCAGAGACTATTTCTTCGGGTGGATGTAGCTGTTACTAGGGGGCATAACTATAAGGTTTCATGGTGAGAGATACAGGAGGGATGTCGAGGTAGGTTCTTTACTCAGAGAGTGGTTGGAGTGTGGAATGCACTGCCTGCTTTGACAGTGGAGCTGGAGACTTCAGGAACTTTCAAGCGGTTATTGGATAGGCACATGGAGCACACCAGAATGATAGGGAGTGGGATAGCTTGATCTTGGGTCTGGACATAGCTCGGCACAACATCGAGGGCCAAAGGGCCTGTACTGTGCTATACTGTTCTATGTTTCTATGTTCAAATAGCCATGGACTAAAATTTGGTGCAAAGCCAAACTTAAATAATTCCGCCAGTATTTTTTGTGAGGGCATTCCCACGTATCTGTTAGTATTTTGGCATAAAATTGATAACCTAGGACAATGACATGTCTCAGATTTACTGCTGATCTTCTACTGAAGTTAGAGTAGGAGTCCCCTGCAGAAGTTATACCCTTTCAACCTAATTTGAATATTTGTGCAGCAAAAAGCCAATGATCATGTCCATTTCCTCCAACATTTGTAGTTTAACTTTCCATTGGCAACCAGTAAGTGAAGTTCTGTGCAGAGAGGAAGATGGTGGTGTAACATTAATGTCACAGACTAATAATCCAGAGGCCCAGTTTATATTGCTCTGGGAAAATATGTTTAAATCCTACTACAACAGCTGGCGAAATATAAAGCTAGTCTCGGCTGTGGTAACCACGGTAACTATCATTGACAAAAAAAGAAATCAGTTTTAAAGAAGGAAAATCTGCCTTTTTATCTGCTTGGCCTACATGCAACTCCAGCAACATGGTTCCTTTAACTGCCTTCTGAAATGGTCACTCAGTTCAAGGGCAATTAGGGATAGGCCACAAATGTTCTTGTCACGAAAAGATAATAAAATGTTGTTTAAATTAGTACCATCAGGTGGAAGGGGTTGCTGGTATTCACAATTAGTTGTTAAATGTCTAAAAAGAAGACAACCCAGAATTTTTGTCTTTGGCATATGCTTCGTCAAGATAGCGATCTCTGGCGGATTGCCATTCTGAATAAACTTACCCATGTTGAAATTGCAAAGCCCCTGTCTTGCCCAACCATCCTCACTCAGGCTGGGGCACAGGAAACAAAGGAACAATTTATGGCAGTAGCTGGCATAAAGAAGATGTTTGAAGGGAGAAGGTAACTTGCAAAGGTAAGTGGTTCAGACAGTCAAGGGGACTGCAGGAGGGAGATGGGGTGCAATGGGACGGAGGGAATTCAGCAGGAGGGATGTCAGACTGGGAAGGGGGGGGATGGGACCGGGAAGGAAGTGTCATAGAGGGGGACTCAGATCAAGATGGGAGAGTCGGGTCAGATTGGACTGGGAGGGGTATTTGGACAGAAAAGGGGTCAGGTCTGATCAGGGTCCCAGCTCAGTGCAATTTTCCAGAGGAAGTTAGCACTTCTGGACAATTGTAAAGTAAACCCTTAGGAACTTCCCAGAGGGATTCGCAAGTGCATCATTTGGATACCCTCCAAATGCGATGCTGGTGAATCAGGAAGTTATGGGTCATTTAGTTTATAACAAAATAAATCAAGTCTGTTGAAATTGTTTGTAAAACCTAATCAGAAAAATGTGTGGTTTTATAACTCATTAAAACTACATTAATAATACATAAGTTCCTGGAAATAATTGGGGTGATTCTCCGACCGCACCACACCAAACTGGAGAATAGTGTGCAAGCCTAAAAATCACTTTCACACCTGGCGTCAAACAGTTTGTGATTCTCCCAGTCTCTTTCTAATGACACAAACCAGATCATGCCCAGAAAGGGCCCAGAAACTCCCAACACTCCAAAAAAGTAACTGAGTATGGGAAGATTGCGGTATGGGGTGTGCCTGAGAGATCGGCATGGATCACTCCATTATTCTTGCCATTATAACACTTACAAAGTTTTTGGGAGAATTCCACCCAATGAGTGAGTTATGCCATTATTTAGGTTTGATCATAATTTGCCACCGCTTGTGTGCCACTCCACTTTAGCCTCACTTAAAATGATAAAAATATGTTATTATCGTTCAGCCTATCTTTGTAGTTGATGGTGATTGTTAATCTGCTGAATTTATGTGGCATTATTTGCGGTGTAACCAATTAGACTGAAATAATGATGTGGGTGACTTGATAATGAAATAATTTATAGCCCTCATAGAATTCATGGGACGGGAATTTATGGCCTCGCTCATCCCGAAACCATGAAGTCCTGCTGAAAGACAATGGACCTTTCCATTTACTGCCCCTCGCCCACTCTGATTCCCGTGGCAGGCGGGGTGGTACAATTCCAGCGATACAGATTACGGTGCACTAAAGGCCCTTCGGCCCATCAGGTCTGCACTGACAATAACTACAACAACAGCCATGCTAATCCCATTTTCCTGCACTTAGTCCATATCCTTGAGTATTATGATATTTCAATGCTCATCCAAATACTTTTTAAAGATTTCCGGGCTCCACTCCCTTCCCAGGCATTGCATTCCACATTCCCACCCCCACTTTGAGAGGAAAATGTTTTTCTAAAATCTTCCTGAATCTCCTGCCTCTTCCTGAAAACTATGCCCTCGTGTGATTGACACCTTAACCAAGGGAAACAGCTACTCCCTACTCACCCTGTCCATACCCCTCTTAATCTTATAGACTTCAATCATGCCCACCCTCAGTCTTCTCTGCTCTAGAGAAAACAATTCATCCCGATCTGGTCTTTCATAGCTCAAATGCTTCAACCCAGGCAACATCCTGGTGACTCTTTTCTGTCTGTTAGTCCTCTAGTACTATCACATCCTTCCTATAGTGAGGTGACCAAAACTGCACACAGTACTTCAGCTTTGGCCTAATCAAAACTATGTACAGCTCCAACACTAGCCTTGCTCTTATATTCTATGATGTGGAGATGCTGGCGTTGGACTCGGGTAAACACAGTCTTACAACACCAGGTTAAAGTCCAACAGGTTTATTTGGTAGCAAAAACCACTAGCTTTTGGAGCGCTCGCTGCTCCTTCGTCAGGTGAGTGGGATTTCAGTTCACAAACAGGGCATTTAAAGACACAAACTCAACTTACAAAACAATGGTTGGAAATGTGAGCCTTTACAGGTAATCAAGCAGCGAGCGCTCCAAAAGCTGGTGGCTTTTGCTACCAAATAAACCTGTTGGACTTTTACCTGGTGTTGTGAGACTTCTTACTGTTTATACTCTATGCCATAATTGATAAAAGCAAGTGTCCTGTATGCCTTCTTAACAAAGCTATTCACCTGCTCTGTTGAATTCGGGATGTGTGATTAAGTGCCCCAAAATCCATATATTTCTCTGAGCTTCCCAGTGCCCTGTCATTCATTAAATACTCTGTCATCTTCTTTCTTCTTCCAAAGTGTATCACTTCGCACTTATCAGTGTTAAATACCATTTGCCACCACTGTGCTCATCTGATCAATCCATCTATATCTTCCTGTCACCTACGACTGTCTATCTATCTAAACTATTAACCACCCTACCAATCTTGGTGTCATCTGCTTAACATTCCCCCAGCCTCCAGTCACTCAAACAGCCTTCTACTACAACTCTTTGTGTCCTAGTGCCAAGCTAGTTTCTGATCCATCTTGCAAAGTTTCCCTGAATTCCATGTGCTTTAACCTTCTCAATTGGTCTCTCATGTGGAACTTTGACAAAGCTTTGCTCAAGTCCACATGAACTACATCAACTGGAATTCTCTCATCCATTCAGCATAGGAAGTCAGAAAGGAACTGTTAAAGCTGTGGACCCCCATCTCAGCAATCTGGACAAGATTTGGAAGTATTAAAATTCACTTTTTGTCAACTTTGCCATCCATGGTCCTGTTCTGTTGAAGTTTGTATGCAATTGCTTTCATAATTCCCACCTAGAATTAGGAAGGCGAAAATAGTGTAATATGCTATTCCCTTTTAAAATAATTGTGTGCTGAAGCAGGTTAAGAATTATAGTTTACACACGTAATCCTGTTGTAATTGTAGAAAGTCGATCCTCCACTTCGGCAGAGTCGGAGAGTGTTGTTACTGTCCAGGCACCTGAAGAATTAGAGCATGATCCAGAAGAACTCCTGAAAAATGAAAAGCTAAAGCATGATTTATTCATCATGGAACGTGTCATTATGGAGAACATTTTCCAACCTAAACTTGCTGCTTATCGACAACTACCAATTTTACCTGGTAATTAATAACCATTAAGAACCTGAAAAGAGTAGAAATTTACAACAAGAGGATATTTACTTTATCATGTTTGTCAGCTGTTTGCTCAAGCAACTCAAAAGCTCAATGTTTCTGAGCTCCTATTCATCTTGTGCTTCTAATACTTGTCTGGTTGTCTATTTAGTGATGCCGAATTCCTCTGACTTAAAATATTTTGTTGCAAAAAAGATTTATGCTGCAGGGGCCTTTTTCAAAATGCATTTTCTCCTATTCTTTTTGCCCCACTCTCTTAATGACTATTTTAGTTTAATGACCACCCGCCACTGGTTCTGCAAATCTTGGAAATTGACAAAGCTGTCATCATTTGACATGTATGTAAAAATAGAACACTGGGCAAAATTTTACAAGAAAAATTTTAAGTGCTGAAAATGGGACAGTTGCAGATCCATTTTTTGGGCAAGTTTTTACTCCCAATCTTATGCACATAGTGTTTGAAAAAGTGAGCTAGACTGTTTCTAGCTATTAGAGGCAGTGGGTGGGGCTTAATTCACCAGTCAGCTTGCTCCAACAGCAGAGGGAGCTACTGCACATGTGCAGACCTCTGGTTGCATATGTGCAATTCCAACAGCAGAGGCCTGACAGAGCTGCTAGGTCTCTGCTGCAGCATCCTCCCACAATTGCAGAGGCCCACAGCTGATCGCAAGCTCCACACAGCTCATAAATATAGCCCCCGCCGTCCAGACTGATCATGCAACCCCCAAACGATCACAGGCAAAGTGGTAGTGGACTTCCCTCCCTCCTCATTCTAATCACACGCACAATGCACAGTGGCGCCCTTTCCTCTCTGATTTGGCCATGCCTCCATATGCCCATCCCAATATGCCCTGTGGAATTTGAGCCCTGCCCCATCGGCTGCACCCCCTTCAGGACTTGCCACTTCAGACTCCACTCCTGGCACTGCCCAGTGGACAGTGTCAAGGTGGCAGGATGGCACTGACTAAGGGGCGCCCCCTTGCCCTCAACTTCCCCAGGTTGTCTCAGTGGCCTCTGATTCTACAACTATTCCCCATTCATGGGGAGCAGGTGTTTTCCTCGCTGGAGAGAATTTCTCTTGACAAGGCCATAAAGACAAGTGAGCCTGGACAATTGAGCGCCGGACTCACTAAACAGATGAAATGATGTTTATCATAAATTTAATTAATTTAGTTAGCCTATCTCTGGAAATGGGTAAGAGGCTGATGGCATCAGAAATCTGGAACCGGTAAGATTGCGAGAGCCAAGAAATTGGACGTGATCCTGATTTCTCGGCTCCTGTGCAATTTTACCGGCTTGCTCCTCCCATCAATGGGCGGGGCAAGCTGGTAAAATCACAGCCATCAGGAGTCAAAAAAAAACTTCCTAAGTAAAGTTCCCAAAGAGTAACTAAAAAAGAAATCAAGAAAATGATGGGAATCATCTTAATTACGCACCTTAAATTAGGTCACTGTTCCTCAATGGAACTGCTTTATTGAAGGATTCCTCCCGGGAAGTTGAGTGACTGAAACATTTCGGCATGTTTTAAGATTCAGGTTTCAATCATTCATTTTTTTGTTACTTACTATTTCCTCACTGGGAAGTGTATACAGTATTCTAGTATTTAACTCTTGACATTACCTAGATCCAGATGGGACACCTAATGCTGAGGAAGAGGTGGTAGACAGCCTAATGCTGCTCGATTTCATGAGTCCAAAATTGCATTCTCTATGGTCTTTTACCTGTCATCTCACCAAGGGACGCAATGTTAGCTGTATGGTTTGGAACAAACGCAATGTGGTAAGTAAATTTAAGGAGACAACTAATTAAAATCATAATGATTAACTAATACAACAGTGATGTTAAATGGTCATTTTATGTGTGTTCAGATGATACTGAGAAATTTGATTACAGCAATAAATTGGCCCAGGGAACAGTGATTTACTCACCTGTTTACGTGGACAGGTAGTGGTGGCTTATTATGATGGGTAAGTCATGCATCCAGCTCTACAATAGTTATTAATTGGTGCTTTTGCAGCTAGAGGGAGGGGAGAAACCAGGCATCTCTAATGCACTTCAAAGTGTCCAGCCCTCTTTAAAAATGCTGATGCAAAGTGGCTGCTGACAGGAGGAATGCTTGTGAAGGAAGAAATGGCTGAAATATTTGTAGGATTGACCCAGCAGCTGCTTTGGAGATTGTGATCTAGGTGGTGGGAGAGGAAGGTGTGATTTTCCCCAGGAATGAGGGGAGGCGGTGTGTGCAGTGGTGTTGGTGGGGAGGATGCAAAACACTGTCCAGTCACTTGTCGCCAGTGGAAATTGGTTGCAAAGGAGGTCAATTCAAGGAGCTGAACTCCCAGCTACAAAACTGAAAGAAGCTGAATGACCTCAGCAGAGTTGTCAAGTTCAGAGTCCCATCCCTCACCTCAGCTGCTTTCACCTCACACCTGCTGCAACATCAGTAGTTCCACGACTCATAGTGCTCCCTTCCCCCAGTTTCCTTTACTCTTCTGCAATCACTTCACCTCACTTCACTTCATTTTTGTCTTCTATTTAGAAACTGCACCTTCTGTTTTCATTATTAGTGTAATCCTTATCTGCACATGTAATATCTTGCAAACAATATCTGTACTTTTAAGCATGATAGGAAGAATCTCAAATCAATCCAGAAAGAAAACAGTAGCGTATTTTGATTATGTTACTCTATTAGCAAAGGCCTTAACCAATGATCCAGAGGTATGAGTTCAACTTTCATTAAGGCAGTTGTGGAATTTAAATTCAATCAACTAAAATAAACAGAATCTAAAAAGCTAGCATCAGTAGAAATTTTCAGATTGTCATTAAAAACCCACCTGGTTCATGCATATCCTCTACATTCTTAGCTTGTCTGGTCTGTATGTGATCGATTCTTAACTGCCCTGTTAAACAGCCACAGAGTTGTGTTCAAGAAGGTGGCCCATCACCCACATATTTTCATTGGTAATTAGGAATGGACAATAAATGCTGACCTTACCAGTGACACCCACATCCTGTGAATGAATAAATAAAATGACACTGCCAGTTATAGTCCACCTATTCCTTTCCAGAGAAAGTCGTAGACAACATGAGGCAGCAAGTGTCCTGTTCAGACTTCAGGAGCAGGTTTGAACATCATGTGCAATGCCTGAGGAGTTATTGTTCAGGATCACTTCACACATTTGCCCTTATCACCTCATTATTTTTGAAGTTCGCCTGAGTATGGCCATGGTTAACAAACCTAGCATTCACTTCCCATCTTCTTGAACCATTAGATTTGGTGTGCTAAAAATGCTGCCAAACTGATCTTGATTATCTCACCTTCATACTCTACATGCTTTCAAAAGCTACTCACCTCCCTCTGCACTCACAAGAAAAACTGACTTTTGTTCCCTTCCTTTATTTCACGCACTGAAATTCTCACAGTTCCTGTCAGTGCAGGAAGAGGAGAACAACCTTTCTAAAAATCTGATCTTAGCAAGCACCAGTTCAGAGACTGGCATCATGTTCATTTTAGAGGGTACACTAGAGAAACAGTATTACATAGTGAATCTCTGGCCACGTTTGCTTTTATTCTGGGATATGAACATCGCTGACAAGGCTAACAGCTATTGCTCATCCTAATTGTTCTTAAGGTGTGATTCTGAGCCACCTTCTTGAATCACTGCAATCCATCTGGTGTTGGGACCTAAATTGCAGTTACAAATGTGTAGAAAAGATAGCAGGAGATAGGACAGTACAGGTGCCAGCTTGGTGAAGAGTGAAGTCACAACCTGGCTTTGTTGTAAAAGTCTTAGTTGCTGTTTTTGAAAGCTGAGGCTACTGAAGAAGTTTGCCAGTAAACTTTTGCACAATGTTTGAGAGCATGAAGAAATCCAGCCCCATCTTGTGGCTGCATTTCATGTACAGCAGGGAGATCATTCTGTCAAGCTTGAAGGAGTGCTTAGCTCCATGAATACAAATTGACCCCACCATATTGGATCCACTCTGACAACTGCCATGGCACATCATATTACTGCATGGAAGGTCACATAGCTTCTGTTCTGATTCTGGGGTTTAGTATTGACAGAGGCTTCCAAAACATCAGACCACTAAGACTATGTGAGATGCCCTCAGTGGAAGCTCAGCACATGCATTTTGTAGCTATTAGGAATACACCTTATAGATGTGCTTTGATAAATGATTGAGGATAAAGACAAGCTTTCACAACAGTGATTCTTAATTATTTCTACCGACTATTGCTCATCTCTGAAGTTATTTAATAAAATTTCTGTTTTGTGTGTCAGTCAAAAGAAAGACCCAAGAAGCTGGTGATGGATAACACATAGGGTGAAATCTGTGCACCTTTTTGATGCATCAAGATGCAGCAAAGTAATATATTGTTGATAGAATGACCCTGTGGCATAAATGGCAAGGGATAAAATATCTTTGACAGGAATCAACAGTGCTAGCCTTCTTGTATTGAGGCTCCACCTTCAGCTGCAATAGATAACCTTGTGCTGTGACAGCCTCCTTGGTGAAGCATATGCATTTCACATGTTGCTTCTTGGTGAAGATGCAATATGAGAAATACTCCCTTAAGACGGTACTTGGATGTAGCATCCTGCACAGAGGTCTCTCTCTCACAATTGTCTCTCCCTGTCACAGTTGCCTCAGGTATTCCTGCTCAGTCCTGTCTTTGCTGCTTCTCCCCCTCCTCCAATCCCAAAAGCAACCCAGCAGACTACCCACAACTGGAACAAATGGTTTGCTAACCACAAGAACAAAATTGTTCCCATAAATCAAAATTCGCTTCTGAAACACAGAAAATAAACAAAATAAAACCCAGAGGTTGTTTACTACCCTAGCAAAACAGCAATTAATTTGTATGCTTTAGAAAGCTTCAGATGGCTGACATTGTGAGTTGCTGCGTGAGTCAGGCACTGGGAAAGATCAATTTCACATAAGGATGCTACAATTAGGGTAGGATCCTGATTTAAACATTATAACGTACTACTTGAATTGTTCCAAAGTGCAATCCAGTATGGTGGGCAGCATACTTTTAGCATGAGATGGGCCTGCTATACCTGTTATATTGAATCCTTTAGCATATGTTTTACACCTGCTAAATAGGTGTGGTGCAATTAAAATTCTATACCATAGTAGTTCATTCACTCCTAATACCTCACCATATTATAAACCAATTATTGAATTTAAAAGTTGGCAGACTATTTTCTCGTCATTTCTGCATTTGTGTCTTTTGCATTACTGACTTTCCCTTTGAAACCATGCATTGAATAATAGGACTGAAAAGCTCCAACATCTGGAGCTATAAGAAGTGGTAAGTGTGATCGATGATAGGTAAAAGCACAACACAGCTACATTACTAAAATGACATTTTATAAAACAGGAGAGTACATCAAACTGATATGAAAGGATAAATGACCTGTTAAGTATTTCAATCCATATGTTAAAATAAATGAGCTAGTTTTCATATTCTATAAGTTATAAATGCAAGTTAAAGAATGGAGCAAGATTGTCAGGGTTTTGGTATTGGTCCGTGGCAGTTGGCTGAACCAAATTACTTGGTGGTAAACTCATAAATCCAGCTAATGTGGGTTTGCTATTGGATCATGTGGTGAGAGGTTGGCTCTGATGTCAGGAAGTCTGCATGACCTGTTGGCCTTGCAGCATCTGGTGTCATATTTAAAGGACAAGCAGTCTTGTGTTAGAGCTGGAAATCACTTGCAGGCTTTTAGGAAAGCTTTGCAGCTTAAAATTCCAGTATCCGAATTTTTGTTCCTCCAGCACAAAAATACATCCCAAAATCCTGGGAGATTCCTCCAACGTCACATAAGATAATTCAGTGGCACCAATGGGTTCAACTGAGGACTGAGATGTCACATTCTTGCCAGCACATCTCCTCCAGTGCTTGAGGATGCGAAAGGACAGGGTGGATGATCCCCACGTGGCCATTACCTCTCCCTTTCCTTGCAGGTAGCCTCCTAAGTATCCTCCCGTCAGGAGCTCCGGTGTATAATGCTCCTTTAAGCACTTGTCCCTCAGTTGCGTGCTGTTCCTTTAAATTTTGGCCCTTAGTTCTGGATTCCAAATTTTATGTCAGACACTTTGCCCCTGAAGAATATCAGCAGGTTTTCACAGTGAAAATGTTTCCAAGATCAATCCAGTGCCCTGTGACTCAGTCTCCTGGAAACCCAAAGGAGTCTCAACACTGAGTCCAGAAAGCTGTATGTAAGTCACCAGCTTTCACTGTGCAGGTTACTGAAGCATGAGAGACGTGTGAGTTCTGCTAAATTGGGGAGGCAAGATTAAATCATGTCAAATTGCACTCAAATTATATATAAATGAGCAATTAAGCAAATCAATTAATTTCCTGCTTCTTATGGGTGAATTTCCCGTTTTGTTATTTTTCCCACCTCTGACTTAATTGCTTACAGTTTTCTCCATCAGAAGTCTAACTCACGACTCCTGCCCAATTCTCTATGGCTACCCACCATCTTGCATACTCTAGCGGACTCCACAAAATCCATCCCATGAATTCTGAAAATTGCATTGATATTGAGGTTCTTTTGGCTAATGTTTTATCAAATTTCAGGTTAGTGGACTGAACTTCCAGTAAATAGACATTGATTAGGTAAGTGTTAAAGTATGCTGTTCAGTAACAACTTATAATAATTGTTTAGGATAACTTCATAATAAAAACATATTATGATGACCATAAATTATTTTATTGTGTTGGCATACAGGATCTACTGGCGGTGGGTTATGGTCAATTTGGATATAAGGAACAGAGAGGAGGATTGATTTGCTGTTGGTCACTGAAAAATCCTATGGTGGGTTGAACAAGAGCGTAAGTAGGATTTGAGGCTAGTTGTCAAAAAACGCAATTGGATGCAACACTTTTATTGGGCCTAGAATTACATTGAAATGACTAACCATCATAGCTGCACATTAAAAAAAATGTTGCATCTGTCAGTTCTATAATCATCATAAAGTTAATGATGTAAAACCAAAGTACACCAACCTCTTCGATCTACTTTTTGCACACCTCTTGTAAGATCCTCTGTTTGCACTTGTTCATTATCCACCATTGCTAACTGTGCTTGCAGGGAGAAGAACAGAATTTTCCATTTGCTATTGTGGTTCAGATTGCTCCCAACAGTTGTCATTTCTAGCTACCAAATTCTGTAACAGACTGAGGCTCCTATGAACTAAAACTGATGAATAGTCACTACCACGCTTATTGTTACAGCTAAACTGAGAATATGTAGGATGGCCACCAATGTTTCCAGGCACAATTGCTGATTGAGATAACATTACCAGATCAATGCATACTAGCTAAAACCACTTGACCAAATTTAGTTATGAAAAATAATACATGGATACAGAAAATTTAAATGTCCTGTGCGTTGAGATAATAGAATTGGAATCAGTTTGCAAATTTGGAATATTGTGAGCAATTTTGGGTCCCGTACCAAAGGAAGGTTGTGCTGGCCTTGGAAAGGGTCCAGAGGAGATTCACGAGAATGATCCCAGGAACTAAAAGCTTGATGTATGAGGAGCGTTTGATATCTCTGGGCCCGATTTTACCATTGCGTCATGCCCGTATTCGGACGTGAAAACTTGGTAAAATTGGACGTGAGGCAATTAACGCGATCTGCGCCCAAGCAGATGCCCACTTTACCAAAGATGCCCACTTTACCGAAAATGGATACGATCTGAACCGTGCCCGAACATGGGCGCAGTGGCGATTTAAGTGCATTTGCATGCATTTAAATTGAATTATTAGGCTGCCTGCTCAACTTTACCAACATTCTCCTCTTTATCATCACGTTCGCCTGTCCAGATTCAGCACGAAACAGACGTGCTCGGCAAAAAGTCTGTTTTGGGTCCTCCAGCTTCTGAAGACGTAAATTTAAAGCTTCTAGTGGCTCTCTGACTCACATCAGTGGTGGGGGGCCAGATCATTCTCTGACTGGGAGGTGGGGAGGGAGAAGGAGTCGGCCAGATGTATCGCTGGTGGGGGAGGCGTGGGGGTGTGGGGAGGAGGGAGGCCAGGTCATTTTCTGGTGAGGGGAGGGAGGAGGGAGGCCTGATCATTCTCTGGTAGGGGGGAGGCCAGATGGTTTTCTGGCAGGGGTCGGGCAGACCACTGCCATTCTGCGGGCGATCAGTTGGGGGGAAGGAGGGCAGCGGTTGTTATTGGTCTGGGTAGCAGAGGTGGGGTGGGTGGACAGATAAGGGGGATAGTTATATTGTGAGGCTGGGGCGATATCTGTGGGGGCCATCACTATCGCTTTTTACTCCCAGGCCACTTTGTACGCTTCCTGCAGCCCAGGAGTGATGTGACAAGGGCACGTTTCTCAAACTTTTTCTCTTGGTCATGCGCAGTTCAGCATTTTGGGTGTGATAATCCCCAACCACAGCGCAATTCAGACCCACAATTTTTTTTTTCAGGCTAAGTGCATATGGGGGGCGTCTGAGAGCAGTTTTCCAAGTCGGATCTGAATTGCGCCCAGATTCAGCACTTAGAATCAATTATGGTAAAACCAGGCCCTCTGGGTCTGTACTAGATGGAGTTTAGAAGGATGAAGGGGAATCTCATTGAAACTTATAGAATACTGAAAGGCCTGGATAAAATGGATGTGGGAAAGATGTTTCTATTAGTTGGTGGGTCAAGGAGACTAGGAAGGCACAACTTCAGAATAAAGAGACGACCCTTTATAACCAGTAAGAAGTCTCACAACACCAGGCTAAAGTCTAACACGTTTATTTGGAATCATGAGCTTTTGAAGCACTGTCCTTCTTCGCCTGAAGCAGGGTAAATGTGAAAAATACTTACAATGGTGCAGATTATGTGCCACCACTAGATATTAAGAACTTGTTAATTTTAATAACCTACTGATACATTTAGGCACAATCCCAGCAACCGCAGCAGTGCTGGAGGCAGCCTGCTGACAGCTATGTCTTATTGTCTGTGATGACTTTGGCAGATATCTTCTAGAGACAAAAGAGGCCTGGATGGCCCTGGACTGCTAAGGCTCTCCTGCTCCGGGACAGGTGCACTATTTTGAGCATGATGTGCTGGAATTGATGGGGTCGCAAGTGGAGAAGATTTGGAGTGACAGGACACCTTTAGAGTGTCATAGGTAGAACACCCCAGAGTACCTTGAAGGTACTCACTTTGGGTAACAAAGTGTCCCTCCCTGACAAGAAGGGACACCAGGACAATGATAAAGGTGCCCCATTCCTCCCTTATTTAACAACTACTGGAATTCCTCCATAGCTGGGGCAATGGTGTGCATATCCAAGCACAAATCTGTCAAATCTGTAGCAAGGTAGAGAGATTCTTCCTGCTCAGAAAGGATAGCAGGACTAGAGGGCACAGCCTCAAGATAAGGCGGGGGGGGCAGTTTAGATCGGAGTTGAGGAGGAACTTCTTCACTCAAAGGGTGGTGAATCTCTGGAATTCTCTGCCCGTTGAAGTGGTGGAGGCTACCTCGCTAAATATATTTAAGTCATGGGTAGATAGGTTTTTGACAGACAAGGGAATTAAGGGATATGGGGAGAGAGAAGGAAAGTGGAACTGATCCACTTCAGATCAGCCATGATCTCATTGAATGGTGGGGCCGGCTCGATGGGCTAGATGGCCTACTCCTGCTCCTATTTCTTATGTTCTTAAACTTTGCTGGACCTAGATGGCCTCCAAGTTCGAGTCCACCCTTCCCAAGGACACCTCAATGCATTTGTATGCTGGAGCGATGACATCAAACAAAGTGGATTCCTCCATCCTTTTTAGTGTGGTGACAGCCTTAGATAACTTTGTCTGATGTTCCCCTATTGCTTCTGCATCTCCAACATATCTCTTAGGGCTGATTGCAAAGGCTCTTCATTAGACTAAAACTCTACTGGGGCCTAATATCCACCAATACTCAGATGGTCAGAGACCTCAGCTGTCACTGCCTCTGCCTGCTGTGGACATGTGTCCATGAGATGGTCACCAAATAGTGACCCCAAACCTGTTCTGGAATTGGGACTTACCCTAGTGTGTGTATCTGCACTGGGTGGAGATTGAAGGTGAACACAGTAATGGACCTTCATCTGATGGTTCCTCACTTGAGGTTGACTGGGGGCTGGGGCTGAGGCTCTTGCTCAAATTCTTTTCTTGCTGGTAGCTGGAATAGGGAAAAGATAATTAGTGATTGATTAAACAGGCTGCTACACTCGATCACTCACCATCATTGTCTGCATATGACTGAAGTATACTGGATGGACCCTTGTTGTGGGAGACCGAACTCACCTCTGCACATTCTTCAGACTGCAAACTTCTTCAGTGATGCATAATTAATTAGCTGAAAAACAGAAAATGCATGTGAAATCCATCCTGCTATTCAGCGGGAATCATGCTACTTTCCCACCTGTCGCATCACTTAATTCCACCCAAGGTTTTAATTTGCCTTGCACTTCCTGGGTAAGTACCACCGAATTGTCCAGTAGAGTCAGAGATTTCTATGGAAGGTCTCGGGTGCAGGGAATTGTCTGTTGGAAATTCAAACTTCCTGGATAATTCCCATGTAGACCTGTGTGTCAGGATTTCCACAGGTACCAAACATGCATCTTCTGTCATAAGTCTTAGAGACCAGAGGAGATCAGAAGATTTGGTGCTCAAGGGTTTCTATCTTGTAATATATTTTGCTACTGCCTTTACAAAGAGAGAAAATGCATTTGTCTCCATCTCCACCTGTCAATCTGTAGACTTATCCACAACTCAAAGAAATTGCAGACATTTTTTTAATCAGCAATCTGTCTTCTGGCAGCACCAGGAACTTAGTGATAGTCTCCATTTCAGGCCTGGATTAAAAGGAAACATAACATAGCCAAAACAGTTTTTTATTTGCCATATTTATATTTTAACATTAATATATGATGAAATATGTAGATATATTCTGTTACCCAGGACAGAAATTGTGAACATGAAATTAAACAAAGGATTGGAATGACCAAAGATGCATTTCAAAAAAATAAACATGATTATAATTAACACAAAATTAGTCATGAAAACAAAGCTCAAAATCTTGTTCTGCTACATAACACCAGCTTTGACATAGGAAGCGAGTGTTGGACAACGAGTGAAGCAATGTAGAGAAGAATTGAAATTGTGGAGTTGTGGTTTTATTTTTGAAAGAAATAATGAAGAGATTATGGACAAGTCACACTAACCATGAAGAGTAAAATTTGAGACCGAAAGAACTCTGTTGACCAAAATCAAGAAAAGATGATTGGAATTTCTTGGCTTTGTAATCAAGTCATAATTTAGGAAGTCTATCAGAAAGATCAGTAGTAAAAGAGATTGAGATCAATGAAGAATGATCTATTTAGAAGCCTTATAAGCTGTATCATCAATGTGGATGATCCATACCTCTAGTGCAAAACTAACAAAGGCGATCCATGGTCGCCAATGCTCTTGTAGTGCATGATGATGAAGAGAGAGAGACTGTTTGAGGGTTCTTGCAAATATGGAACAAATAAGTATTAGCTATTCTTTTGATCCCAGAGCATTTTTGTGACTCTACTCATCTATAATAATCCTTCTTCATTTATCCTTCTTTGCATGATATGAGCACTTCTAAAAGCTGACAAAGTTATTTCTATTTGTTTACCTCTTTAAGAATGAGCAGTTGCATTCCATATTTCCTTTTTTTAAAGTTCCAAATGCATGAAATCATTGAAAGTGAGTCGGTGGCCTATTTTACATCTCTGGATTTATGTTGTCTCAGATTTCATTAGAACAATCTTTTCAGTAAAAATGTGACTTTAATAGATTTAATTCTACTTTCCTCACTAAAAAAAACTTTTGTATTTACATTAGTGGCCTGAACGCGTTTATTACTGTGACATTGGTGTTACAGCCCTGGAGTTCTCTGCAGATAGCCCCAATCTGCTGGCAGTGGGCCACTATGATGGAACTGTGGCAATCTACAATATACGCAACCCTGAAAATGGGCTAGTTCTGGACAGTAGGTGAGATCATTGGATGATCATTGACATTATTTTAGCATAGTACCAGCCATGTTGCATTACTTCTTGTGGAAATTGAGACTAATTTGCGGATAGTGATGAGGACTATCAGAGGGTACAGCAGGACATAGATTGCTGGAGACTTGGGTGGAGAGATGGCAGATGGAGTTAATCCGGACAAATGTAAGGTAATGCATTTTGGAAGGTCGAATAAAGATAGAAAATATGCAATAAATGGCAGAACCCTTAAGAATATTGATAGGCGAAGAGATCTGGGTGTATAGGTACACAGGTCACTGAATGTAGCAATACAGGAGGAGAAGGTAGTCAAGAAGGCACACAGCATGCTTGTCTTCATTGGCCACGGCATTATGTTTAAAAATTGGCGAGTCATATTGCAGCTATATAGAACCTTAGTTAGGCTGCACTTGGAATATGCTGTTCAATTCTGGTCGCCACACTATCAGAAGGCTGTGGAGACTTTGGAGAGGGTACAGAAAAGATTTACCAGGATATTGCCTGGTGTGGAGGGCATTAGCTATGAGGAGAGATTGGAGAAAATTGGTTTGTTCTCACTGGATCAACGGAAGCTGAGGGGTGACCTAAGAAAAGTCTACAAGATTTTGGAGGCATGGACTGAATGGATAGAAGCTTTTTCCCAGGGTGGAAGAGTCGATTACTAGGAGGCATAGGTTTAAAGGAGATGTACGAGGCAAGTCTTTTACAACAGAGGATGGTGGGTGCCTGGAACTCGTTGCCAGCAGAGGAAGTGGAAGTAGATGCAATAGTGACTTTTAAGGGGTGTCATGACAAATACGTGAATAGGATAGAAATAGAGGGATATGGTCCCCAGAAGAGTAGGGAATTTTAGTTTAGTCGGGCAGCATGATTGGTGCAGGCTTGGAGGACCAAAGGGCCTGTTCCTGTGCTGTAATTTTCTCTGTTCTCAACACAATCACCTATTAGACATAAGCAATAGGAGCAGGAGTAGACCATATATCCTCTCAAGCCTGCTTCACCATTCAGTATGATTATGGCTGAACTTCTGCCTCAATTCTACTTTCACACACACTCCCCATTTTGCTTGATTCCCTGAGAGACCAAAAATATGTCTTAGGTCAGCCTTGAATAAACTCATCCTTAATCCTCTTTGTCTATATTAATGAAGATTAAAAGTAGCTGGAACCCCATCAATACTCCCTGTGGCATTCTTCGAGTCAATCTGTCAATTTGCAAATACCCTGTTTATTCCTATTTTGCTCCTCTCTGTTAACCAATCTTCCATTCATGCCAGTGTGCTATCCACAGTGCCATCATCCCTTCCCTTCAATATTAACCTTTTATGTGGCACTTTATCGAGTGCCTTTTGGAAATCAAAGTATATTAAAAATATGGCTTCTCATTATCCACCCTAGTATTAAGACCTCAAAAATCACTTATAAATTTGCCAAACACAATTTATCTTTCACAAAGCTATGTTGCCTCTATCTGATCATACTATGATCTTCTTAAGCATATTGCTAAGATTTTTTTAATAATAGATTCTGACATTTTCCCAACACCTGTCCCGACTCTTATTAACTTGTTAGTTATCTTTTATTTCTCTGATGGAATTTGTGTCTTCTACTGTGAATGCAGACGCAAAATATTTGTTCAACATCTCTGCCATTTCCTCATTCTCATGATAATATTCATGTTTCTGCTTCTATGAGTTGAACATTTACTTTAGCTACTCTCATTTTCATATATTTCTAAGAGCGTTTATTTATATTCCTGGTTTACTTATTCTTATTTTAATGGTATATGGTATCACTACAATTCAGGAACCTATAGACTATTCCCACCAGTATTTACTGAGCCATGTTAGTCCTAATTTCCACACTTTTTGAATCTTTGTCCTGGTATTCTGAGCCAAGATCTTTTCTTGCTGTTTTCCTTGTGGCATTCTTTATTAACAGGATTATTCTTCCCCCTTTTTCATCTGTCAGACTTTATTGAAATATTGTGAACTCTGGAATATTTATTTTTCCAACCTTAGTCATATTGCAATATGGATGGGATTTTCTGGCCTTTTTGAAGATGGCTTATAAGGGTGAGGGGGAGGGAGACGTGAAGTATTGTTGCGGGGGGGCAGGTGGGGGTGTGAACTTGGCAGGTTACTGATTTTATGAAGGGTGATGGCATGCCTGGTAGGAATTCAAAACTGAAATCAAGGTACTTGGTCAGGATGTTACTGGTCTAATCCAACTTTGCACAAAGTGTAGAGAGCCGTAGGGCATCAGAGTCATAGCAGGTACAGTAGGGAATCAATCAAGTGGGGCGGGGGGGGGGCGGTGCAGGTCAGTGCTGGAGTCAGCAGACATCAAGGTGAGGCAACATTCCTTCACAGCAAGACTGGAGAAACACAGCCACAATATATTGCAGCTTGAGGGGAGTTCAGGTGCCGGAGCTTTGGGCTGAAACTCAGTTGAGCCACCTGGCTCCTTACTTGAGGACAATGAAAATGAACTCAGTAGGAGTGGATGGGTGGTTGGAAGAATGGCCCTAGAGACCAGGAGTACCCACCTGCCATTGGCATTGTCCACTGGGGAGCAAGCCCTTCAGCAAGGAACACCTGAAAGGAAGGGAGATGAAGTCACAGGGATCTCTACACTTGCAACCTTAAAGCCAGCTGCAGAGGCAGCCTCTGGGTGGTTAAGCGGGAGATGGATGGAAGCAGAACCACGAGCAGGCTCTTATAACAAGGACGTACAGTCAGAGATGTACTTCTTCTAGTTGTCAAAGTGGAGTGTTGCACCTCTCCTGAGAGGCTGTCACAGATCCTTGCGCAACAATGACAGCTGAACTGAGCCTTATTGACGATGCCAGTGCTGAGGAAGGCCCTTAACTTATATGCCTCTAGTATATTCCAAGATTCCAATTGATACATTTTTGGCATTTCTTGATCAGTGTCATATCACTGTATCAATGTTGTTTTCAAGAGGACCAACAAATACACCCATTTTCACAGGCAGGTAGTCAGAGAGAGACATAGGATTCCCCCAGGTGCAAGTTGTGATTCACTAAAGACATTTTGTAAAATAAGCCTGCTACATTAGATTATCTCCAGCAAAACATGCATACCTGTTTAGATTCAGGAAGACAAATCCAAGTTTAATATTGATTACATTAATCTTTCAGGCTCAGAATGAAAATGTCCATTGGGCGATTTTATTTAATTGCATTTCGATTCCAGTCTGCAAATACTGACAAACTAATATCCTAATGAAATATTTGATATAATACTTTCAGATAGATGTCCCAAAATTACAATTTTTAATTTGAGAATTTGCATTGTGACCTCTTTAACCATTTACAGTAATGATCCAAATAAACATATTGGCCCCGTCTGGCAACTGAAGTGGACTGCACAGGACAGAAACTCAAAAGGAGATGAAAAGGAGGGGACCTTGATCTCCATTGCTGCAGATGGCAGGGTTGCCAAATGGACTCTTGCAAAAGGACTGGAATCATCAGGTAGGTGTGTGGCTGCTAGAGCATTTAACAACTGTTTAATTTACCACAACTAAGCAACTATAAAAGGACATCTAACTGATAGCCTGATGATTCAGCCAGTTAAATACAGGCCTTCAGTTTTAGATCAAATCTATATTCCATACAGTTTATTACAACATGTTATGTGCTCAAATTGCCTCGGTGTTTCTAGGTTGATGAAGGGGAAATCAATCACCATTCCTAATCACTGTCAAGTAGCCCTGACTATAAAGTGCCTACATACAAAAAGCAAAAGGAAAGACTAGGCATGGTTCTAAAGAATAAGTTAAGCATTCATTATAGATTGACACCTGAACAATTTTCCATTGATCGAGGTACTAGTACCTTAGCACAGTGGCAAGTGGTTAGCACTGCTGCCTCACAGCGCCAGAGACGCGGGTTTGATTTGTGGCTTGGGTCACTTTCTGTGTGGAGTCTGCACGTTCTGCCCGTGTCTACATGGGTTTCCTCTGGGTGCCCTAGTTTCCTCCCTCAGTCTGAAAGACATGCTGGTTCAGTGGAATGGCAATGATAAATTCTCTCTGTGTACCTGAACGGCGCCAGAGTGTGGTGACTCAGGGATTTTCACAGTAACTTCATTCCAATGTTAATGTAAGCCTACTTGTGACTAATAAATAAACTTTAACTTTAGTAGTGGCGAAATCTCTGGATCTGAGAAAAATATCCCCTACCAATTTACTATCTACTCTCCCTCCTGTCCTGAAGTCTGTAACAGTACAATGGAACTAAGAATCAAGAACTCCAATTTATAGAATGTGTTGCCATCACTGTTTGCATAGTCCTAAATCTCAGTTGTGCAGTTTTGTACTTTCAGGCTTGAATTATTCTGCAAATTTACCTGAAATGCCTATGTATAGAGGTTTCATAGCTCTCAGATTTTAAGTGCTTGATTGTCCTGCGACTCATAGTTACCTTTACCTTGATGGGCTGCAAATTGGCATAGAGTGGGAATGAATGTTATTTTTTTAAATAGTTTTGAGCAATGTTGGGTTTTTCTATAAGAAAGGTTGTGTATCTATGTGCGTGTTTAAATGATTTAATTAAGCTGGGGAAAATTTAGTGGAAAAGCAAAATATTGCAGATGCTGAAAGTGAAAGAAGAACAGAGGATGCTGGCAAAACTCAACAGGCCTGGCAGGATTTGTAAGAAGAGAAAGCAGAGTCCTTTGGCTCTTCATTAGAACTAAAGGTGGGAAAATGTGTTGGAGCTATGAAAGAGTTGGATGCAGACAGCCGGCAGGGGATTTGCATTGAGGCAATACATGTAAGGGATATTTATGAAAAGAGTTTTAAGATGGAGAAGAATGGTCTTCCAACTTGTGCCTGGCTTCACTGAAGCATTACAGAAGGCCCAGGACACAGATGTGGTGAGTATGAGTGACTGTTTTGTGGATCACCTTTGTTCAATCCTTAAAGAAGGCCCCAACCTTACCATTTTAACTTAGCACCTTCCTCTCATGCCTACATGTTCATCCTTGGTCTTCCTGCAGTGCTCCAGTGAAACCTGGCACAACCTGGAGGAGCAGCATCTCATCTTCCGGTTGGGCATGTTGCAGCCCTCAGGACTCAATGCTGAGATCAGCAGCTTTAGATTGTGACCTTACTCCTCCGTCCAAAACCCCTTTTTTGAATATCTCATACATGTATTGTTTCAATGTAAACATCCATTTTCCCCCTCCAAAGCAGACCTCCTGTCTTTTGTTTTTAAAGTTGCTACCTTTTGTTGCAATTTCTCACATTCCCCCTCCCTTTGGTTCTGATGAAGAATTAAATGACTCAAAATGTGAACTCTACTTTCTCTCCTTACGGATGCCGCCAGATTGGCTGAGTTTCTCCAGCACTTTTTCTGTTCTTGTTTATGAAAGGTTAAAGGAGAACGTTTGTCCTGAAGAGTTGAGGCTTGAAAGGAGTGAAAATCCGGAATGCATACATTTGTAACAAAGCTACAGTCAATGGTCTTGTAAGTAAATAATTAAAGTTTAAAAATTTGTATTAGGAGTTCGAAGGGGGTTTAATTTTTTTTTTACCTGTTAAATTTCAAAGGGGAGCTAAGTCCCTGTACAGCTTGCAACAGTTCCATCAATAAACAAGAGAAGGGTATTAAATTGTAGTTGATCCCAAAAGTGTGAACAGTAAGAAAAGACTTGTATGTTTTGTATCAGGAAGATTTGTATGTTTTGGAAAAATTAAGTTTAAAGAAGAATTGAGAACAATGATGGCGTGAACCCTGCCCACTTAGTTTTTGTTTTCTTCCGAGAGGCTTCAGATCTGTACTAAAATCTCATCTGTATAGCTGGTGAGCTGCACGCTGGTTTTCATTTTGAGCCTGACACTTCAAAAAAAAGGAAAAATTCACCCCTTGTGTACAGTTTTGGTCTTATTATTTAAGAAAGGATGCTAATGCATTGGAGGTGGTTCAGAGGAACTTTGTGATTTTCGGAGGAAAGGTTAGACCAACTGGGCTTGTTTCCACTGGAGTTTAAAAAGAGCGGTGACTTTATTGAAATATATAAGGGCTCGAATTATCTTGACAATGTGAATGTGGAAAGGATGTTTCCTCTTGTGGATGAGTCCAAAACTAGGGGGCACCGTTTCCAAATCGCGAGTCGCTCTTTTGGGACAGAGGTGAGGAGAAATATTTTCTTTCAAAGGATTATGCAACTTTGTAATTCGCTGATGGTGATGGAGGTGGGGTTATTGAATATTTTTAAGGCAGAAGTAGATAGATTCTTGTTAGGCAAGGGAATCACAGGTTATCAGGGGTAGATGGGAACCTAGAACATGTAACAGAAACAAATCAACCATGATCTTATTGTTTGGTGGAGCAGGCTCAAGAGGCTGAATGGGCTACTTCTGTTTTTACTTCATACGGTTGTATGGTTTGTCTTGTTTTAAGAGAGCTTTTTCAAGTAATACCATACAACTGAGTTGCTTGCTTAGCAATTTCAGAGGGCAACTAAGAGTCAACAATATTAATGTATTTCTGCATTCACATACAAGTTGGGCCATTTAAAAAATGCCAGATTTCTTTCTGTAAAAGATCTTATGACCCAGATTGGATTTTACAACAATCTGACACTTTCATGGGCACTATAACTGAAACAAACTGTTTATTAAATGGATTTAAATTCTCCACCTGCATGTAAACATTTGAATTCATGTTTCCTGAACAGTAGCCCAGGCCTCTGGTTTATTGGTCCAATAACATAATCATGATGCTACCCTTCCCTGATAATTTAATATTCCTTTTGTTGTACAGATTTAATGAGATTAAAACGAACAGGAGTACAGACATCCAAGAAAGTAACATCTGATAAAGAAAAGAAGAGTGAAGCCTTCATTTCTCGCCAAGCACCAGGAATGTGTTTTTCCTTCCACCAAAAGGTATATTTAATGAAATCCATTTTTGTGTTGCCCATTGCCCTGAGCTATTCTTTTTGGTTTCTTGAGGACTTTTATTAGATATTACTCTTCAAGACTGCAAATTTTGAATTTTCATTTTCCTATTTCATTCGTTAAGGAAATTGACTACAATTCTGGTCCCTTATCACTGTTCATTGAATCCCACTGCAAACTGAGTGTGTCTAGATATTGGGGCAAGGTCAGAAAAAAACTTCAGCTCTTATTTTTCGTGCAGAAAGAGGCCATTAAGTCTGCACTGATTCTCTGAAAAAGCATCCTACCCAGGCTCTCTCCTCTGCCTATCCCCACAATTCACCTACCCTACAAATCTTTGGACACTAAGGGATAATTTACCATGGCCAATTCACCTAACCTGCATAATTTTGGACTGTGGGAGAATGTGCAAATATCCACGCAGTCACCCAAGGCCAGAATTGAACCCAGGTCCCTGGCATTGTGAGGCAGCAGTGCTAACCACTATGTCACCTTGCTGCCCACACATGAAAGATATAACGCAAGAGTTTAAAGGAATAAAAACCTCAAGAAAGAGGCAATGCTGGAGCTCAGAGGAGATAATAAGCTCTCAAGCAAGAGGCAGTGCCAGTCTCAGCGTAGGCAATACTGAGAAACCCCAGAGAGGGGGAGGACCAGAAGGAGGGCAACGAAAGATCCCAGCAGGGCAACAAAAGACCCTTGAAGGAGAGTACTGATGGGCACCAGAAGGAGGGTGAAGGAGCACCATAAATGATTAAATGAAAGGCTGTAGCAACAAGGCCCAGTTGTGCCCATCTTTTTGTATTGTAATGAGAAGTTCTTTGGAAGTTTTAGCAATAAACTACAAGCAAACAATAAAACTTAACCAATCTTAAAGTAAGACAAGCCATAGAAAAAGAAGAGTGAAGAAAAAAATTTGGGTAAACTTAACTGAGAACTGTAGAAAATGAAGTAAATTTTTGTGACCCCTAATCTATTGATTGAAGTGATAGATGCTATATCAAAGCTAAGAAAAAAAAACAAGCATTCTGAATAAGATGGAAGTAGTTAGAAATTCTAGTAGGGCCAGTAAGAAACAGTACAACATTTACCAGCAAGCAGGGAAGGAATTGGAGTTAGAGTGTGAAGAAAAAAGGTGAAAACAATTGAGAGAAAAAGCCACAAGCAGAACTCAACGACAGAGATCATAGCATGGAACTCGAGAAGGACCAAGGAAATACCATATAATGGATGCTATCAGTTTCATGGTCAGTGAGAGAACTGCTTGTCTCAGAGTGAAGCACCTTAAGATTTTGATCCATGGCACTTGTGTACGATATCTTGTATCATTTACTGCAAGACCATACTGTTGAAGCAAAAATTGGACCAGGGCCACTGTTGGGAAATCTCCAGAGATCCAATTGAATGATTGAACTACCAGTCATGTGGAAAACACAAATGAGCTGGAGAAATTGACATTCTGCAGAGAGGCGGAAGGTGCTGTACTACTCAGGTCCAAACAGAAGATTGCTTGATGCAAAAGACGAAAGGAAGAGTTTGGAAAATTAAGCCACTCAACTGAAGAAGATGTACTGGAGAGAACCAGGCAAAGCAGCAATTCAGGCAGAGAAAGAAACAGATTACATGCCAGAATAAGATTGCTGAAATAAAAACAGAAAATTCTGGAAAATCTTAGCAGGTCTGACAGCGCCCATGGAAAGAAAATAGAGCCAATGTTTCAAGTCAGGATGACCCTTTGTCAGGATGCAAACACATATCAAGCCAAAATGGAAGAGATTTGAAGAGATGGCTGAAGCTCAGACATGACTTTTTTTAAAGGTTTTAGCAGAGGGGAAAGAGGTCAGGACAACATTTGACTACCAAAGTACAATGTCCTGCCACATCAAGAGTTGGAGGGAGATGTACAAAAGGTGTGGTCAGTGAAACAGGGTATTTCAGAGGGGATAAAGGACTAGCAAGAATTGCAGACATAAGGTGGGAAAAGCCATGGAGAAACTTGTACATGAAAACAACAATTCTGAAGATAATTCATTGAGGATTGAAGCCAATGTCAGTCAACAAAGGGAGTAATGGCATGAGGGGCTAATGGATAAATGTCACAGCACGTGTTGCAGATTTTGGACAAATTGGAATTATAGAAGGATGGAGGCTGGAAGAAAAGCATCAGAATAGCTGAGTCTAAAAGTGACAGAGAGTTTCAACAAAGATGGGCTGAGGTCGAAATGGTAGCAGGCATTTTCATGGGGCTGGAAGTAAGTGGCCTCCACAGTTGTTAATTCAGGACACTTTCACTATCCAGGACAATTTCAGCCTCAGCAATCCCTCAAAACTGACAGATTTTATCTATGCTTCGAAGCTAATGCACATGTACGTATTGAATAATTTATTTTAATCTGGGCAATAATCTGGTTTAAAACAAATTAACAGACAAACTTGAAATTAGACTCTGTTTTGAACATTATTGATATGTATCAATTAAAGATGAACAGTCATCTTTGCATCAACTTTTTGTTATAGCCACATGGGGAGGGGTAAGTATGATGAGTCCTTTGTCCTATATTCCAAGTGTGACCATAATAAGTTTCCTTGTGATTTAGTAAAAAAAAAGTTTTGCTCATTGTCTGTGTTTGACCATTTACATACTGATTACAAAAACAAGTCTGACAGGCTTTCTTGAGATTCAAAACAAAAGTTTATTTTAATTGAATTAAAGATGATAGAGATAGCAAAATATTAAAAAAGATAAATCCGCACTTCTCGAACTTTTGTGACGCACAGTCACATACACAAGCATGTAAAATTTACAAGTTATTTTGTGGGCAGTTACTTTCTTAGCTAGTTCAATGATGAAAATTAAAATATAACTTGCAGGTTTACAGTTTGAGTCATTGGCTGGTTTAGTGGCTTTTTCCAAGTTCAGTTAGATTCCAGGAGTGGAGCCTGTGTAACTTTATTTCAGTAACTTTTAATTCATAATCTGTTTCTTCCAAAACTTGATGATTTTTGTGCAATGAAAAATTCACTATTTCTGGGCTGTATTTCAGTCACATGACCTCCATCTCCCCATAATAATTTCTGAAGGTATTTGTTTCTCTGATGTTTGAGCTGTGACAGTGCTTTTGCATCATGGGCGGGTGTCAACGGATCAGTGCTGGGACCTCAACTGTTTACAATTTATATAAATGACTTGGATGAAGGGATCAAAGGATGGTTTCCAAATTTCCCGATGACACAGATAAGAAAGTAAGTAGTGAAGAGGACATAAGGAGGTTCCAAAAAAAAATGGATACTTTACTTGAGTGGGCAAAGAACTGGCAACTGGAATATAATGTGGGAAAATGTGAAACTACCCATTTTGGCAAGAAGAATAAAGAAAAGCATATTATCTAAATGGTGAAAAATTGCAGACCTCAGATACCAAAGAATCTCTTCACACTCTTGAGTATCTACCTCTCTTTCCCTTATAAGGGGGGGAGGGGGTTCTGAGCAGAGGCTAAGTGATTCCATGCAAGAAAGGAAAGTGCCATTTCAAGGTTGAGATATCTGCTTTTGACAACTTTGCAGAGATCTGATTACAGCAAGCTACCTGTTCAACCTCTCAAACATTGATTTTGCATGGCCTATAGAGAAAAGTTAAAAGATAAAAATTAACAGTGCATCAAAAATTCTTTAATGTCAACCCAATTTTGCTAGGTTAGCTATGCAACATATAGCTCTGTAAATTGTATTTCACTTCATTATGTGACTCTTGAACTTGATGATTTGATTCATGGCAGGAACCTTTTATTTACCTGGCTGGCACAGAAGAGGGTTATATTCATAAATGTTCACGCGCCTATAATGAACAGTTCCTAGAAACCTATGGAGTCCACAAGGTATGCAACATTTGAAATACAAACTTCAACTTAGCTCTACTAATGATTTAATTAATAAAGAGATAGAAACATAGAAAATTGGTGCAGGAGGAGGGTATTCAGCTATTCAACCTTGCTCAGCCATTCATTATGGTCATGGCTGATCATTCAACTCAATAGCCTGATCCTGCCTTCACCTCATATCCTTTGCTTCCCTTCACCTTAAGTGATATATCTAACTACTTGGAAACATAAAATATTTTGACCACTCTCTGAGTGAAGAAATTTCTCCTCTCTCTGTCCTAAAAGGTCTTGGACAACCCCATCATTGGGAATATCTTTCTTGCATTTACCATGTCTAGTCCTGTTAGAATTTTATAGGTTTCTATGAGATCCCTCCCTCATTCTTCTGAACTCTAGCAAATATAATCCTAACTGACTCAATTTCTCCTCATACATCAGTCCTGCCATCCCAGGAATCAGTCTGGTAAACCTTCTCTGCACTCTCTCTCGAGCAAGAACATTCTTGTGCAGGTAAAGAAACCAAAACTGCACACAAGATTCTAGGTGTGGTCTCACCAAGGCCCTATATAATTGCATCAAAACACCCCTGCTCCAGTACTCGAATCCTCTCATTTTGAAGGCCAACATACCATTTGTCTTTTTTACTGCCTGCTGTGATTAGTGTATGAAGACACCCAGGTCTTGTTGCACATTTCCGTCTCCTTATACACTGTTTACATGGTCCCAGCTCTGCTTACAGTGCTAACCAAAAAAGGTGGCAGGAGTGCTATGCTTTGTATCTCAAAAAGAAAGTTTAGGTCATACATTCCCAGACCAACTCCCACCACCCCAATATGCAGCTGGAATTTGGCCTTTTCGCTAAGATCAAATGGAGGATCAAGTGTCAGATCAGGTGTAATACATGTTCTTGTCAGCTTCTTTTTAGTATGTATCTTTTATGGGGACCATGGATTTAGTTTGATTTGAATTGATTTTGGAGCAAGCAAAGGGATGGATTAAGGGCCCCGTCCACTCTGCCCACCTGCTTTGTAACTCTGAGAAAGGAATAAAATTACAAAAGCCACAACTGGAATTCCGTTTTGTCACATTTATCTGAATGCTGACTGATGGCTAACGGATTTTATATTCTGAAGGCAATCAATTTAGTCAGAACAGGCAGGAAGTGTATGAACATCATTCCAATGAGGCCTGATAGTTTAATGTGGCCTCATACTAGGGTAGGAGACAGCAACTGAGCATAACTGAAACCAACAGTAGCCAACTGGAAACAGGCTGCTATTCACTAGTATTGCCAGCAGGATTTTTTGCAGATATTTCTGTTCTGCTATTAATACTGGATGGTCTTTGCCATATGGTTTATTTGGAATTCCGTGTAAATGACAATAATATCCAAATTCCACTTCTATATGAACAGCAGCAAATGAATTTATGGCAAGGTTTCCCATAAGATCCCAGTGCAGAAGGAGCCATTCAGCTCTTCAAGTCTGCACCAACACTCCAAAAGAGCACCTTAACAAGGCTCACCACCGCTCGCGCGCCCCCCCCCCCGCCCCCCCAAATGTAACTCCATGTATTTACCATGGCTAATTCACCTAACCTACTTGGACATAATGGGGCAATTTAACATGGCCAAACCACTTAACCTGCACACCTTTGGACTGTAGGAGGAAACGAGAGCACCCGGAGGAAACCAAACATGGGGACAATGTGCAAACTCCACACAGACACTGAAGGCCGGACTTGAACCTGGGTCCCTGGCACTGCGAGGCAGCAGTACCAACCACTGTGCTGTCCACAAACAGAAAGAGGGATTTCATCAATCTCCCACCAGAACTCCTAAAGAGATTGATAGAACCCTGAGGAAAATGGTGCAAATATCCATTTTCAGTCACTTAAGCTATTTCCATGTAGTTTTATCTGTTCTCTCGTCAGAGTTGCAAAGGGAGATCAGTTGTGAATATCAAATTCTATTTTTTTCTGAAACTGAAGTGCTATTAATTGCCAGATTGATATTCTGATTGTTATCATAGCTACATCGCAAAGTGAAGTGTAATTGCTGTAATTACCACATCTATTTCCTATTGACTAGTTCTGCATCAAAAAACCTGATAGAACAATCAACAATGTTCTAGTTAACGATGCTAAAAACCTATAATGCAGAAAGACAATATAATAAATTATGTGTACAACAACAGGCAAATCATTCTATGGCTCATTGGGTATATAGTCCTGTGCTCCCAGAACTGGGCCATATAAATTAAGAGGGCCTTGGGCTAAGAGCACATATGACTATAAGCTCACCCAGGAAACATTACAATTGATCTTAACATTGTTAGGCAAATGAGAAAAAAATTGTCGTGGATCATGTCCTAATTGTTGTTCAGTAAAGCTTTACAATCAGTCGCTCTAGGTGGATATTAGGCAAGGACTAGATTGTGATGCTTTCACAGTCAAAAGCCTTCTGAAACTTGTTATCTAGGTTCACATATAAAAAAATTATTAACAATTACCTAATGGGAGTTATTGCCTCCAGGAATAGGGTGATAAGAAGAAAATTCAACTTTCAAAGATTATAGCTTCTTCATTCCTTCAATTCTTCTTAAATTCACTGATGCTGTTTCTCAGTTGGGAGAGAAGGAAATTGCGCATAAGCACATTTCTCAAATGTAGAAAAAGCTGAATAACAATACATTAGGAAGACCTCACTTTGGAGTCATCAAATTATGAGACTGCTGATCATAGTTCATAGGCAGCATTGCCTTTGATTTGATTTATTTTTGTCACATGTATGAGTATACAGTGAAAAATATTGTTCCTTGTGCACTATACAATGTATACTCTTCATAGAGAAGGAAAGGAAAGAGTGCAGAATGCAGTGTTACAGTCATAGCTAGGGTATAGAGGAAGGTCTCCAGAGTCCTAAGGATTGCCAAATCTGTAAGATATTGAATTAACTCATTATTAAAGAGTGTAAAAGATTTAGAATTAAGTTTTAGAAGCATTGAATAAGAGTAAAAAATTGAATTAAAAGGTATGCTGAGCACAGCTTGCAAGAAGTCGCCTAGCTCCAGCGCCATCTTGTGAATAACTCACTGAATTCATTTCAGTAAATGAAATATGACCTATTTTCATGGGAAATCTGGATGAAGAGCCAAAGCTTGTACTACAGGACCAACCAAGGATGAAAAAATAGCAGATAGGAATCAATTGGTTGGTATTAATAGTCTTAATTTTAGAAATCTTTAAATTATAAAAGGAAAGGACAGGGAAGTAAGAAACTGCACATTTTTAAAATCCTGGAAACAACACAATTGGAACTAAAAATTATGTAATGAATCCAGATTTGAATATGGAAGTGGAGAAAGAAGAAAGAGTGATTAGGATGATGTTTTTATAAACCTGAAGAGGAAAATGGGTAGAATACTCAGACAAATAATCAACATCAATATGTCAAGTTTATTAACTAGTTTTCATGATGTGTAAGACTGTCTGTTTTATATTTCTATTCAAGGGGCCAGTATATAAAGTAGCATGGTCACCATTTTCTTCCGAAACTTTTCTGAGTTGCTCTGCTGATTGGTCCATTCATATGTGGAGTCAGGAAGTCCTGAAACCAGTTCTCCGCTTTTCTTCGACTATTACAAAGGCTGTGCATGACATCATGTGGTCACCAAAGACTGCCACTGTGTTTGGAGCAGTGAATGAGGACAGAGTGGAAATCTGGGACCTTGCTGTTAGCATGTCAGTATTTATCTTGCCTATTCAAATATTGTTGATTAAGAGTTGCTGTTAATCTTGGAAACATATGTTTCTCAGTTGATGAAGGTGGCTTCTGGTATCTTTACAAAGACAGCCCATCTAGAAGGTCTTAGTTTTGATATTTGGTCTGTGCTGAGTTAATTAACCCACCCAAGAAAGCATTTGAAGTTCTGCAATTAGTCTTAGCTGCCATTTGACTAGGGCACATTGGGGCATGGGAAGGCAGGAAGATAGTTTAAATCCACCAGAAATACCATTTTTGACCAAATAATTTCTTTAATACAGATAGGGGAAGAAAGAGAATTTGATATTCCCAATTATCCCACTTTCTGCCTGCAATTAGTGTGATTTTTTTTAAGGTGATATATGTCTGTATTTTTAAATCCCCATCAGTTTTACCACCACCATTAGTACCAGCAGAGTAAAGATGGAATGCACTTCGACAAGTACTAACCCCAAAGAATTAACAGTTTGCATATCATTGTGACTCCAGTGAAGCAGGAAACATCTTCACATTCTTAAATTGTAGCTCTGATAAATTCAAATGACTAGCAGGTAGGATACCAGGATTACTTTGAAGATAAGGATGTTCAGTGGGTCATGAAGTTATGCACTCACAATTATTGTATTAGAAGATCAACTTTCCTTACAAATGAACATGGAGCTTTGGAAAGGGGGTGGAAGGCTTTTAAAAACCTCCCAGCCTGATGGTTCTTAAAAGGCAAAGGTGGTATAGCCTTTCTCTTAAGGTGCTGCCTCGCCAGTGTTACTCTGCAGACTGCCATCAGATCCCTTTGGAAACTTGGAATAAAAGGATTTCAGTATCAGATAACCAGTTTCAGACTCATGGCCAACAGGCATTGGTATATAAGAGTAAGTAGGTGGTGGTCTTTCACATTAAACTTGTAGATAGCTGACCTCATCAACTTCCCTTTGTTGCATTGCAAATCTGGAGACATGAAGTCTAGCTATCCATTGGCTTGCTGTTTGAAGTAAGTTTTGAATAATGCAGTTGTGAATTCCAAAAAAGGAGTGCTGTCTCAGCATGTTTATTCAAGGAGAAGACCTCCTATCGATTATGGTTCAATTTACAACTTTCCTGAAGCTTGATAGACTGAGTTGAACCTGAATCTCTGGCTGCCATCTTAACAGTTAATCAGTGTCCAATTTTAAATGAAGAACACCAATTCTACAAGCTTCCATATGAGCACAGTCCATGTTTAAAAGACTTGACTGTATTGTCTGCCATCGTCAAAAACACTGTTAATTTTCGCTGCCTAGGATCACATAATAAATAGCCTTTGCTTAGGTGAATAACCTCCACGAGTTTCATGGGGAATTATTGATTGCTCTCTCTTTAGGGATTGTTGAGTATGAGTTCCCCTGGTTGTATGCAGTGGCAACCCAACTGGAACTCATTACCCCAACTGGAACTCATTACCTGAACCTTTCATAAGGCAGGCACATGACTGTACTGCAGTCCAGGTAGAGACTGGTGTATGTACACTATGGTAGTAGTTTTACTTTGCATTCTGTAATAAACTATATTCCTTTTCAGTGGGTCATCCTGACTCATTACATTGGCGACAGAAAACAAGATAAGTTTCCGACAATCTTGCCTTTCAATGAAGCCACTAAAATAGTGAGAGGAAAATATTGAAAATGCTACTATTTGGGAAATTGGAAGCTTATGATGCAGATGTGGAAGACTGCCCCCGTATTTTGATTTGATTTATTATTGTCACGTATTAATTAACAGTATTGTTTCTTGCACACTATAAAGGACAAGGCATACTGCTTATAGAAAAGGAAAGGAGAGAGTGCAGGATGTAGTGATACAGTCATAGCTAGAGTGTAGAGAAAGATCAATTTAATGTGGGGTAGGTCCATTCAAAAGTCAGGTAGCAGCAGGGAAGAAACTATTCTTGAGTTGGTTGGTACGTGACCTCAGACTTTTGTATCTTTTTCCCAACGAAAGAAGGTGGAAGAGAGGATGTCCGAGGTGTGTGGGGTCCTTACTTATGCTGGCTGCTTTGCCAAGGTAATGGAAAAGTAGACGGAATCAGTGGATGTGAGGCTGGTTTGCGTGATAGATCGGGTTACATCCATGACCTTTTGTAGTTTCTTGCAGTCTTGGGCAGAGCAGGAGCCATTTCAAACTGATACAACCAGAAAGAATGCTCTCTATAGTGCATCTGTAAAATTTAGTGACAGTCATCATAGAAATCATAGAAACCCTACAGTACAGAGAGAGGCCATTTGGCCCATCGAGTCTGCACCAACCACAACCCCACTCAGGCCCTATACCTATATCCCTACATGTTTTACACACAATTCCCTCTAATCTATACGTAGAACACTAAGGGGCTATTTAAGCATGGCCAATCAACCTAACCTGCACATCTTTGGACTGTGGGAGGAAACAGGAGCACCTGGAGGTAACCCACGCAGACACAAGGAGAATGTGCAAACCCCACACAGACAGTGACTCAAGCTGGGAATCGAACCCAGGTCCCTGGAGCTGTGAAGCAGCAGAACTAATCACTGTGCTACCGTGTAACTAACGTGCCAAATTTCCTTAACCTTCTGAGAAAATAGAGGCATTGGTGGACTTTCTTAATTATAGTGTCAGCATGGGGGGACCAGGATAGATTGTTGATGATTTGGACACTTAAAAACTTGAAGCTCTCGACCATTTCTACTTTGTCCTCATTGATGTAGATAGGGACATGTTCTCCACTACGCTTCCTGAAGTTGATGACAATCTCCTTCGTTTTGTTGACATTGAGGGAGAGATTCTTGTCACCACACCAGTTCATCAGATTCTCTATCTCATTCCTATTCACTCAAATCGAACTTGGCGACCCTGCTGGCATCCCTTCACACTCAGGCCTAGGACTGGGCTTACTGACGGGTAGTCCACGGCAAGAACTAGTGTGTGTATACCACGGTGGCGGTTTTACTTTGCATTGTGTAATAAACTATGTTCCTTTACAGTCAGGCTTCCTGAGTCATTACAATCAAGTACTGGAAAACTGCAAGTATCAGTGGAACCCTATTCTAGTAAAAGATTTCAGCCCATTCAGGAGAGGAGGGAAGAAATTGGAGAAGAAACAACCTGCAGTAGATAACATTTTACAATGTGATCAGGTTCTCACCTGATCCCAAGGGACCCTGACATATGAGGGAGTAACACGGAGGAAGATTCTTTTTGCTACAGGTCTGCTGGTGGAATGGCTTAAATTGCCACCTGGGCATCAAGAAATGTGGAAAGCACTGGCCTTAAACTACAACGGGAGGAGAGTACATTGATCACTCTGTGATCCATTGCTCTTACTGGGGAGGGACCTTTGGAATTTAAACTCAATTTTTTAGCCCTTGCATCACTAGATGTCAATAAAATGCTGCTAGTAGTAGTATCTACTGCAGTAATTTGAGCCAATCATAGTGAGTGAATAGTGATAAGTGCAAGGCAGTGAGGCTCCTAAACTGTGTGAATACAAAAAGGTGCCTCACATTGCAAGTAATAGAACATAGAACATTACAGCGCAGAACAGGCCCTTCGGCCCACGATGTTGCGCCGACCAGTTAAAAAACAATGACCCTCTAACCTAAACCAATCCCTTTTCATCCATAAACCTATCCACGGATCTCTTAAACGCCCCCAAACTAGGCGCATTTACAACTGCAGCAGGCAGGGCATTCCAATCCCTCACCACCCTCTGGGTAAAGAACCTACCCCTGACATCTGTCCTATAACTACCCCCCCTTAATTTAAAGCCATACCCCCTCATGCTAGCTTTCTCCATCCGAGGAAAAAGGCTATCACCATCCACCCTATCTAAACCTCTAATCATCTTGTATGTTTCAATAAGATCCCCTCTTAACCGCCTTCTTTCTAGCGAAAACAACCCCAAATCCCTCAGTCTCTCCTCATAGGACCTCTCCTCCATACCGGGCAACATCCTGGTAAACCTCCTCTGCACCCTCTCCAAAGCCTCCACATCCTTCCTATAACGTGGGGACCAGAACTGCACATAATACTCCAAGTGCGGCCGCACCAGAGTTGTGTACAGTTGCAACATGACGCTGCGACTCCTAAATTCAATCCCCCTACCAATAAACACCAAGACACCGTATGCCTTCTTAACAACCTTATCTACTTGATTCCCAACTTTCAGGGATCTATGTACACATACACCTAGATCCCTCTGTTCATCCACACTACTCAGAGTCCTCCCGTTAGCCCTATACTCGACACATCTGTTATTCCTACCAAAGTGAATTACCTCACACTTCTCCGCATTAAACTCCATCTGCCACCTCTCGGCCCGGCTCTGCAACCTATCTAAGTCTCTCTGCAAACTATGACACCCTTCCTCACAATCTACCACACCTCTGACTTTGGTGTCATCAGCAAATTTACTAATCCACCCAACTATACCCTCATCCAGATCATTAATAAAAATTACAAACAGCAGTGGCCCCAAAACAGACCCCTGAGGCACACCACTCGTAACTGAACTCCATGACGAATATTTACCATCAACCACCACCCTCTGTCTCCTATCTGCTAGCCAATTCCTGATCCAATTTCCTAGATTACCCTCAATCCCATACATCTGCATTTTCTGCAGAAGTCTACCATGGTGAACCTTATCAAACGCCTTACTAAAGTCCATATATACCACGTCAACTGCCTTACCCCCATCCACCTCTTTGGTCACTTTCTCAAAAAACTCAATAAGGTTAGTAAGGCACGACCTACCCGCTACAAAACCATGCTGACTATCTTCAATCAATTCATTACTCTCCAAATAACTATAAATCCTATCCCTAATAATTTTTTCTAAAACCTTGCCCACAACAGAAGTAAGACTCACTGGTCTATAATTCCCGGGGAAGTCTCTGTTCCCCTTCTTAAACAATGGGACAACATTCGCTATCCTCCGATCTTCCGGTACTATACCTGAGACCAACGATGACCTGAAGATCAGAGCCAGAGGCTCTGCAATCACCTCTCTTGCCTCCCAGAGAATCCTAGGGTAAATCCCGTCCGGACCAGGGGACTTATCTATTTTCAAACCCTCAAGAATATCCAGCACATCCCCCTTATCAACTGCAATACTGTCTAGTTTACACGCCTGCAACCCAGTGTTCTCCTCAGCTACATTCATGTCCCCCTGCGTGAACACCGAAGAGAAATATTGGTTCAATGTCTCTCCAATCTCTTCCGGTTCCACACACAACTTCCCTCTGCTGTCTGTAACTGGCCCTAATCTTGCCCTAACCAACCTTCTGTTCTTAACATACCTATAGAATGCCTTAGGATTCTCCTTAATCCTATCAGCCAAAGTCTTCTCATGTCCTCTTTTAGCCCTTCTTAACTCACTCTTCAACTCCCTCCTAGCCAATCTAAAGCTTTCTAGTGCACTACCTGAGCCCTCAAGTCTCATCCGAACATAAGCCTCCTTTTTCTTTTTAACCAACGAATCAACTTTTTTAGTGCACCACGGTTCCCTAGCTCTGCCAATTCCTCCTTGCCTGACAGGGACATACCTATCAAGGACTCGCAGTAGCTGCTCCTTGAAAAAACTCCACATTTCGGACGTTCCCAGTCCCTGTAGTGTCCTAGTCCAACCTATGCTTCCTAATTCTCTCCTAATAGCCTCATAATTACCCTTCCCCCAGCTAAAACTACTGACCCAAGGTTCATGCCTATCCCTTTCCATCACTAAGGTGAACGTAACCGAATTGTGGTCACTATCACCAAAATAAGAACATAAGAAATAGGAGCAGGAGTAGGCCATCCAGCCCTTCGAGCCTGCCCCGCCATTCAATAAGATCATGGCTGATCTGTTGTGGCTCAGTTCCACTTTCCCGCCCTCTCCCCATAACCCTTAATCCCCTCTCTTATCAAGAACCCATCAACCCGCTTCTTAAAAATATTTAGCGAGGCAGCCTCCACCACTTCAACGGGCAGAGAATTCCAGAGATTCACCACCCTTTGAGTGAAGAAGTTCCTCCTCAACTCCGTTCTAAACCGCCTCCCCTTTATCTTGAGGCTGTGCCCCCTAGTCCAACTTCCAAGTCTAGCATCTGGTCTGGCTCATTTCCCAGCACCAAATCCAATATAGCCTCACTTCTAGTTGGCCTATCTACATACTGAGTCAAAAAACCTTCCTGCACGCTTTGTACAAAAACTGACCCCTCTAACAAGCTAGAGCTATAGCAATTCCAATCAATATTAGTAAAGTTAAAGTCCCCCATAACAATTACCCTATTACTTTCACTCCTAACCAGGATCGTCTCCACAATCCTTTCCTCAACCTCTCTAGAACTTTTAGGAGGTCTATAAAAGACTCCCAACAGGGTGACCTCTCCTCTCCTATTTCGAATCTCCGCCCATACTACCTCAACAGACAAGTCCTCATCAAACTTCTTCTCTGACACTGTGATACAGTCCTTGACTAATAATGCTACCCCTCCCCCCCTTCTACCTCCTTCTCTACTCTGACTAAAGCACTTGAACCCCGGAACCTGCAACAACCATTCCTGACCCTGCTCTATCCATGTCTCTGAAATGGCCACAACATCAAAGTCCCAGGTACTGATCCACGCTGCAAGTTCATCCACTTTATTGCGAATACTCCTCGCATTAAAGTATACGCATTTCAAGCCCTGCTCCGCCCCACCCCCACGATGCTGTGCAATGCAGTCCCCATCTATTCCCCCCTCACTTTCACCCCCTCTACTCAGGATCCCACCCCCCCCTCCGAATCAGTTTAAACCTCCCTGCATAGCCTTTGCAAATTTACCCCCCAGGATATTGGTTCCCCTCTGATTCAGGTGTAGACCATCACTCTTATAGAGGTCCCACCTTCCCCAGAATGAGCCCCAATTGCTCAAGTACCTGAACCCCTCCCTCCTGCACCATCCCCTCAGCCACGAGTTCAAACTTTCCCTCTCTCTATTCCGCTCTAAACTATCCCGTGGCACAGGCAAGAGTCCGGAGATAACCACTCTTTCTGACTTGGCGTTTAGTTTCCACCCCAACTCCATAAATTTCTGCTTAATATCCCCTTCCCTTAACCTCCCTATGTCATGCATCCCCACATGAACTATAACTTGGGGTTGATCTCCCTCTCCCCTAAGAGTCCTGAATACCCTTTCCGATACATCCCGGACCCCAGCCCCTGGGAGGCAACACACCAGCCCTGAGTCCCTACCATTACTTCCGACTCTCCTATCCGTCCCCCTAACTGTGGAGTCCCCAATCACTAGGCCCAATCTTTTACATCCCCTAACCACCTGAGCTTTCACAATAGGCTCACCCCCAGAGACCTGCTCCCTTTGGCTATCTCCAGTTGATTCCTCCTCAACTGTAGCCTCCAGGACCGAAAACCTATTTTGGAGGGGAACAGCCCCAGGGGATTGTCCCCCCAATTGCTTCTTTCCCCTCTTCCTGGCATTTACCCAAGACTCATTTCTAGGAGTGACTATCTCCTTATCTCCTATCGATGTCCGCCTCCACCTCCCGAATTATGCGGAGTTCCTCTAATTCCACCTCCAGCTCCTTTACACGCTCCTCCAGAAGCTGCAATCGAACACACTTCCTACAGGTAAAATCACCAGAAACACTACTGGAGTCCCTCACCACATACATCCCACAGGAGATGCAGCTTACTGCCTGAACTGCCATCCCTGAAACAATTACCAGCAGAAAAAAAAACAAAAAAAAATTTAAAAAAACTTCCCACACACTTATAATTAGGTTAGAGGAGGTGGGAGGGTGGGATTCTCTACCAGTGTAGAGGATCAGGTATCCTCTCTGTGCTAATTTATACGGTCAGGGACCAGAGGAAAAAAAACCTAAACTACCGGTAAGCGTCCTAGTGACGACTTCCGGTTTCTAACTAATTTTAAAAAAACCGCCGATACTCGCGACTTTAAACTAGAAATAAAAAGTTAAAAAATATAAACAGAAAATGTACCTTTCTTGCGGCCTCCTCACACGCCCAAAAATCGCTGCCTCTCGATGCTGCTCCTCAGGAACAATGAGGCCGATACTCGGAGGTAGGTGCTTATAAAACTGAGGGAAAAAAAACTACAACTACCGGTAAGCGTCCTAGTGACGACTTCCGGTTTCTAATATTTGGGATGGGCAGCTCACACCTGTATGATGCAACATGGATCCTAATTAGCTTTTACAAATAGTCATGCTGTCTTCCTGAACTTTCTTTATTGTTATATTTATCTAATGCCTTTCATATTTTTGGAACATCCGTTATCCTTAAGTATAAGTACTGTTGTTAAGTAGGTGAATATAACAGCAAGGTTCACTTTATCTTTATGAAGCTCTATATGGTTTTAAATCTCACATCCGAAGTGTGATTCAGCGTTTGCTTTGAGATTTGGGAAGGATTGAATAGAGACTTCACTTACTTTCAATTCTGATTGTTCAACTTAATCTGAATATTGGGATGATGGTCAGTGATTAAAAATCCATGAAATACAGATGTGATCTGACACATTTTATAAAAATAGACTGCAAAATTCATCTACAGGTTTTAAAGTGTACTCCTTTGTACTAAGTGCAAAATTACCAGAATAAATAATCAAAATATTCATTCTTGTACTCCTTTGCTATTGCATCCTTCGGTAGATTGGATCCTGTTATTATCTGCCCAGCTAATGAAGGGTTAAGTTTGTCTACCATACTTTTTGCTGAAAACACAGACTGTATTCTCGTTGGTGACAGCAATGGAGAGGTCGTGGTATATGAGATCCATAATATGTTACACCAAGATAATTCTGTAAGTTACCTTTTGGACACAGCACTTAACATCACCACATAAATTTTTGTCTTCTAACTAATCCCCAGCATTGATAGTGCCTATGTGTTGTGCACATCTTCTCTTAGATAAAGATGTGCACAGATAATCAAGTCTTAAAGGTACAGACAATGTGAGTGGAGAGAGGGTTAAGCACAGCTTAAAGAGATGTGTATTGTCTCCAGCTAGGACAGTTAGTGAGATTTTGCAAGCCCAGGCAAGTCATGGGAGTTACAGATAATCTCCAGCCAGGACAGTTAGTGAGATTTTCTCTAGATTCTCCAAATAATAGATTTTCTACTCTCTGTAACCGCCATGACTTGCCTGGGCTTGCAAAATCTCACTAACTGTCCTGGCTAAAGACAATACACATCTCTTAACCTGTGCCTAACCCTCTCTCCCCTCACATTGTCTGTACCTTTAAGACTTGATTACCTGTAAAGACTCGTGTTCCAACCATTACCTTGTAAATTGAGTTTGTGTCTATATGTGCCCTGTTTGTGAACACAATTCCCACTTACCTGATGAAGGGGCAGTGCTTCGAAAGTTTGTGGCTTGTGCTACCAAATAAATCTGTTGGACTTTAACCTAGTGTTGTGAGACTTCTTGTTGTGCTGTCCAACATGCTCAGAGCAATGGCATGGTGATGCCCTTACTGGGCATTAATCGCCTACTTAAGCGCCTCAGTTAGGTCATTGTTGCATAACTCACCTCATGTCTCCACCACCACTCATAAAATCATGGCCAATGGCGCAGCACTCATCTGTTTGCCTACCCCCAGATGGCTTGTAGAATTCAGCTCATGGAACCTCCACGCAGCTGCTGTCCTCAACAGCAAAGTGGCTTTTTTGCAACTGGTAAAATGCTGGAAGCCTGGGAGGATCACCCTCAACTGTGCCCTTCATTGGCTAAAATAACCATCCATCTTCTGTATACAAGCAGCTGAAGGTGATTGGGCCTTGGACAATATCCTGAGAGACTCTGTTACCAATAAAATTCTTGCCACCTAGAACCTAGCAAAATCTCACCCTTACTCTCACAACAAAACATAAATCTAGGCAAAAGTAGTAATCTGAACTGTCACATGGATATAAAGAACAAATGGTATTAACATACTGATGACTCCATATTCTTGCACTGACTTGGTAATGTCCCTCACCAAGGCCCTGTATAATTGCATCAAGACATCTCTGTTCCTGTACTTGAATCCTCTTGCTACGAAGGCCAGCATACTATTTGTCTGCTGCACCTGCATGCTTGTCTCCAATGATTGGTGTACGAGGAAACCCAGGTCTCGTTGCACATTTCCCTCCTAATTTATGGCCATTCAGATAGTAATCTGCCTTCCTGTTTTTGCTATCAAAATGGATAACCTCACATTTATCCAAGTTATATTGCATCTGCCAATCATTTACCCACTCCTTCAACTTGTCCAACTCACACTGAAGGATCTCTGCATCCTCCTCACAGCTTGTTCTCCCACCCAGCTTTGTATCATCTGCAAATTTGGAGATATTACATTTAGTTCCCTTATTTAAATCATTAATATACATAGTGATTAGCCGGGATCCCAGCACTGACCCATGCGGTGCCCACAAGTCACTGCCTACCATTTGGAAAAAGACCCATTTATTCCCCTTCTTTGCCTCCTGTCTGCCAACCCGTTTTCTATCCATTTCAATATACTGCCCCCAAACCCATGTGCTTTATTTTTACATTCTAATCTCTTATTTGGAGCTTTATTTAAAGACTTCTGAAAGTCTAAATAAACCACATCCACTGACTCCACCCTCCCCAATCAACCATCAACTCTACTAATTACATCCTCGAAGAATTCCAGTAGATTTGGCAAGCGTGATTTTTCTTTCATAAATCTATGATGACTCTGCCCAATCCTGCCACTGTTTTCCAAGTGCTTTGCTGTACAATCTTTGATAATGGACTCAAGAATTTTCTCAACTATCAACATCAGGCTTATTGGTCTGTAAGTCCCTGTTTTCTCTCTACGTCTCTATTTAAATAGTGGGCTTACATTAGCTACCCTCCAATCTGTAGGAACTTACAAGAATGTATAGAATCTTGTAAATTGACCCCAATGCATCCACTATTTCTTAGGCCATTTCCTTAAGTACTCTGGGTTGTAAATTATGAACCCCTGGGGATTTTGCAGCCTTCAATTCCATCAGTTTCCCCAACACCATTTCTCTCCTTCAGTTCCTCCCATTCACACTCCCCTGTGTTCCCTGACATTCCTAGTATCTTATTTGTGTCCTCCTTTATGAAGACAGAACCAAAGTATGTATTCAGTTGGTGTGCCGATTCTTTGTTCTGCATTGTAAATTCGCCTGTTTCTAAAATATATAGTTCCTCGCAAGCTTACTCTCATCTTCTTTTTCCCCTTCTTAATCAGTCCCTTGGTCGTCCTCCTTTGCTGAATTCTAAACTGCTCCCAATCCTCAAGTCTGTTATTTCTCTTGACCAATTTGTATGCCTGTTCCTTGGATTTAATAACATATCTAATTTCCCTCGGAAGCCCTGGTTTAGCCATCTTTCCAGTTTTACTTTTGTGACAGACAGGAATAAACAATTTCACCCATGCATGAAATGTTTGTCATTGCCTATCCACCATCATCTCTTCAAGTAATGTTTTCCAATCTATCATTGCCAACTCATGCCCCATATCATTGCAGTCCCTTCAGGACCCTAGTTTCAGAATCAACTATGTCTCTTTCCACCTTGATGAAAAATTCTATCATGTTATGGTCACTCATTCCCAAGAAGTCTTGTATAACTAGATTGTCAATTATTCCTTTCTCATTACACAGTATCCAGTCTAGAATAGCCTGCTCTCTAGTTGGTTTCTCAACGTATTAGTCCAGGAAACAATTTCATAGGCACTCCAGGAATTCTTCCTGTACAGTATTGTGACTAACTGCATTTGCCTATTCTATATGCAGATTAAAATCACCCATAATTACAGATATTGTTTTATCATATGCATTTTCTAATTTCCTATTTAATGTCATTACCAATAGCACCACTACACTTTGGGGTCTGTATACAGCCCCTACTAATGTTTTTTTGCCCTTGGTGTTTCTCAGCTCCAGCCATATAATATCCTTCTACAGTATGGTGCTAATTTCCCCTTTTACCATCAATAAAACTCCACTTTCTTTACATTTTTGTCTGTCCTTCCTAAATACTGAATACCCCTGGATGTTCAGTACCCAACCCTGGTCACTGCAGCCATATCTCCATAATCCCAACTATATCACACCCACTTATATCTATTTGTGCAATTAATTCATCTATTTCATTGCGAATGTTCCACTCAATGAGGCACAAAGCCTTTAGGCTCATCTTTTTAGCATCATTGGGCTCATTCCCACTACTTTATACTGAGACCCTGTTTGAATCTGGCTCTTTGTTTCACTGCTGATCACTTTTCTTATTCCCCTTTCTTGGTTTTTATCCTTGATTTCCCCTCTGTATCCCTCCATAGGTTCCCATTCCCCTGTCATTGTAGTTTAAACACTCCCCAAACACTCCAGCAAATAGTTTCCCTCAGACATGAGTCCTGGTCCTGTCTAGGTCTAACCCATCCAGTTTGTATTAGTCCCCCCTCTCCGCTCATACCATTGCTTCAGTCACACATTAATCCGAAATATCCGACAATTTCTACTTTGACTAGCATATGGCACTGGTGGTAATCCTGAGATCACTACCTTCAAGGTCCAACTTCTCAACTTTTTTCCCAACTCCCTATATTCTGCTTTTATGACCTCATCCCTTTCTTTACTTATGTTGTTGGTATTGATATATACCACAACCACTGGCTGTTCACCCTCCCACTCCAAAGTATGCTGTAACTACTCCGAGACATCCTGACCCTTGCACCAGGGAAGCCACATACTATCCTGGAGTCTCGTTTGCAGCCATAGAAACATCTATCTATTCCCCTTACAATTGGATTCCCTATAACTATTGCACTCTCACACTTTTTACTCCTCTCCTCTGTGCAGAACCAACCATGGTACAATAAAATTGGCTGTTGCCTCTTTTCCCCTCAATAGTATCCAAAGCAGTGTATCTGTTTTTCAGAGGAATGGTCACAGGGGCATTGTCTACCTTGCCTTCTTGCTCTGCCTGGGGAATCTTAGGCTATGTTTTGACCACCTCTTTAAATGTGCTATCTATGATACTCTCCACCTCACGGATTCTCCGTGTCCCCATTCGCCACTCCAGCTCCCAAACCCAGGCTTTCAGGAGCTGTAGCTGGAGACACTTCCTGCACACATGTGGCTTCAGGCACTGGAAAGACTGCCAGCTTCCCACATGGCATATGACACGCATACCACAGCATGGAGCTTTCCTACCATGACTTTCCCACCATGACTTCCCCCTATTAGTTAAGCTTTTAATATCAGATCTATTCAATATCAGAATATATCCAATTCTCATAGGCCTTTCTTTCCTGCTCCTCGTTATTACTGAATATACCCTTAGAACAATCAACCACAAAAAAGACCTTTGAAGCTATAAGTGATAAACGAATTAAATACCTGACCGTACCAACTTCTTGTGAATCAGCCCTTTTCCTTTGCCCTCTACTAGTGCAGCAGGGCAAGACCAGTCTCTGAGGATTTACAAGTTGGAAAGCTAGGGGAGAAAAAGCAAGAAGCACCACTTTCCCCTCCGTACCCAATTCCGACTCAGCTCCAAATTCCTGATACCCACTCTCACTCTGGCTGTGTCTCTTTCTGGATGGGTGTTCTCTCCCACAGTTAGTGCAGAAAGTTCACTGGTATTCAACTGATCCACTAATATTAAGCATCAGCGTTCACAAATTTCCTTGTTTCTTTCTTAGCCATCTGAGATAAGTATAATCGAGCTGTGGGATTTTGAAGTTTTGAACCTTTCTAACTTCAATTACGTTTATATCGCAGTGGTTAATATCTTGTTTTCTTTGGCATTTACAGGTGGCTGCATTAGATAACATCATTACATCCACATTGGCTAGCCAGATGATCAGTGATTCTTACAAAGCTTCAGCAGAAGAGCTGGCTGCTGCTGCAGCTGCTAACACTTGTGATCCAGTTGAGTAATTTTTTTAAAAATTAAGATAAAACTAAAAACAATCTTACAAAAGTTAAATTCATTGTTTTGAACATTATTTCCTATATTACTGTTGTAATGTTAGAAGTATTTATGTAACATAATAACTAATTATATTCCCTAAGAATATCTTGCAGCAGTTCTTCAGCTTGGTATTACTCTATGATACTTGTAATCTGTTCTTTTCACATCATATAAATTGCTTGAGAAAGAACTTCTAATTTGTACGTTGGTACCAGATATTTTGATCAATTTGGTAAGGTTGTATGAATATGAATTTGACATATATATGAATTAATAATATTTGATATTAGTTATTGCTGCATATACTCCTTGATATTTAGAAATAAATAAGTGACAGAAGCAACTTATCTGAGTAAATTATTGGAGAGGATTCTTCAAGATAATGTTTACTCCCACTTTGAAATAAGTGGAGATATTAGTGAGAGGCAATATGGCTTTGTGAAAGGGAGATCGTGTCTCACTAACTTAAAAGATTGAATCTTTCGAGGAAGTGACGAAGATGATCGATGAGGGTACGGCAATGGGTGTTGTCTACATGGACTTCACTAAGGCCTTTGACAAGGTCCCTCATGGCAGATTGGTGCAGAAGCTGAAGTCGCGCGGGATCAGAGGTGAACTGGTAAGATGGGTAGAATTGGCTCGGTCATAGAAGACAGAGAATAGCAGTGTGCATTTCTGAGTGGAAAGCTGTGACTAGTGACATTCCTCATGGATCAGTATTGGGACCATTGCTGTTTGTAATAAAGATAAATGATTTGGAGGAAAATGTAACTGGTTTGATTAGTAAGTTTGTCGGCAACACAAAAGTTGGTGGAATTGCGGATAGTGATGAGGACCATCAGAGGATACAGCAGGATATAGTTCAGTTGGAGACTTGGGCAGAGTGATGACAGAGTTTAATCCGGACAAATGTGAGATAATGCATTTCGGAAGGTCTAATAAAGATGGGAAATATACAGTAAATGGCAGAACCCTTAAGAGCATTGATGGGCAGAGGGATCTGGGTGTACAGATACACAGGTCACTGAAAGTGGCAACACAGGTGGAGAAGTAATCAAGAAGCATGCGGCATGCTTGCCTTCATCAACCTGGGCATTGGCAAGTCATACTGCAGCTTTATAGAACTTTATAGTTGGGCTGCACTTGGAATATAGTGTTCAATTCTGGTTGCTGCACTACCAGAAGGATGTGGAGGCTGTGGAGAGAGTATAGAAAGATTTACCAGGATGTTGCTCGGTATGGAGAGCATTAGCTATAAGGCGAGGTTGGAGAAACTTGGTTTATTCTCACTGGAATGATGGTGGTTGAGGGATGACCTAATAGACATCCACAAAATTACAGGGGGCAAGAACAGAGTGGATAGTCAGAAGCTTTTTCCCAGGACGGAAGAGTCAATTACTAGAGGGCACAGGTTTAAAGTGCGAGGGGCAAGATTTAAAGGAGATGTACAAGGCAAGGTTTTTACATAGAGGGCGGTGGATACCTGGAACTTGCTGCCAGGGGAGGCAAAGTACGAAGACACGATAGTGACTTTTAAGGGGTACCTGGACAAATACATGTTTAGGATGGGAATGGAGGGATATAGTCCCCGGAAGGGTAGGGGGTTTTAGTTCAGACAGGCAGCATGGTTGGTGCAGGCTTGGAGGACTTAAGGGCCTGTTCCTGTGCTGCAATTTTCTTTGTTCATTGTATTTGGTTTTAATGTTATCATTATTTGCTTCAGATGAGATTAAAGTCAGCAGTCTTGGGAAGAAACTGTACTGAATATACTATTGCAACTCTATCTTTGTATGAATTGTTTCATCTATCCCAAACAAACACACATTCATTCATGGAAATCCTCTTGATCAATTGATAGAGGGAATTTAGCAGAATTATTGACACATAGCATCAGTAATGTATAGAAGAACATACAGATTGAAATCAGTGCCAAACATCTTTCAAGGCTCCTCTGTAAGCTGCAAACCAAACAAGGTCCATACTGTGTAAGTCTCAGCACCAAAAGGCTCCCAGAGCTTTTCTGATGCTCAACAGCCTTTTGGACCCTTTTGGAAGGAGCCTCTTCGTCTGTGTGGAAAAGTTAGATCAATTAAAACCAGAGAAGTTTTGTAAGCTCTATCCGTCTCCATAATCATGCAGAATTTTAGGGTTCATGGAATGCTTTTAAATTAATTTAGCTCTAACTCTGGAAACATACGAGCATATGCACAAACATAAATTAGGAATAGGTCACTCAGCATCTTAAATTTGCTTCACCATTTAGTAAGACCATGGCTGAACTGATTGTAACCTCAACTCCAAATTCCTGCTTCCTGCCTTTTCCAACAATGTTGCACCCCCCACTCACCTGCAACCACCCCCCACCCCCCCAATCAAGAATCTAACTACCATACATTTGGTTGCACCATTAGGCCCCAACACTGACCCTCGTATCACTCCATTTGTTACGTCTTGTCAAATAGAAAATTATCCATTTATTCCTTCCCTCTGCTTCCTGTTATCAAACCCACCTTTATCCATATCAATATATTACCCCCATACACTTTCATAATAGTTTCTAATATTTTCCTTATGACAGATGTTAGGCTAACTGGCCTGTAGTTTCCTGTTTTTGGTTTCTCTCCTTTTTTGAATAAAGGAGTTACATTAACTATTTCCCAATCTAATGGAAAACTTTATAACTTGCAGTAGCAAGCTGAATAGATATTAACCAAAGTTCATAAACGCTTAATAGTGGAGATGTAAATCTAGGCAAAGCTTAATTAAACGTTTTTGGCTTAAACTACCAAAAAAGGTATGTAGCTGTGCTGGATATATACAACCACTGTGTGGAACCCTATTCATTGAACTTATGAACTTGGCAATTCATGCAGCAGAGTTCAATTTTAACAACGCCGTGTATATCCAAATTGGTAGTGTTGCTATGTGTTCCCCTGTGGGCCCAGCTCTCCCAAACATCTTTTTTGGGTTCCATGAGAAACGTGTCTCAGATGGAATGGCACCTAATTCTTTCTGGACGTTTGCAACATGTACCAACAACTTTTCTTTTGTTCCATCAGATTTCTACAATTTTATTTTTTGATTATTTGGAGTGGGAATCAACCATCTTGTCACCAGTTTACTTTGTGGTATCTTTAAAGAATAGGCTTGCAGATCACAAAGGCACAAACAAGCACTTTATTGGAAAGGTGTCTACTCTACAGGCTGTTAGGACAGGCTGCTTGTTTGCCTGCATGAACAGCCAATTATGACATCAGGATGTCACATGATTCGTCTCTTAACGTGCCCTTGCTTCAACTGGAACAGCATGAATACACAACACTAACCTCCTACGCCTTGGATATTTCCAATATGTTGATGATAAGAACATAAGAACATAAGAACATAAGAACATAAGAAATAGGAGCAGGAGTAGGCCATCTAGCCCTTCGAGCCTGCCCCGCCATTCAATAAGATCATGGCTGATCTGTTGTGGCTCAGTTCCACTTGCCCGCCCTCTCCCCATAACCCTTAATCCCCTCTCTTATCAAGAACCCATCAACCCGCTTCTTAAAAATATTTAGCGAGGCAGCCTCCACCACTTCAACGGGCAGAGAATTCCAGAGATTCACCACCCTTTGAGTGAAGAAGTTCCTCCTCAACTCCGTTCTAAACCGCCTCCCCTTTATCTTGAGGCTGTGCCCCCTAGTCCTACTGTCTTTTTTGAGCGGGAAGAGTCTCTCCACCTCTATCCTATCCATCCCATTCATCATCTTATACGTCTCAATGAGATCTCCCCTCATTCTTCTAAACTCTAACGAGTACAAGCCTAGTTTATTCAGCCTCTCCTCATAGCTCAATCCCCTCAACTTCGGTATCAGCCTAGTAAACCTCCTCTGCACTCCCTCCAGGGCCAAAATATCCTTGCGCAGGTGCGGCGCCCAAAACTGCACACAGTACTCCAGCTGCGGCCTCACCAATGCCCTATACAGCTGCAGCAAGACCTCCCTACTTTTATATTCAATCCCCCTCGCTATGAAGGCCAGCATCCCATTCGCCTTCCTGACCACCTGCTGCACCTGCAAGCTGGGTTTTTGCGACTCATGCACAAGGACCCCGAGGTCCCTCTGCACCGTCGCCTGCTGCAGTTTTTCGCCACGTAAGTAATATTCCTTCCTACCATTCTTCCTACCAAAGTGGACCACCTCACACTTGCCAACATTAAATTCCATTTGCCATTTCCTGGCCCATTCGCCCAGCCTATCTAGATCCTTCTGCAGACTCTCCACACCCTCCGCACAATTTGCCTTTCCCCCAATCTTGGTGTCATCAGCAAATTTCGACACCCTGCACTCGGTTCCCTCCTCCAGATCATCTATATAAATGGTAAATAGCTGAGGCCCCAGCACCGACCCCTGGGGCACCCCACTAGTCACCAACCGCCAATCCGAATAGCACCCATTGACCCCCACTCTCTGCCTCCTATTTGACAACCAATCCTCTATCCACGCTAACACCCTACCCCCAACTCCATGTCCCCTGACCTTCTGCAATAACCTCTTGTGAGGTACCTTGTCAAACGCCTTCTGAAAATCCAGAAAGACCACATCCACCGGCTCTCCTCTATCCACTGCCCTAGACACATCCTCATAGAACTCCAGTAAATTTGTCAGACACGACTTCCCTTTAATGAAACCGTGTTGCGTCCGCCCTATCAAGCAATTCCCTTCAAGATGCCTCGCAATTTCCTCCTTAATGACGGATTCTAACATTTTACCTACCACAGACGTTAAACTAACCGGCCTATAATTCCCCGCCTTTTGCCTGGCACCCTTCTTAAACAACGGCGTAACATTAGCCGTTTTCCAATCTTCCGGCACTTCCCCGGAATCCAGCGACGTCTGGAAAATAACCACCAAGGCATCCACTATCACCTCCGCCATTTCTTTCAGAACCCTCGGATGCATTCCATCCGGTCCTGGGGACTTGTCCACAATCAGCCCCTCCAGTCTGTCGAGCACCACCTCTCTAGTAACAGTAATGTCATTAAGACCCTCCATTCCTACCACCTTTCCATCGCTAACACCCGGCAAATTATTCACGTCCTCCTCCGTGAAGACAGAAACAAAAAAGTTATTCAAGACCTTAGCCATATCCCCATCCCCTACCACTAGCTCCCCTTTCTCATCCTCTAAAGGACCAACGTTCACCCTAGCCAGCCTCTTCCTTTTTATATATTTATAAAAACTCTTGCTATCCTTTTTTATATTAAGTGCTAGCCCAGCCTCATAGCTTCTCCTACCCTCCTTTATCAACTTCTTTGTCAATCTTTGTTGACATTTAAACCTTTCCCAATCCTCTTCTCGCCCACTACTCTTAGCTACTCTAAATTCCTCCGCTTTTAATTTAACACTTTCCTTCACCTCCTTCGTTATCCACGGCTTATTACCTCTCTTCCTACTGTCCTTTTTAACCATCGGAATAAATTTCTGCTGAGCACCAAGAAAGATCTCCTTAAAGATCCTCCACTGCTCCTCAGCAGACCTACCTTCCAACGCACTCCCCCAGTCCACATTCGCCAATTCTTCTCTCATCCTACCATACTCCCCTCTATTCAAACAAAGGACGCGTGTCCGGGAACCCACTTTCTCCTCCTCCATCTGCACCAGAAACTCCACCATACAATGATCACTCTCTCCAAGAGGATCCTTCACCGCAAGGTCCCTAATTCTACCCGCCTCATTACATAGCACCAGATCCAAGATAGCTCGCTCCCTCGTCGGCTCCAACACACACTGTTCAAGGAAACTATCCCGGCAGCATTCCAAGAACTATGTTTGCTATATTTAAATCTGCAACTGGATGTAATAATTTCATTACATATCTTAATGGGGTTCCATCCTATGCTCAAATTCACATTTCAAATGAAGCAGTTGAATTAACTCCCTTTTCTTGAAATGTTAGTTGAGAAATCTGCCACAGAGATGTCTACCACAATCATTGAATAGCAGAACAGACTCGATGGTTCAAATGGTCTATTTCTGCTCCTATGTCTTATGGTCTACCACAAGCCTACTTTCACTGGTCTCTACGCATTGGGATTTTTAAAAGTTGCATACATTATAAAATTGGCATTATCGGCAACCTTGTAAATAGAGCCCAAGCTACTTCTCATCATGCAAGTTTGATGCTGAAATAGGGATGCATCAAAAGCATCCTGCAGGGTGGCTCCCTGATCAAATCATTTTGCACTGTATAGTGTGCAAACTCATGAATGAATCTAAGTCTGTTACTTCTGGTGTTGAAAAGTGCCCAGTCTTCTTCAGAATTACCCTGGTAGGGCAAGGTATATCAAACACTGGAGCAATGGGAAAAGCTAGCTGTTGCACACTGTTACTATGCAGTACCTACATGAATGGTATTTGTCACTTACAGAATGCTGCCATCAAGCTAAGAAGGATTCTGCCTATCAAATGAGTAATGTATTCGGGGCCATTGTTATGCTAGGTATGTAAACTGTGCAAATGAAAGACTGGAGGATTGCATCAAGCAGCATGTCCCAGTCATTGTTCGCAAAAATGAAGGTACAGAACACTGTGTGATCAACAGCGAACATCTCCACTTCTGGGCCAGAATTCTCTGGCCATTCACACCACAGGTATTCTTCAATCTTGAAGATTTGGCTGAGCACTAAATTCTCCGTCTTCGCTTGCAGTGGCGGCAGGGCATGAATGGTCAGAGAATTTCAGCCCAGACCTTATGATGAAGAGAAGGATATTGATGCAGCTACTGAAGATATTTGGGCCTTGAACACTATCTGAGGAATTCCTGCAATGATGTACAGGGACTGAGATGATTAACCTGCAAAAAAAACTACAACTGTCTTCATTTGTATTAGGTATGACTCCAACCAGTGGAGAATTTTCCTCCAGTTCCCACTAGCCCTAATTTTACTAGGGCTCCTGGTGCCACACTTGGTCAGATGTTATTCTTGATGTCAAGAAAAGTCACTTGTGCCTCATCTCATGTTTGGATTAAGATTGCAATGAGGTCAGGAGATGAGTGGACCTGGTGGAAACTCAACTGAAAGTCAATAAGGAGGTTGTTTCTGAATAAGTGCTGCTTGATAAACAATTGATGACCCTTTTCATCACTTTGCTGATGATTGAGAATAAGATAGGGCAATAATTGGTCAGGTTGGATTTATCCTGCTTTTAATAGACAGGATATACAGGATATAGGCAGTTTTCCACATTGCCAGATAGATGCCATTGTTGTAGATGCTCTGGAACAGCTTGACTAAGGGAGCAGTTAGTCCTGACATATAAATCTTCATTTTCATCTTCTATTGCTGGAATAGCCTTTGCAGAATCCATTGCCTTCATTAATATAATGTGGAGTGAATCACCATTAGCTGAAGAGTGGCATCTGTGATGTGGACATCAGGAGGAGGCGCGATGAATCATCCACACAGCACTTCTGGCTGAAAATTGTTGCAAATGCTTCAGCCTTGTCTTTTGCATGTGCTGGGCTCTCCCATTATTGAGGATAGGATATTTGTGAAGCCTCTGCCTCCATTTAAATTGTCCGCAAACACTGAAAATTGCCACACACTACAGAGCTTATCTGTTGGCTGTGGGATCAGTTGGCTCTTTCTGTTGAATGCTGCTTCTGCTGTTTGGCATGCAAATATTCCTGTGTTGTAGGTTGCCCAAGATGACACCTTATTTTTAGATATGCCTGGTGCTTTTTCTAAAATGCCCTCCTAAACGCTTCATTAAACTTGCATTGATTCCCAGCTTGATGATAATGATAGAGTTGGAGATATGCTAGCCATGAGTTTATGGATTATGGTTGAATACAGTTCTGCTGCTGATGATGACCTACAGAGCCTTATGGATACCCAATTTTGAGTTGTTCTATTCAAAATCTACCCATCCTCAATCTGAAGGTGGGAGTTCATCTCCACAAGTACCGTGCAGTACTAGGTCACTCCTTTCAATACCCATCATGGATAGATTAGTGAGGATGAGGTCAAGCATGTTTTTCCCTCTTGTTGGTTCCCATACAACATGTCACAGACCCAGTCTAGCAGCTATGTTCTTTAAGGTTCAGCCAACTCAGACAGTAGTGGGTCTACTGTAACACTGGTGATGGATATTGAAGTACTGTACCACTGGTGATGGATATTGAAGTCCCCCACCCAGAGTACACTCTATGTCCAAGCTAGTCTCTGTGCATCCTCCAAGTGGTGTTCAAATGGAGGAGTATTGATTCTTCAGCTTTGGGGGGGTGGGGGGGGGTGCAGGCAGTAGGTGAATCAAAGAATCCTTGCAATGCAGAAGGAGGCCATTTGGCTCATTGAATCTGCACAGTTGCACCCAGGATCTATCCCCATAACCCCTTTATTTACCTGCCCCCCTGACACTAAGGGGCAATTTACTATGACCAATCAATCTAACCCACAAACCTTTGGACTGTGGGAGGAAACTGGAGCACCTGGAGGAAACCCATGCAGAGATGGGGAGAGTGTGCAAACTCCATACAGACAGTCATCTGAGACCGGAATTGAACCCAGGTCCCTGGCATTGTGAGGCAGCAGTACTAACCACTGTGCTTCTGTGCCACCCTGGAAATCAGCTGGTTTCCTTCCCCATGTTTGACCTGATGCCCATGAGATTGCACGTGGTCCAGTCGATATTGAGAACACCCAGGGCAACCCCCTGTCCCTCCCAACTGTATACCACTGTGCCACCATCTTTGGTGGCAGAGGACATACCCAGGGACTGTGATTGTTGTGTCTGCTACGTTGTTTGCAAGGCTATGATTTTGTGAAAATGACTATATCAAGCTTTTGCTTGACAATCCCAATTTTGGCACAAGCCCTGTTGAGCCTATGTATGGTTTGCTTTATTTATGCAAAGACTTCATTTTAAGATAATTCTGTCTATGCAATTACATTTAAATACAAAGCTTAAAAAATTAACTAACTCAATTTTAACTTGACTACATTTTAAAACTCAGAAGCATGCTGGGTTAGCTAGAAAATTCACTACATTTTTGAAAAATAACAATGCCAGCAAAACAGTTTTTTTTATAAGCCAAACAAACTTTTTCATAAACAACATTTGCAAGGCTAAGCCTGTTTCTCCAAGTTAGAAAGAGCATGTGCCAAACAATTTTGATAACAAGATGACGAATCACATATATTGTAGTTTCAGGTCTACGTGTGCGGCTTTGTTCAGTTTATGATGTGGAAATGCCTTCGTTGGACTGGGGTGGGCACAGTAAGAAGTCTCACAACACCAGGTTAAAGTCCAACAGGTTTATTTGGAATCATGAGCTTTCGAAGTACTGCACCTTTCTCAGGTGAGTGTGGAAGGTGCAACGTTCCAAAAGTTGTGAGACTACTTATTGTTCAGTTTAGTCCAGTCTGTTTTGGAGTTCAATGTGTAATCAGTACAGAGCTAGCAGGAAAGGCCAGTCTCTCTCACTCTCTCTCTCTCTTTCTGATTGCTTTTGTGACGATTTAATTTTAAATTCTCTTCAATAAAAGAAATTCATCATACCAGTGCCATCTTTGTCTATTCAAAGGAATGAATGGATCCTACAAGCTCCTAGATACTAATAAGGAAGACTTTGCAAGGTCTAGGTTAATGCCAGATGGTCTGTCTGGTGTCATTCCTGTTTGTAGCAAGGCCATTTTGCTTGCTAGGCCATTAAACAGTCAACCGCCAATGGTTTTTTTATGACAATGGTTTCAAGATTACTACTACTGGGACTGATTTTTAATTCCAGATTCCCACTAGCTGCTATTGTGGGATTTGGAGCTGTGCCCCAAGAGCATTAGCCTGGGATTTTGCATTATTAATTCAGTGATTTTACTACTACATTGCAGCATCAGTTTCCCTCAAAGAACATTAGTGTTTTTACATCAATTGATGACAGTTGTCATGGTCACCGTCATTGATATTATATTCCAGATTTATTAATTGCATTTAAATTCCACCTTCTGCCATGTTAGTATTTGAGCCGATGGGCCCATAGTATTTGCTTGGGCCTCTGGCTTACTAGTGCAGTGCCATTACTGTTAAGTCACTTCGAGGATGCCATCAAAGGATACTATTTATGTCCTCCCTAATTATTGAATTCCCTACATATTATGATTTTTCTCCTGCTCCATCTTCCTTTTGGACAGACTCCTGCACTAAGTTGCCATGGTCTGCAATCAGGCTGCCCTTCCAACTTTTTCTTTAACGTAGAAAATACGTTATACCTGTTTAAAGACTGCATTGTGGTTCACTGTCTTACATGTTTGCTTATAATTTTTAATGGAATTCAGAAAAATTAACTTCCCAATCTATTCTTAAAAGGACATACCTGCAAAATTATAAGACATTACATCAAGAGCTGTCCAATAACTTGCCTAAGTGGAGGCAACTCATCGGTTAAAATTTTTGCGACCACATGCCCGCAGCAGGACCTTGTATACAGTTGGCATTTAAATTGTTACTGCTTTAAATATTCTACCTAATGATTTCTATATACCCTTAGGTGTTACTGTAGACTGAATCACCAGGCAATTCAAGGGTGGAATGAACTACAGCTGACCCCAATTCAACTTTCTTCAAAATCCACGAATATGCACATTACCATCAAGTTGATCAGGAAATGGATGTCACTGGACTTTATTTTTCACTTTGTAATCCAGGAATACTTCATATCCCAACTATTGCCCTGGTTTTGATTAACTCAACCTATGTTTTTTTCCCACTGAGTCTTCAAAAAATTGCAGAAAATGGATATCTGTTCAGAATTATAACATAACACTATTATTATTAGTCTGGAGAAACAGAATGACCAAAATTGCGTTTTATAGATAGTACAGTCATATCAAACTAGTTTTAGTACTATAAATCTATCAGAGGTTAAGTCAAAAAGAAATCTGTTTAGACTAAAATAGACTACTAGCAGTAGATTTATTTCTCTACTGAAATATGAAGATTTTACATCAAACAGTCACAGATTAAAAATGTTGGCATAGCTATATGATAACTTCAAGATAAAATTTTAAATTAAGTATTAAAATCTGGCATTTTAAATATGTTAAATGAATAGATCTCACACAAAATAAGTTATTAAAGTAAAATTTGCTAATTTTTTTGTCGAAGAAGTGCAAGTTGTTTCATCAGGTCTGCATTCATTATCTGATATAAACCAGAAGTATCACTTCCAAGGCTTCTGTAAATAAACCATATGTGCAGCACAGAACTTCATTTTTAATAATGTCAGAGTATGTATTGATCAGATGATGTATGAAAATGTGAAGGTCTGTTGAGGTCAAATTAAATCTTTTTTAAAGCAAAAATATTCAGTGACGTTTTTCTTTTCTGTGATCCTGTCCTCTCTCTGTCCCCCCTCTCCCACAGATGCTAATTCTTTCTTAGGAATGTTTCATCAATTGGTACCTCCCTCTTACACAATAGGTAATGCAGTGGTAGGGAAGTTGTTGGAGAGGATCCTTAGGGATAGGATGTATATGCATTTAGAGCGTTGCAATCTGATTAGGGATACGCAGCATGGCTTTGTTAAGGGGAAGTCTCGCCTTACAAACCTGGTAAAATTTTTTGAGGAGGTGACAAAAACGTTCGACGAAGGACGAGCCGTTGATGTTGTCTATATGGATTTTAGTAAGGCGTTTGACAAAGTCCCTCATGGTAGGTTGGTTGAAAAGGTTAAGGCTCATGGCATACAAGGACAGTTATCTACATGGATTGATAACTGGCTTGGTAATAGGGGACAGAGTAGTAGTGGAAGGGTCTTTTTCTAGCTGGAGGTCTGTCACTAGTGGAGTGCCTCAGGGCTCAGTACTGGGATCTCTTCTGTTTGTAATATTCATAAATGACTTGGAAGAGGGAGTACATGGTGTGATCAGCAAGTTTGCAGATGACACTGAGATGGCTGGACTGGCAGACACTGAGGAGCAGTGTCAGGCAATACAACAGGATATAGATAGGCTGGTATATTGGGCAGATAAATGGCTGATGGAATTTAATCCTGATAAATGTGAGGTGATGCATTTTTGGAGAAATAATGTAGGGCGGAGTTATATGATAAAGGATAGACCTATTAAGAGTATAGAAACGCAGAGGGACCTGGGGGTGCAAGTGCACAAGTCTTTGAAGGTGGCAGTACAGGTAGAGAAGGTTGTGAAGAAAGCTTATGGTACGCTAGCCTTTATAGGAAGGGGTATAGAGTACAAAAGCTGGCGTCTAATGTTGTAGTTGTATGGAATGTTGGTTAGGCCGCATTTGGAGTACTGTGTCCAGTTCTGATCGCCTTACTACCGGAAAGATGTGGAGACCCTGGAGAGAGTGCAGAGGAGGTTTACCAGGATGCTGCCTGGTACGGAAGGACTGGGTTATGTGGAAAGATTGGACAAATTGGGGCTGTTTTCCCTTGAAAGACAGAGACTGAGGGGAGATGTAATAGAGGTATATAAGATTATGAAGGGTATAGATAAACAGTGGTAAGCTTTTTCCTAGATTGGAAACACACATTACAAGGGGCCACGGACTTAGGGTGAGGTATAATTCGGATGTTAGAGGGAGGTTTTTCACACAGAGGGTTGTGGGGGTATGGAATGGTCTGCCAAGCAAGGTGGTGGAGTCATGCACGCTAGAGTTGTTTAAGGGATACTTAGATAGGCACATGAGTGGGATGGAGATGGAGGAATATAGGACACTGTTTTAAATAAGGATCAGGAGCCTTGGGACATCCCTGGGAATCAATTGATTCCTATGGACCTTCCAACATATTTTCTGGCTCACTTGTTTTACTTTTAAGCTTCTGGGGATTCCCTTGAATGTTTGCATAAGATGTGCATGTTAGTGATGTTTTTCTCTTTTAATCCACAGGTGCTTCAATCCACCTTGTTGTCCAACAGGGGGCATACACGCGGTGGGTCATGTGAGGACTGCTCTTGGATGTTTCAAGAGTAGCCTAGTGCTTCACATCATCAGTGTACACAAACTGGACCAGATGCTGGGCAATACGACAGCTCAATGACTATCACTGTTTGCTGTGCAGATACATGGATTTGGGCCAGTGTCTGTGCGAGTTTGCGCATTCTCCCCGTGCTTGCATGGATTTTCTCCGGGTGCTCCGGTTTCCTCCCACACCCCAAAAATGTGCTCTTAGACTGATTGGTGTAACGAATTGTCCCTAAGTTAGTGTCCCCTCAATCTGGTTTCCAATGTGGAGTACCATAAGCATAGACAAGGGTCATGGGTGGAGAGGGGACTCAAGGTTGAAATGGCAGCGTGGGCTCATTGGGCCGAAGGACCTGTTTCCCGTGCTGTGTTGCTCTTTGTAATACCAGATTTTTGATCAGTGGGCACATCAGTCAATTCCACTTATGACAAAAAGCAATAAATAGACACAACAGGATTTTCAGACATGATCCCTGAGCTTGAAAACCGTACTTGACGATAACTTTTGAAAATTCAATAATGGAGTGTGAGCGTCACTGGCAAGGCTAATACATTGTGTATATATTGCTGAAGCTTTGCGCTGGTGAAGAGAGGAGTGAGTCAGAGGTATATATTTCAGAAAAAGGCCCTTTGGCACATCAGTGCTGTGCTGGTCAAAGACAAACCACCCAACTATTCTAATCCCATTTTCCAGCACTTAGGCCATAGCCTTGTTTGCCTTGACATCACAAGCACATCTAAATACATCTTTAATATTATGAGGGTCTTTGCCTCCACGACCCTTCCAGGAAATGAATTCCAGACCCCCTTTGGGTGAGAACGTTTTTCCTCATATCCTCTCTAAACCTCCTGCCCCTTACTCGTTGATCCCTCCACCAAGGGGAAATGTTCCTGTCTTTCTGTGCCCTTCATAATTTTGTATTTTTCAATCCTGTTCCCCCCCTCAGTTTCCTCCGCTTCAAGGAAAACACCCCAGTCTATCCGATCTCTCATCATAACTAAAACTCTCCAGGCCTGGCAACATCCTAATAAATCTTCTCTGCATCCTTTCCAATATTGTTACATCCCTCCTATAATGTGAATTCCAGAACTGCAGCCAATTCATTGGCTGTGGCCTTAACAACATTCTATATACTTCTATGATGTGGAGATGTCAGCATTGGATTGGGGTGGGCACAGTAAGCAGTCTCACAACACAAGTCCAACAGATTTATTTAATATCACGTGCTTTTGTCATTGCTCCTTCACCAGGTGAATGGAGAGTTGGGTTCACAAACAGGACATATATAGACACAGACCCAATTGCAAGATAATGGTTGGAATATGAATCTTTACAGGTAATCACATCTTTACAGACGAGAGTGGAGAGAGGGATAAGCATAGGTTAAACAGGTGTGAATTGTCTCAAGCCAGGACAGTTAGTGAGATCTTGCAAGCCCAGGCCAAATGGTGGGGGTTACACATAGTATGACATGAGCCCAAGATCCCTGTTGAGGCCGTCCTTGTGTGCGGAACTTGGCTGTCAGTTTCTGCTCACCGATTCCACACTGTCATGTATATTGAAGACCGCCTTGGAGAACGCTTACCTGAAGATTGGAGGCTGAATGCCCATCACTGCTGAAGTGTTCCCGATAGGAAGGGTAGGGAATACTTCTGCCTACTGATTGTTGAGTGGTGTCCATTCATCCAGGTTATTGTAGTGTCTGCATGGTTTCGCCAATGTACCATGTCTTGGGACATCCTTTCCTGCAGTGTATCAGATAGACAACGTTAGCCAACTCACATGAGTATGTACTGTGTATGTGTGCACTCATTCAGGTAGGTGCTGGATATTCTATCACACTGCTGACTTGTGCTTTTTAGAGGGTGAACAGACTTGGGAGGTTTGGTGGTGAGTTACTTGCTGCAGAATTCCCAGCCTCTGTTGCTTTTATGTGGCTGATCTAGCAAAGCACCTGGTCATCCAATATGCTGATAGTGGAGGAATCAGTGATTGCAATGTCATTGAACATTAAGGGAAGATGGTTAGAATCTTTCTTGTAGGACACAATGTTATCCTTGCACTTGTGTGGCCCAAATGTCACTTATCAGCCCAAGCCTGAATGTTGCCTTGGTTTGGTTACAAGTGGGCATGCACTGCTTTGGGATCTAAGGAGTTGCAAATTATGGTACACACTGTGCAATTATCAGCAAACATCCCCACTTCTGATCTTATGGTGGATGGAAGATCAATAAACAGCTGAAGGTGGGTGATTCTGAGAACCCTTGCAAAGATGTCCTGGGGCTATGAATTAGCCTCCGGCACCAAAACCATCTTACTTTGTGCTAAATGTATGACTCCCCCAACCAATGGAAAGTTTTCCCCATAATTTCCCTTGACTTCAATTTTGCAAGGGCTTACTTGATGCTGCACTTGGTCAAATTTGCCTTGTTGGCAAGGACAGCTGCTCGCACCTCACATCTGGAATTCAGTTCTTTGGACCAAGGCTGTATACTTTTCACAATACATTTCACTGTATACTAATACATATGACAATAATAAATCAAATCAAATCAAATGTAATGGGTTCTGGAACCAAGCTCTGGTGGAACTAGGCTGTGAAGCATTTTACCAACTGTGCTTGTCCTGCCATTTCTGATCATTCATTGCTGCTGCCTCTACCTTCTTGTTGCACCTCACCGTTTGCTGTTTGTGACAGAAATGTAACCGGAGACAGTTCTGGGCATACATGGCTTCAGAATATCGCTGATCAGTCAGGGCCCTTAGTACTACTGCCCCAAGCTATTATTACTGGTACAACTACAGTCAATACTAGCATTCATTATACCTGATAGAAACTTTATCAGAAACTTTATGTTTCTCTATTAATAATGCCTTGTGCAACAACTCAGACTGCTATCATTAACAGATAAAACACATGGAAATCTATTGCAAGTAGTCATAATGTACATATACCATCCTAGGAGAACATGTATTCTGTGAAGATACATCTTCAATTCACAATGTATAACCATACCTTGTCCAAGTGACGGAAAACACCTGCTGCTTACGTCAGTGCAGCTGCTAGCTAAGAAAAATCAATGAAATAACCCGGTGCAGGATGAAATAATCCCTTTAGCCTTTTGAACTGGATCTGCCAGCTAAGAACATAAAGGATAGAAGCTGGAGTAGGCAATTATTTGAAACTGCTCTGCTTTGGCTAATCTTTGACCATCAAAGACAAAGCAGGCTCTGATCAACATCCCATCATAATCTGGTGTTGTGAGACTTCTTAACGAACATCCCATCAGCCACCTTAAACCCTCAATAATTAAAACAAGATGCTGGAAAACTTTAGCAGGTCAGGTAACGTTTGTGCAGGGAAATAGAGTTAATGGGAGGGATTTTATGGTCTTGCTCATTCTGAAAGTGTAAAATCCCGCTCAAGGTCAACGGACCTTCCCATTGTCTGCCCCTCGCCCGTTCCTATTCCCAAGGTAGACAATAAAATTTTGGCCAATGTTTCAGGTTGAGTGACCTGAGTTATTTTTATTTCAGATTTCCAGCATTTGCAGTATTTTGTTTTTGCTCTCACCCTCCTTGCCACCAACCTACGTTTTAGCAGTGAATACAATCTACAAAGGCACATTGTAACAATTCAGCAAACGTTCTTCGATAGCACTTCCCAAGTCTTCGACCTCTGACATTTAGATTGACAAGATAAGCAGATGCATGGGACCACCAGCATCTACACAATCCCCTCCAAGCCACCCACTATCATCACTTGTTCCTTCACTGTCATTGGGTCAAATATCTGATACTTCACTTGCCTGGACGAGTGCAACTCCAGCAACATTCAGGAAGTTTGACATCATCCAGAACAAAACAGCCTGCTTGATTTGCACCTTATCCACTGCCTTAAACATTTACTTACTCCACAACCGACACACAGGGGCAGCAGTGTATACCATTTACAAGATGCACTTCTGTGACATGCCAAGGCTCCTTCAACTCTACCTTCCAAATCCATGATATCTACCATCAAAAATAGAACCAAGGGAAGAATAAGGGTAACAGGTGCATGAGGCACTATCATGTGCAAGTTCCCCTTCAATCCACACATCATGCTGACTATATCTTCAGTCCTTCACTATTACTCGGTTACAATTCTGGAACTCCTCCCAAACAGTACTTTGGATGTACTCACACTACATAGACTGCAGTGGTTCACGGCAGCGGTGCACCACCACCATCTCAAGGGGCAATTAGAGATGGATAATAAATGCTGTCTCTAGCCAGGCCCACATCCATTGAAAGCATAAACAAAAACACTTTCTCCCCAACAACTGTGGGTATACATACGTACATTGCATGAACTGCAACAATTCAAGAAGACAGCTCACAACTACCTTCCTGGCGGCAAGTATGTATTGGTAATAATAATGCTGGTCTTGCCAGCAAAACTTATAATGCATGGATAAATAAAAATAAAAAACCCAGCACTACATATCAACAATGTCTGTTGGGCTGGAAATTGAGCTGCTGATTTTTGTATGCAGGTGTTAAGACTCATGAGTTGCTCGGCTAGCCTCTACTTCTTAAAAATGGTCGATCCCTTTTTAAGGAAAGCTGTACAGGATTATGAAAGTCTGCTCTTGAACAATGCAGCAGCAAATTCACAAAAGGAATGTGGTCAGGGAAGGGATTCATGGCTGTGTCACTGGTGGCATTGATAACCAAGGTGCACCTTGGAGAGGGCATGTTTCACAGGGATCCCGATGACCCTAAAGGCAAATCCTCCAAAGGCAATGGGAGCAAGTGGTAGGGGAGCTCCTGTGCATTCCTTTGAGGCTAGTGTAGCATTGGGATATGCCTGTGATGAGCCACTGGACACATGTGAATAGCTGCCAGACCAGAGGGAAAAGGTTCAGGTGCAGGAGTGAGATATTCATCGCCAACCCTGTCTTGGTGTTTTCGCTCATGGTGTGACACTCCTTCACAAAAGGTGATATTGTGTAACCATAAAAGAGTAAGAAGTCTGACAACAACGGGTTTAAGACCAACCGATTTATTTGATAGTAAACTCGCAAGGTTTTGGGGTTTGCCCCTTTGTCAAGTGAATGGAGAACTCTCCATTCGCCTGACGAAGGGGCAAACCCCAAAAGCTTCCGAGTTTACTATCAAATAAATCGGTTGGTCTTAAACCTGATGTTGTCAGATTTCTTACTGTGTTTACCCCAGTCCAACGCTGGCATCGCCACATCATAACCATAAAAGAGACAGGAAAATTAGTGACAACTAGTAATAGTGGGGGGATGGTGGAATTTTCTAGCATCTGAGGAATTGCGAATGGCGCTGAACATTATGCAGTCATCAGCAAACATCCCCATTTCTAATCGTATAATAGAAGGAAGGTCACTGATGAAGCAGCTGAAAATGGTTGGGCCTAGAACACTACTCTGAGGGACTCCTGCAGCAATGTCTTGGGGCTAAGATAATTAGCCTTCAACAACTACTACCATCTTCCTTTCACTAGGCATGACTCCAACCAATGGAGATCTTCCCAATTCCCACTGACTTCAGTTTTGCTTGGATTCCATGTCATTCAGTCAAACGATGCCTTCATGTCCAAGGCAGTCACTCTCACCTCATCTCCTGAGGTCAGCTCTTTTATTCATGTTTGGACCAATGGCTGTAATGAGGTCAAGAGCCAAGTGACCCTGGTGGAACGCAAACTGAACATCTGTGAGCAAGGCATTGTTCTGTAAATATGGCTTGATAGCATTATCAGTAACACCGACGTGAGTTACAACATAGGCACCGGATGACCTAATTTTTACAGAGGGAAGCTGAACAGAAATGAGTTGGAATAGTCAAGTCTAGAAGTAGCAAAGGCAAAGATGAGGGTTTCAGCAGCAGATGAGCTGTGGCAGAGAGGTGAAGTCAGTTGATGTCCCAAGAGTTGAAACGATGATCTTAGTGATGGTACAATTTCTTTCTAAATTGGAGTAATTATTTACAGTTTATAGGCATCAACTTAAACAAACAGAAGTTAGATAAATGCAGCATATCACAGACTGTAAGAAGTCTCTCAACACCAGGTTAAAGCTCAACAGGTTTATTTGGTATTTTACAGGTATAGATAGTACATATTGTCTGTACCTGTAAAAACTTGATTACCTATTAAGACTGCATTCCAACCATTATCTTGTAATTGAATCTGTGTTTCTTTAGGCCCTGTTTGTGAACCCAACTCTCCACTCACCTGATGAAGGAGCAGCTGTTGGACTTTAACCTGGTGTTGTGAGACTTCTTACTGTGCCCATCCCAGTCCAATGCCAGCATCTCCATATCATTATTACAAATGCAACCTTAACTTATGCAATAATTCATTAATTACAACTTTCAGCAAGAACACAAAGATTGTGCACAATGTTTCCTTGTCATTTGGGGAATTTTAGACTCTGCTGAGACATTTAAACAAGATAGTAAAATAAAAACAACAGTACTATAGCTTTAGAATGACTGGATTACATAGCAACATAAAAAAGTAACTGGATAATGGCAGGCCCAATGAATTTATTGTTGATTTTTACAGACTATGATCTGCTGTTTCACTTTGCCTTCAGTTTCTCCACTTTTTCTGTGCCAGTGTGTTATTGGTACGCACAACATTATACTGTTTGTCAATAGATTAAAGCGTCGTTTTTCCAAAGTCAGAAACCAATTTGAAAGACGGTTAATTTTTCTACAACTGGGTAGGTGCTTTATAAGATAATCAAGGTTGACTTACAATTTATTACATTTTGAATTTTTGGTATCATAAATTGCAATATTTACTTTGGGGTCACCTCAAATTTTTATGTGAAGCAAATGTACAATTTACCCTAGCTTTTAAATTGATTATAAGAGCCGCATGATGGTTTAGATAATTATATTTTCCATAATGTAAAATATAGGCCAGCAAGGTCCCAGGTTTGATCTCCAGTCTGTTTTGAATTTGTGATAGAATATTATGATTGACTTTATCAACCTTCAACTAAGGGAGAGAGAGAGAGAAAATGTCATTCAGCCATTCTACCATCGTGATGGCAGTAATGTCCTTGTTGGAAGTCCAAAGCTTATACCTCCAAGTTCCCACAAGAGCAGAAGACAAATACACCTTAGGATTTGCGGACTTATCTTTAACTCCATGTAAATGACTGGGTTTTGACTGATGTAAAATCTCACCAGACGATTCAGTTAGAATCGTTCTCTTCAAATAGAAAGGGGTAATTTTGAATGTAAAAAGGTCCAGTGTGATTTAATAAGCTGCTTTTGAGAAATTAAAATGTCATCTAAATTAAAGAATGAACAAGCAAAATGTGCTAACGTCTGAAAGCAAATGGAAATATTAAATTTCTGTTTTGGAAATGTTTTATTGGGCTGTGAAGTTTCTCCAGGACTCCTGGGTAAGTAATGGGAAAACATTTAGCAGATAGAGACAGAAAATACACTGAATTTGAATTGGAATAACCTATGTTGAATGTAATTCAAATGGATACATTAATCTGGTGTTAAAGTATATTTTATTGAAAGGAAAGCATAGATGAGACTATTAATAGTCAGCAACAGGTCCTACAACATAGGAACCATGCAGGTCAAATTGGCCAGAACGAACAGCCCTAGTAAATGAGCATGTGGCAAAAAAATTGCAAAACTACAATTGAAAGGACTGAGGCTTCACTAATGCATGAAGGTAGGATGCAACAAGATAATGAGAGATTAGAAAAAGTGAGTAAATTAATAGATTCCTCTTGAAGATATTTGTGCCCTAGTCTAGGAACCTTTTTTTAAGAGAACTGAATTTGATAGTCTGGCCATTACCCGAAGCATTGGGACTATGCAGGAAGAGATGAGAAAAGGCTTCAAGATCTTTTGATAAGATCACCTGAGAGTCAAGAATGTCTGACCAGGTATTGGATACCGCATGCATGCAGATGTGTTATATGTGAAGTAACAAACAGAATATGCAAGAAATCAATTCAAAAATGGGCTAGTTCAAAGGTCAGGAGATAGTTAGTAAAATGCACTGAAGAACAGATCTCAGGCTTGTGCAACTACTTGAAAAACAACATGAAATGGTTAATGTGGCGGGTAGTGTGAGACAACATCCTTAAGCTGTCAAGCAAAGCCATACAGAAACTGACTTTAAAACATTCAAGATAGAATTAAACATGCTATTTATCAAATGAGTTCAATTAAAGTATAAGCAATAAAATTTGGACTGGAATTGTTAACGATGTGGGAGTAATGATCCTTAGTAAGAAATATCCGCAAATTGGATACAGGTTTTTTAAAAAGAGCCAAAAGATCTTTTAATTCGATTTGAGTTGATGGCTAAGACATTGATATTTCTATGAAAGTAACTTAGAATTTGAAACACTTTTGTCAGGGAATTCTTTGAGTGAGGTAATCTAGATGTGGGAACTATCATTGCAAATGAAAAGTGACTAAGACTCACATTTTACAGGAGAATCTGTTATCAAAATGCAAAAGATATTGCAGATTACACACAAATTTCATATCAGTCACCATCCACAGTCTATTGGAGTACTGAAAAGAGAGAACAGAACTTCAAAAACAATATTTAAAAAGTTCCACACAGATTGGGCAGCATGGTGGCACAGTGGTTAGCACTCTGCCTCACAGTGCCAGGCACCCGGGTTCAATTCCTGGCTTGGGTCACTGTCGGTGTGGAGTTTGCACATTCTCCCCGTGTTTGCGTGTGTTCCCCCCGAGTGCTCCAGTTTCCTCCCACAGTCCAAAGATGTGCAGGTTAGGTGGATTGGCCATGCTAAATTGCCCTTTAGTGTCGGGGGGGCGAGCTAGAGTAAATGCATGGGGTTATGGGGATAGGGCTTGGGTTGGATTGTGGTTGGTGCAGACTCAATGGGCCAAATGGTCTCCTTCTGCACTGTAAGATTCTATAATTCTATGATTCTATCACCTCATTCAAATGGCTATAAAATCAAATCCTCAGAGAACTGCAGGAGTTTCTCCTTATCAGGCAGGAAGATGACAGGAAGACTCACAAAAACACCAGGCCATTTGACACTGACAGCAACGGGTCCTCCTACAACATAGGAACCGTGCAGTCCAAATTGGCTAGAACGAACAGCCCCAGTAAATAAGCATGTGGCAAAAAAATTGCAAAAATACAATTGAAAGGACTGAGGCTACAATAATGCATGAAATTAGGATGCAGCAAGATAATGAGAGATTAGAAAAAGTGAGTAAAAATTAGATGGAAAAGTAGTGATGGCAGAAAGTTGTTAAAGTAAATGAACGTCTTTGGTTTAGGAATATTCCAACTGTTTTCCTGTTAGTGCAATTGATAACCATAATTGTGATTATTTTCATCCTTTTACTGTTTAAGGATCCTCTCTAGACTACAAAGGCAAGTTATCATGCCTCAAAAATGTACAGAAAGAAAGAGATCAAATAAGTCGCAATGGATCAATATTTTAGCAATATGTCTCATCCCAGGAGATGTAAATAAGCCTAGATTGTAGTGTACCTCAGCCATTTTTAGATTAATCTCATTATGTATGTATTATAATAACCTAACAAAGTCTAACGCATTTTGTGCTAAGAAGCTATTTTGTGTTCTGTACTTTATAATCACTCACGTGATTATAATTAAAAATTATTATACAATTAGGAACAAGTCAAAAACAGATGACTGACCAAATAGTGTACTTCAATTAAGTTACAACTGAAGGAATAGTAATTAATCAAGTAATTAAGTTAAAGTTGAACATAAAACCTTGTAAGTTTAAATGCTATTTTGATTAGTCTGTTTTGGATGAGTATCAATTGGACACGTTGTGATAAGCTTAGCAAAAATCATGATCAAATTGGCAACAGGCAACGGTGCAAAGTCAAATAAGACTCTGGTTAAGAAACATCATCCATTCAAACACCAAGTAAAACAAATCACCATTTAAATTAACCAATTGTGAAATTACACAGATATGGGGCAAATTTTTCCTGTCCTGCTTGCCACAGGAATCATAATGGGCAAAGACTGACCATGCAAAGATCTGTTGATGGAAATTTCTGACCATGGGGGCGAGCACAGCCAGAAAATCCTGCCCACAGTCTGAGATGAGATATTAATAATTTTAGGGATTAAAACTAAAGGCTTTGAATGACATTTTTGCCAACTGGCCATGTACTGGATGCTTGTGAGACAGAACTTGAAAGTGTGGCTATCGTCTTCCTTTATGGTTCTGTCTTATTCAAACCGAACAATTTATTGGGTTAATCTGAAATCGGGTAATTACATAATTAAAGATTAAGTTAAAATAAAATAATCTATATAGAAAAAAGGCATACATCATTTCACATCTGGATTTCAGCCATTTTGTCCATGTTTGGACTCAGGTTGTAATAAGTTCTGGAGTCAGAGAATTCCTGACAGAAATCAAACAGAGCATTGGTGAACAGATGATTGGTGAGTAAATACTGCTTGATAGCACTGCCGTAGACAATGTCCATCACTTTGCCAAAACATTGATCCCTTGCTACTTATTTGATCTCTTTCTTTCTGTGCATTTTTGAGGCATGATAATTTACCTCCACTTCAAATCAATCTTTGCAGCCTAGTGAAGACTTTCAAGCAGCAAAGGATGAAAATAATGACAATAATGACTGATGGAATGGGAATTGACAGGATTGAATTTCTCCTGCTTTTGGTTGACAGGTCATACCTGGAAAAGCTTCCATATTGTTGTCTGGATGCCAATGTTGTAGCAGAACTGGAACAGCTTGGTTAGCAGAACTATTAGTTATGGAGCAAACATCTTCAATACTACCATATAAATACAACACTGTCAGTGCTGCAAATCTGAAATAAAAAAGAAAGTGCTGGCAAAACTCAGCAGGTCTGGCAGCATCTGTGGAGAAAGAAACAGTTAACAGGTCAGATTTTTCCATCCTGCCATCGTAGCAGGTGGGATAGAAAATTCGGCTGACCGTGTAGAGGTCCATTGATCTCCGGTGAGAATTTCTGGTCTTTGGGGCATATGTGGCTGGAAAATCCCTCCCAACATTTCAAGTCCATATGATTCTTGTTCAACGTTCTGAAATGTTAACTTTATTTCTGTCTCCTGCTAACTTTTTCAGTTCTGATTTATCTTCCAGTCTATAGCTAGGATATTATCAAGGTCAATAGCTTTTGCTATATCAACCGTTCTCAAGTGTGTCTTAATATCGTATCAAATGAGTTGAATTTTATTTATTAGTCACAAATAAAGCTTACATTAACACTGCAATGAAGTTTCTGTGAAATTCCCCTAGTCGCCACACTACGGTGCCTGTTCGGGTCAATGCACCTAACCAGCACATCTTTCAGACTGTAGGAGGAAACCGGAGCATCAGGAGGCAGCCCACGAAGACATGGGGACAATGTGCAAACTCCACACAGACAGTGACCCAAGCAGGGAATCAAACTTGGGTCCCTGGCACTGTGAGGCAGCAGTGCTAACTACCTTGCCACTGTGCCCCTCTTGAATTGACTTGGCTGGTTTTTTTGATGGTGAGAATCTGAGGAAGAAGTTGAGATGGATCATCCACTCAACATCTCTGGCAATTGCTTATTATAAACAAATTCATTTTGACCTGATAGAAGTCTACAGGATTATGAGGGGCATGGGCAGAGTGGATCGTCAGAAGCTTTTTCCCAGGGTGGAAGAGTCAATTACTAGATGGCATAAGGTGCGAGGGGCAAGATTTAAAGGAGATATAGAGGTTTTATTCATAGGTTAGTGGGTGGAGCTCGCTGCCACGAGAGGTAGTGGAAGCAGATATGATAGTGACTTTTAAGGGGTGTTGTGACAAATATATGAATAGGATAAGAATAGAGGGACATGGTCCCCAGAAGGGTAAGGGGTTTTAGTTCAGTTGGGCAGCATGGTCAGTGCAGGCTTGGCTCTGCCATCATTGAGGACATGGCTGCTCAGTGTGTCTCCTCCTGTTAGTTGGTTAAGTATCCCCTTCACAACTGGATGTGGCAGGCCTGTAGAGCTTTGGTTTAAACTATTTGTAGTGGATTACTTAGCTCTGTGCATAGCATGCTGTTTCTGCTATTTAGTGTGTATCCTGTGTCATAGCTTCACCATGCTGCTACCTCATTTATAGACATTCATGGTGCTGCTCTTGGAATGTGCTCCTAAACTCTTCATTCAATGAGATTTGGAGCCCTCACTTGGTAAGGATAGTCTAAGGAACATGCTGGCCCATGAATTTACAGGTTGTGGTGTTTAATTCTGCTACTAATGGAAGGTCCTTTGACAGCACCTTCCAAACCCATGACATCTACCACCTAGAAAGTCAAAGGAAGAAGCACATGGGAGCACCATCATCCACAAGCTCTGTTCCGAACCACACACCATCCTGCCTTGAAAATGTTCCTTTGTTGTCACTGAATTAACATTTTGGCTATAGGTTCCAGCAGTAGTGCCTGGGAGATTCATTTGGAGGGGCATGGTGGCACAATAGTTAGCACTGCTGCCTCACAGTGCCAGAGATCTGGGTTCAATTCTCTGGCTTGGGTCACTGTCTGTGTGGAGTTGGCACATTCTTCCCGTGTCTGCATGGGTTTCCTCCGGGTGCTCCAGTTTCTTCCCACCGTCCAAAGGTTAGATGAATTAGCCTGGCTAAATTCTCCCTCAGTGTACCTGAACAGGTGCCAGAGTGTGGCAACTAGGGGGTTTTCACAGTAACAACATTGCAGTGTGAATGTAAGCCTACTTGTAACACAAATAAATAAACCTTTACTTTTCTTCATTCTTGTGAAACTCCAGAGCAATCTGGAATAGTTGGGACTCTAATTCGTTCACATGACTGTAGATCATTACCAATGGAGTTGCATGGTTTAAAGTGCTGTTCAGAATAATGCTAACAGCATTATTCAATTCCATTATTCAATTCAAGATAGAGGTCATTTTTAGGGCCTGCCGCCTAGTCTTGCTCCTTGAAGCAACTAATGAACAACAAAACAAGGATGCTACATGAAGGGAGATTATTTTGAAACGAATCCATTTACTGTGAGGCACTTTGACAATGCTTTAGGTTAAAATGAAGCACTCTGTAAATCTTTGTCTCATTCATGTATTTACCTTTCACTACATTTAGTGTAATATCCTCGTTAGCCTTCCTCAGACCCTCATCTCTCACTCATACCTCATTGTTTTTCATGCTGCACGATTTGTCACTGGTCATTTAACGATCTTTATATGTTTGTCATGCCATCTGTGTGTCTCCTAAGTATTTTTTATATCATCTTTTCATTACTTCATGGCGCCTGGGGAAGTGTTTCACCTGGTTAACGGCGGATTAATGAGCCGTGATGACTGACTGGAACCGAGGTCTTGGGGGTGGTGGGTCTGACCAAGCCACTATATAAAAAAAACTCTGCAGCCTGGTACCAGAGCTCCAAGTGAAGGTTTTGCTACACGCAGCACAGAGTGGCTGGTACAGTGAGTGTCTAACCGGAGGAAGATGCGCTCTGTGCCAGTGGCAGCGTTGCTCAGCCTGCTTTTGTTCCTGGCTCTATCTGGGCTCAGGGCAGACCGGGCGGTCAAGCTGTGTGGCTCTGAGTTTCACAGGGCGCTCGTCCACCAATGCGGCGCCTCTCGCTGGAGAAGAGAGCCCGCTTCAGAGGCAGTCCCCAGAGGTGAGTGAGAGCTAAAAATAAAAACAGTGGGCTAGTTCCCACTTTTAAAAAGTCTAGCATAATAGATACTTTAATGTTATCTGCATTAAATAATATCTCAGCAGGGTTGGCACTTGCATGAGGCAGCACTGGGGCAGCGTGGTGGCACAGTGGCTAGCACGGATGCCTCACAGTGCCAGGGACCTGGTTTGGATCACTGTCTGTGCGGAATCTGCATGTTCTCCCTGTGTCTGTGCAGGTTTCCTCTGGGTGCTCCAATTCCCTTCCACAGTCTGAAAGACGTGCTGGTTAGGTGCCATTGGCCATGCTAAGTTCTCCCTCAGTGTACCCGAACAGGTGCCAGAGTGAGGCAACGAGGTGATTTTCACAGTAACTTCATTACAGCTTTAATATCAGCCTATTTGTTACACTAATAATTAAATTAAACTACTGGCTTCAGTTTGAAATTAACTTTTGTCAACACCTTCAGTGACTGTTTCATTGCATGTTTTCATCAGAATGTACACTTCCCATCTGGAATATAGTGACAATTAGATGGACAAATTATCCACTGCGCTGCATTGTTTAAAGATCAGAACAAGATTTTGTGCCAGAACAATTGATTAGCAACTAAATGAACCAAAGAGCCACAGAAAAATCAACACATACCTTTCAGATAGCTTTCCATTTAGATTATATATTCAGAGCAAAGATAAATAATCATTTCTGGCATGTTGCAGTTGATGTTCGGACAGTCCTATTGTTATTCATACAAACAAAAATGTTTTTTGTCTCCAAATGTCTTTTAATGTTCTTTTCTGTCTTGAAGCACCAGCAAGGAATTTGGCGTCTTCGTCAATGGAAAACTCAGATTTCAACAAATTTCCTGAAGATTCCAACCCTAGATGGGGAAGGTCCAGCGAGGATTTCACTGACCATTCAGACTTGCTGGGAGGAGACCAAAATCTGTACCCCCCAAAAATTAAACGGAATCTGGACAAAATGGCTGACTTTTGCTGCAAATATGGTTGCAGAAAAAAGCACCTGAATTCTATCTGTTGAATCACAGAAGAACAGCATAAAGTTAATGTCACGCTCTCATCCCTGAAGATTAAGTGCAATCAATAAATCTTGCTGCCAGCTTCTGTAAATGACAAAATGCTAAAATGTTCATTGTAGGTGGTGAAAATGTGTTGTACATGTGTTAAACATTGACTTTAACTGAATAAAGTTATTGATCAAGTTGATGGAAATATCAGTGACATGATTTAAATTTTACCATATTTTAACTTTAATTTGAAATTTTTGATTACATATCAATTTTATCAAAATATAGAAATCACTCTTTTGAACTCTTAAATAATTTAAGTTTTTCCTACCATCATGAAATTGGGACCAATAACTAACTCACAGGCTCAAATGAATTATAAACAGCACAAAGCTGTGACAGGTAGCTAGGGTAGGAGTAAATAGCACCATTGGATGAAGTTGTTGAAGGATGGAGGTCAGTTAGAGGAGCCCTGGGTTAGATTCCTCAGTTTTTTCTGAGTGCTGATCAGGGTTCAAGTCCACTTTCCTGATTATCCTCTTTTTTTGAATCTTGGTTAAATCAATGATAAAACAACCAATACAACATCTCCTTTAAACAAATGTATGTAATAGGAGCGGAAGTAGGCTTCTCGAGCCTGCTCTGCCATTTGATAAGATCATGGTTGATCTCTTTATGTTTTAAGTTCTACATTTCCTGGTAATTCTACTACCCCTGGTAATCTTTGATTCCTTTGCCTAATAAGAATCTATCTACTTCCACTTCAAAAATATTCAATGACCCCACTCCTCCGCTACCTCCTGAGGCGAAGACTTCAAAATCACACAACCTTCTGAGAGAAAAGAATCACCTCATCTCTGTCCTAAAAGGGCAACACCCTAATTTGAAAACAGCGCTCTCTCGTTCCATACTCACCCACAAGAGGAAACATCTTTTCCGCATTCACGTTGTCAAGACCATTCAAAATCTTATATATTTCAATCAAGTCACCCCTCTTCTAAACTCCAGTCAAAACAAGTTCAGTCTATCTGACCTTTTCTCATAAAACAACCCATTCATTCCAGGTAGCAATCTAGTAAACCTCCTCTGAACCACCTCAAATGTATTAACATTCTTTCTTAAATAAGGAGACCAAACTACACAAAGTATTCAAGATATGTGCCAGAGTTTTACTGCCTTGCCCATCCTAGGCTCGGAAGATCCTGCCTGTGGCCAATAGAGAATGCCGCTCTGGAAATTGGGGCAGGCATGTCGGTAAAATTCCTGTAATGGTCTCACCAGTATCCTTTATAAATGATGCATAGATCTTTACTTCTATGTTCAATTCTTCTTGTCATAAAATATAGCATTCTTTAGTGTGCTTAATTATTTGCTGTACCTGCATACTGGCTTTTATTGGCTCATGCACTTGAACATCTAGATCTCCCTGCACCTTGGAGTTCTGCGGCCATTCTCCAGATAAGTAATATTCTGTTATTTTGTTCTTTCTGCCAAAGTGAATGACTTCACATTTTCCCATGTTATATTATATTTGTCAGATTGTTGTCCACTCATTCAACCTATCTATATCCGTCTGTAGTCTTCTTACGTCCTCTTCATAACATACTTTTCTGCCTATCTTTATGTCATCTGCAAATTTAGCTACCATGCCTGCAACTCATCTAAGTAATTGAAATAAATTGTAAAACATTGATGTCAGCCAGCCAAACCTCTATCCATGCTAGTATGTTACCCCCTACATCATGAGCTTTCATTTTCCGCTGTAACCTTGATGTGGCATCTTGTCAAATGCCTTCTAGAAATCCAAGTGCAGCGCATCTACAGACTCCCCTTGAAGGAGTAACAATGCATGTTACTTCTTCAAAGCTCTCGGCTGAATTGGTTACACAATTTCCTTTCCATAATACCATGCCGACTCTTCCTAATTACCTTGAGATTTTCTAAGTGTCCAGTTATAACCTCCTTAATGATTGATTCCAACACGTTCCCCACAACAGACATCAATGTAACTAGAATATACTTTTTCAGTTCTGTCTCCTCCCTTCTTAAGTAGAGAGGTTATGTTTATTATGTTCTACATTCTACTGAATTTTGAACAATTAGCAGCAACAGATTGACTATTTCATTAGGGCGGCACAGTAGCACAGTGGTTAGCACTGCTGCTTCACAGCTCCCGGGTCCTGGGTTCGATTCTTGGCTCGGGTCACTGTATGTGTGGAGGTTGCACATTCTCCTTGTGTCTGCGTGGATTTCCTCCGGGTACTCTGGTTTCCTCCCACAGTCCAAAAATGTGTGGGTTAGGTTGATTGGCCATGCTAAGAAATTGCCCCTTAGTGTCCAGGGTTAGAGGGATTAATGGGTATAGTATATAGGGGTAGGGCCTGGGTGGGATTGTGTTTGATGCAGACTCAAAGGGCCTCTTTCTGCACCGTGTTCTATGATCTATGATCACTTGTTACAAGACCTGAGGAGACTTGTCAACCCACAGCTCCATCTGCTCACACAGTACAGCTTTTGTATGATTGCAGTTCCATTAAGTTGCCCTCCCTTCCACCTTTTTATTTGCAGCTATTACTGGAATATCCTTTACATCCTCCATAGTGAAGATAGAAGCAAAATATTTTCCATCATTTCCTTATTGTCCCCCCATTGTCACTCTCCAGATAACTTACAGTCACTTATTTACTCTTTTCATTTTTAAATACCTGTCAAAACTCATGCTATCTGTTTTTACACTTCTAGCTAGATTCCTCTCACACTCTAATTTCTTTCTCACGGTTAACCTTTTAGTCATTCTATATTGTTCTTTCTGTTTTGACTAATCATCTGACCTGCCATTCACCTTTGCATAGTTGTATGCTTTTCCCTTAAGTTTGATGCTTTCCTTAATTTCTTTAGTTAACTATGGTCATTCTCTGAGAATTTTTTTTAGAGTTGGAATATACTTATTCTGAGTATTCTGAAATATACCCCTAAATGTCTGCCATTATTTCTCTACTGATGTATTTCCAATCCAATATCCCAATTCACTTCAGCTCAACTTTCATACCCGCATAGTTGCCCTTATTTAAGTTTATAACGCTAATATCAGACCTGTTCATTTCCTTTTCAGATACTTTTTATGTATTTTCAAGGCTAAAAAAAATCCTTACCATTTTCTCACTACAATCTACAGGTTTTCAGAACCTGAGACTGGTACCTTTTCCATTGTCATACACTAAGGGGTCTTATGCTAAGGAATATTTGACCCCACTTAAGTTCCTTAATAATCAAAACATGTCAAAACATTAGACAGAATGCAGAAGAAAATTTCCGAGAATGGTTCCAGGGATGAGGAACATCAGTTACGTCAATAAATTGGAAAATTTGGGGCTGTTTAACTTGAAGAAAAGAAGGTTGAGTGGCGATTTGATAGAAACATTCAAAATTATGAGGGGTCTGAGCAGGGTAAATAGGGAAAGCTTGTTCCCATTCTCAGAATGTTTGTGAACGAGAGGGCACTAATTTGAGAAGGAATTAAGTTATGAGGAGAAACCTTTTCACACAATGAGTGATTTAAATCTGAAATGCATTGCCTGAGAGTGTGCTGAAGGTAGGTTGAATTGGGGCATTCAAGAGGGAATTGGATTATTAAAGAAGAACTGCAGGGTTACAGGGAGAAGGTGGGGAAATGGCACTAGATGAACTGTTCATTCAGGGAGCCGATTTGAATGGTTTCCTTCTCCGTTCTAATAATTCTGTGATAAAACAAATTAAAATATCACAGCTTAATATTTACATGTGAATTATTTCATATGCTGCTAGGACTATATGATATATCTTATGCAGTGACCATAAATTTATGAAATTGTTCCCTATTCAGAATCATTAAGAGAATGAATTTCACTATAAAACAGATGATTTATGGTGAAAACAGACATATAGTACTGCTTATGACAAAACAGCACAAACACACACTATGCAAACCTGGAACAGAGTACATGCATATAATTCAGTATTAAACAAGGCAATTTAAATGGCATTGTTCATTAGATGGTACTTAATGACCTATAAGTTTTTAATGGGGTGATAGAACAGTGCTACAATATATTTGTGGTTGTCTGGAAGAGGCACTTTATGACTTGCCTAATTGTTAAAATGCCAAGTATTTAATAATTTTGCCATACTCAGCTATTCTCTTATGTTCTAACCTCTGTAAATGTGGAAATCATCCAAATATATGCTGCCCAAGTTTTAACTTGCTCACCATCCCTGTGCATGCATACCTACACTGAATGCTGGTTAATGCAATGTCTCTATTTTAAAAATTATCATTCTTGTTTTCAAATTCCCCCATGGCCTTGCAACTCTCTACTTCTGTAGTCTTATCCAGGTTCACAACCACCCAAAGTCCCTGAACTCCTCTAGCTCCCTCTTGAGCATCCTCAATTTTAATGTTGAGAACTGTGGTTAGGAGTGAAATGTGCTGCTTCTTGGAGTCGGTTATGTGAGAGAGAGTGGCTATCAACAGCTCTAGATTATAGGAAATGAGTTATAAATCAACTAACTGGTTAAGCCAGGGAAGCCTTGGGGCCGTAAAGCAGTCTGGTGTCTGAAGTTTTGAAGTTCCGTGACGGAATGGGAGTGAGGAATGATAGATCGTGCAGTATGCTTCACTAAAGTGACAGTAGCTTTGCTTTTGAGCTAATATCACTGTAATTTTTATAGTTAAACACCTATAAGGGGTTGTTGCCCAGTTAGGTCTGTATTTATGAATCTGACCAAGAAGGAAGTCTTCTTGGGGGAATGTTTTGTAAGAGTAAATTTAACTGTGTAAATGTAATTTTACATTTTTTTTGTAAATAACTATTTTAATTTAATGTTTAAAATCCCAAAAGTGTCACTTGAATTTTTGACTTCTGAATTCAGTAAACTTATCAAAACGAAAAAAAAGGCCAGCAGAGGTGCAGTGGTTGTTATTTAGGAACACATAGAATTGACACTTGTAATGAGAAAGAAGAGGAACTACCATTTCAGGTGAACCAAAAAAGAGATCATTTCAAACATACAGAAAAAGCAAATACTTGTGAAAAAATAGGTGACGGACCAAAAAACTGGACAGAATATAGAAACAGCAAAGCATGATTGAAAGATTGATAAGGAAGGGAAAATTAAAGTAGAAAGGAAAGCTGAATAGAAATATAAAGACACATAGTAAGAACTTATATAGATATTTGAAAAAGAAGAGCAAATAAAGTGAGTGTTGGTCCAAGGAAAAGTGAATCTGGCTAGAGACAATTGATGCATTAGTTTTAATTTTCTAAAATTCCCTAGCTTCGGGGCAGGTTCCATTAGATTGGAAAATAACAAATGTAATTCCTTTATTCAAAAAGTGGGGACATGAAAGCAGGAAGCTACAGGCCAGTTAGTCATGTAATTGAAAACATAAGTGCTTAAGTTTGCTTTTGTTTTGTTAATAAGAATATTAAAAAAAGTTGTGCTAAATGGGCCAAGTTTCCCTTTGGGATATGATTTGTGTGGTAATTAACATCTGCCAGATCATAATAATTGATCATAGGGAAAATTTCAAAAGCTATTATTAAAGATGTTACAGCAGCAAACTTGGAAAAAAATCAGTCTCATCAGCCAGAATCAACATAGTTTTGTGAAAGGGAAGTCATGTTTAACTAATTCATTGGAAATTTCTTTGAAGGAGTAACAAATGCTGTAGATAAAGGGGAACTGTTGGATGTACTGTACTTAGATTTCCAAAAGGCATTTGATAATGTGCCACATCAAATGCTATGGCAAAAAATAAAAGCTCATGGTGTAATGGATAACTTGTTGGCATGGGTAGATGATTGGCTAACTAACAGTACAAAACTAAGATCTCTTTAAAGTCCCCAATCAGCCCCATCCTTCCTTTTACTACATCTGATTACCCTTTCATGTTAGTTGCTTGTCCATTTTGTTATTATGTCTCTCTTATTTCCCTTTATATGTCCCCTTTGAATGTTCTACATTCAGCCCGGCTTTTACTTGCATTATCATCCTTCATCTTTCAGACACCCACCTTTTTTACTTCACCTTACTCCCTCTCTCTCTCTTTCATCATCCAGCTCTGGTCTTTGCTGCCCTGCCTCTCCCCCATGTTCTAGGTCACAACCTCCTCCTCTCCCGCATCCAGGGAGGCAATATACTATCCTGGGATCATGTTCTATGGCCACAGAAATAGCTGTGACTTTCTGTAACTGTTGAGTTCCTTATAAATATTGCATTCTCAATCCTCTTCTTCCTGCCACTGTGCAGCTGCTCCACTGTGGTTAGCACTCCTGCCTCATAGCACCAGGGTTCTGCGTTCAATTCTGGCCTCAGGCCACTATCTGTGTGAAGGTTGCACATTCTTCTCTGTCTGTGCGGGTTTCCTCCGGCTGCTCTGGTTTTCTCCCACAATCCAAAGATGTGTGTGTTAGGTTGATTGGTCATGCTAAATTGACCCTGGTGAGAGGGGGCTTAGATGGGTACATGTGTGGGGTCTGGGTGGGATTTTGGTTGGTGCAGACTTGATGGGCTGAATGGCCTCCTTCTGCACTGTAGGGATTCTGTGATTCAATGCTGTGGACATGGTTGCATTTTCCAGAGGAATCTGCACCCTTGCCATTTTACAGAATACATGACACAATCACAAAACTCTTGAACAACTTTGCCTGCCTTGTAGTCATTCATTCCCATTTTGCCTGCACACTCTTCAGCTGTAGCGTGAGCAACTCCAAAAAGTGCTAGATCAACCTCAGGAACGTACTGCGGTAACGCCAGCTATTGTGGAACTCAAGCTCCTCCCGCTGACAGCACTGGCTTCACATTTTGTTGCTTACAAGAGTATTCTACGAGACTGAAGTGCCCCCCCCAACAACATTCCTCTAATTAATTAGAGTACTTTCTAAACTTACCGGAAATAAAATTTAAGGTTTAAAAATCTTCAAATTTAATACTTAAAACTTTACACTTTTTAAACCCAGTTTAGCTCCTCTAGCTCCTTATCTGGGTTCATAACCTCAATAATCACCCTTGGTCGCCACCTCAGACCCTTGCACTCAATTCTAGCTCACCAATTGTAACATTACTTTTTGCATTCTGTAGTTGTTTTGTATTATTCTATACTTTTATAATTTTTCAATACACCCGCCTATCTGGCCATGTTTAAAAAGGACCATGCCGTAATGCTGGTAAGGAAATAGTTCTGGTTACCTTGAGAAACTCTATTGTTTGGATGGTAAACTTGTGCCATTTTGTCAATTTCAACAGATACACAGGATCACCCATAATTCCGTCTCATTTACCTGCCTAAAAATTACATGTTTGCTGTAAACTATAATTAAACACACCCATTTTGGATGCAGCAAAGTTTTTTTTTAGACACAAATGCATCTACATTGCATTAGAAAATAGGCTGAGCTTCTTGGCTGTGTTGTTTCCATACACCTTTTACAATTTATCTTTGTTAGATTAATTATCCCCTTATGTTTCAAGTATCTCACTTCATCTTTAATCTTTTTATCCACAAAACGCCCATACTTACTCCTTGTCTGAATATATATTTTTTTTATTCATACGTGGGACGTGGGTGTCACTGGCTGGCCAGCATTTATTGCCCATACCTAGTTGCCCTTGAGAAGGTGGTAGTGAGCTCCCTACTTGAAATGCTGCAGTCCAAGTTCTGTGGGTTGACCCACAATGCTATTAGGGAGAGAATTCCAAGATTTTGACCCAGCGACTGCGGAGGAACGGCGATATATTTCCAAGTCAGGATGGTGAGTGGCTCGGAGGGGAACTTGCAGGTGGTGATGTTCTCATTTATCTGCTGCCCTTGTCTTTCTAAATGGAAGTGGCCATGGTTTGGAAGATGCTGTCTAAGGATGTTTGATGAATTGCTGCAGTGCATCTTGTAGATAGCACAGACAGCTGCTTCTGAGCATCAGTGGTGGAGGGATTGAATGTTTGTAATGTGGTGCCAACCAAGCGGGCTGCTGTCCTGGATGGTGTCAACCTTCTTGAGTTTTGTTGGAGCTGTACCCATTCAGGCAAGTGGGGAGTATTCCATCACACTCCTGACTTGTGCCTTGTGGATGGTGGATAGGCTCTGGGGAGTCAGGAGGTGAGTTACTCGCTGCAGTGTTCCTAGCCTCTGATCTGCTCTTGTAGCCATTGTGTTTATGTGGTGAGTCCAATTGGGTTTCTGATCAATAGTAACTCCAAGGATGTTGACAGTGGAGAATTCAGTAATGGTTACACCATTGAATGTTAAGAGGCGGCGATGATCATTGCCTGACATTTGTGTGCCATGGATGTTATTTGCCATTTATCAGCCCAAGCCTGGATGTTGTCCAGATCTTCTTGCATTTGAACATGGACTGCTTTAGTATCTGAGGAGTCGGGAATGGTGCTGAACATTGTGCAATCATCAGCGAACATCCCCACTTCTGACCTTATGATGGAGGGAAGATCATTGATGAAGCAGCTGAAAATTGTGGAGCCTCAGACACTATCCTGAGGGGCTCCTGCAGACATGTCTTGGAGCTGAGATGACTGACCCTCCGCAACCACAACCATCTTCCTATGTACCAGGTATGACTCCAACCAACGGAGAGTTTGCCCCCAATACTCATTGATTCCATTTTTGCCTGGGCTCGTTGATGCCACTGGGGCGAATGCGACTTCAATGTCAAGGGCTGTCACTCTCACCTCACCTCTGGAATTCAGTTCTTTTGTCCATGTTTGAACCAAGGCTGTAATGAACTCAGGAGATGAGTGACCTTGGTGAAACCCAAACTGGGCATCACTAAGCAGGTTACTGCTGAGCTATCACTTTACTGATGATCTAGAGTAGACTGATTGGGCAGTAATTGGCTGGGTTGGATTTGTCCTGCTTTTTGTGTACAGGACATACCAGGACAATTTTCCACATTGTTGGGTAGACCCCATGTTGTAAGTGTACTGGAAAAGCTTGGCTAGGGGAGCAGCATGTTCTGGAACACAAGTCTTCGGCACTATTGCTGGAATGTTATCAGGGCCCATTGAATTTGCAGCCTCCGACCGTTTCTTGATATCATGTGGAGTGAATCAAATTGGCTGGAGACTGGCATCTGAGATATTGGGGACTACTGGAGGAGGCCAAGACGGATCATCCACTTAGCAATTCTGGCTGAATACTTCAGCCTTATCTTTTGCATAGATGTGCTGGGCTCCTCCATCATTGAGGATGGGGATACTTGTGGTGTCTCCTCCTCCAGTGAGTTGTTTAATTGTCCACCACCATTCTCGACTGGATGTGGCAGGACTGCAGAGCTTAGATCTGATCCATTGGTTGTGGGATCACTTAGCTCTGTCTATCACTTGCTGTTTTTGCCATTTGGCATACAAGTAGTCCTGTTTGGTAGCTTCACCAGGTTGACACCTCATTTTTAGGTATGACTGATGCTGCTCCTGGCATGTCCTCCTGCACTCTCCATTAAACCAGGGTTGATCCCCTACCTTGATGGTAATGGTTGAGTGGGGGATATGTCAGGTTGCAGGTTGTGCTGGAGTACAGTTCTGCTGCTGTTGATGGCCCACAGTGCCTCATGGATGCCCAAACTTGAATTGCTAGATCGGTTCGAAGTCTGTCCCATTTAGCACAGTGATAGTGCCATACAACACGATGGAGCTTATTCTCAATGTGAAGGTGGGACTTCGTCTCCACAAGGACTGTGCAGTGATCATTCTTACCAATATTGTCATGGACAGGTGCATCTGCAGCTGGCAGCGTGGTAAAGATGAGGCCAAGTATATTATTTCCTCTTGTTGATTCCTTCAGCACCTGCTGCAGACCCAGCCTAGCAGTTGTATCTTTTAGGACCCGACCAGCTCAATCAGTAGTGCGGCTGCTGAGCCACTCTTGGTGGTGGACATCAAAATCCCCTACTCGGAGTACAATTTGCATCCTTGCTATCCTCAGTGCTTCTTCCAAGTGTTGTTCGACATGGAGGATATTGATTGATCAGCCGAACGAGGGCGGTATGTGGTAACCAGTAAGAGGTTTCCTTGCCCGTGTTTAACCTGAAGCCATGAGAATTCATGGATTCCAGAGTCAATGTTTAGGACTCCCAGGGCAGCTCCCTCCTGAGCATATACCTTAACAATATCATATCTAAATGATATCTACTGTTTAATTCATCATTCCTCATTTGAAGGTATTATCGTGGTTCAACAAGTGCCAGATGGAGATCAGGAACAAGAGCTATAGCTTAGTTTCCTTCCATTCCACAAAGCTTTAGCTAATTTTAGTACCCTGTCTTTTCCCAGCCATGATCTACGAATTCAACACGGGCCATATATCTAACATGAGTTTATATAGCTAAGTGTCATATCACATAGTGCATTGATCCTTTAGGGGAAATCAATATACAGCATGCTGATTTGGGGGTTTGGCGGAGTTGGGGATTGAGGGAGCTGTGGAAAGCGAGGAGGATTGCCAGGATATAGATAGGCAGGAGACTTGGGTGGAGAAATGGCAGGTGGAATTTAATCCAGACAAATGTAAGGTGATGCATTTTGTAAGTTTAATGCAGCAGGAAAGTATACAGTGAATGACAGAATCCTTAGAAGCATTAACACACAAAAGGGTCAAGGTGTACAGATCCACAGTTCTCTGAAAGTGGCAACATAACTGGATAAGGTAGTCAAGGAGGCTTGACTTCATTGGTCGGGACACAGAGCATAAATATTGACAAGTAATGTTTCAGCTGTATAGAACTTTTATTAGGCCACATTTGGAATACTGAATACAGTTCTAGTCGCCACATAACTTGAAGTATGTGGAGGCTTTGGAGAGGGTACAGAAAAGTTTTACCAGGATGTTTGGAGGATATTAGCTACAAGGAGAGATTGGACAAACTTGCTTCATTTTCACTTGGACTTCAGAGGCTGAGGGGCAACCTGATAGAAGTTTGCAAAATTACGAGAGGTATGGATAGAATGAATAGTCGGAGTCTTTTTTCCCAGGGAAGAAATGTCAATTACTAGGGGATACCGGTTTAAGGTAAAAGGGAGGAAGTTTACAGGAGATATGAGAAGCAAGTTTTTTTACACAGGGGATGATAAATGCCTGGAATGCGTTGCCAGAGGAGGTGGGAGAAGCAGATACAATGGCAATGTTTAAGAGGCATCTTGACAGATACATGAAAGGCAGGAAATAGAAGGATATGGACCGTGTAGGGACAAAGGCTCTTTAGTTTAGAAAGGTGTCATATGTCAGCGCAGGCTTGGTGGGCCAAAGGGCCTGTTCCTTTGCTGTACTGTTCTTTGTTTTACATTACCTCTTCCCCTGTCTCCCCACAGCAGTCATGTCTAGTCTAAGAAAGTAAACAAACAAATTTGAAAAACCTGAGGGTCAATAAGTCCCATAGGCCAGATACGATACATCCTAGGATACTTTGGGAGGCAAGGGATGAGATTGCAGGGCCTTTAGCTTTGATCTTTGGGTCCTCACTGTCCACGGGGATTGTGCCAGAGGACTGGAGAGTGGTGAATGTTGTTCCTGTCTTCAAGAAAGGAAATAGGAATGACCCTGGTAATTATAGGCCAGTTAGTCTTACTTCGGTGGTAAGCAAGTTAATGGAAAGGGTCCTGAGGGATAGGATTTATGACCATTGGAAAGATGCAGTTTAATCTGGGGTAGTCAGCATGGTATAGTAATCATGGAGGATCCACAGTTTCATGGATTTGCCTCACAAATTTGATTAAATTCTTTGAGGTGGTAACTAAGTGTGTGGACGAAGGTAGAGCAGTTGATGTCGTATACATGGATTTTAGTAATTCATTTGATAAGTTTCCCCATGGTAGGCTCATGAAGAAAGTAAGGAGGTGTGGGATAGAAGGAAATTTGGCCAATTGGATAAGTAACTGGCTGTCTCATAGAAAGAAATCTCACAACACCAGGTTAAAGTCCAACCAGTTTATTTGATAGTAAACCCACAAGCTTTCAGAAACACTGTTCCTTCCTCAGGTGTGTGGAAAGTTCTGAAGTACAATCAAATAAACTGGTTGGACTTTAACCTGGTGTTGTGAGATGTCTTACTGTGTTTACCCCAGTCCAACGCTGGCATCTCCACGTCGTTGTACATGGTACATTGGCCTTTATAAATTGGAGTATCGAATATAAAAGTTGGAGTGTTATGGGAAGGTTATATAAGGCATTGGTGAGGCCGCATTTAGGGTATTGTGTATAGTTTTGGTCACCTAGTTACAGGAAGGATGTAAGTAAGGTTGAAAGAGTGCAGAGAAGGTTCACAAGGATGTTGCCGGGACTTGAGAAGCTGAGTTACAGAAAGGTTAGGACTTTATTCCCTGGAGCGTAGAAGAATGAGGGGAGATTTGATAGAGGTGTGTAAGATTTTGATGGGTATAGATGGAATGAATGCAAGCAGGCTTTTTTCACTGAGGCTAGGGGAGAAAAAAAACCAGAGGGCATGGGTTAAGGGTGAAAGGAGAAAAGTTTAAAGGGAATATTGGGGGGGATTCTTCTCGCAGAGAGTGGTGGGAGTGTGGGATGAGCTGCCGGATAAAGTGGTAAATGCGGAGTCACTTTTAACATTTAAGAAAAACTTGGATGGGTTCATGGGTGAGAAGGGTGCGGAGGGATATGGTCCAAGTGCAGGTCAGTGGGATAGAAGACAGAAGATGGTGGTAGAGGGAAAATGTTCAGACTGGAGGCCAGTTGCCAGTGGTGTACCACAGGGATCAGTGCTGGGTCCTCTGCTATTTGTGATTTTTATCAATGACTTGGAAGAGGAGGCTGAAGGGTGGGTTAGTAAATTTGCTGATGACACCAAGATTGGTGGAGTAGTGGATGAGGTGGAGGGTTGTTGTAGGCTGCAAAGAGACATTGATAGGATGCAGAGCTGGGCTGAAAAGTGGCAGATGGAATATAACCCTAATAAGTGCAGGGTGATTTAGTTTGGTAGGACAAACTGGAATGTGGATTACAGGGTCAACGGCAGGGTTCTGAGGAAGGTGGAGGAACAGAGATCTGGGGGTTCATATCCACAGATCTCTGAAGGTTGCTGCTCAAGTGGATAGAGCTGTGAAGAAGGCTTATAGTGTGTTAGTGTTTATTAACAGGAGGTTTGAGTTTAAGTGTCGTGGGGTTATGCTACAACTATACAGGACCTTGGTAAAACCACATTTGGAATATTGTGTGCAGTTCTGGTCACCTCACTATAAGAAGGATGTGGAAGCATTGGAGAGAGTGCAGAGGAGATTTACCAGGATGCTGCCTGGTTTGGAGGGTAGGTCTTATGAGGAAAGGTTGAGGGAGCTGGGGCTTTTCTCTTTAGAGCAGAGGAGGATGAGAGGTGACATAATAGAGGTTTATAAGATGATGAGGGGGATTAATAGATTGGACGTGCAGAGACTATTTCCTCGGGGGGCTGTAGCTGTTACTAGGGGGCATAACTACAAGGTTCCTGGTGGGAGACATAGGAGGGATGTCTGAGGTAGATTCTTTACTCAGAGAGTGGTTGGGGTATAGAATACACTGCCTGCTGTGATAGTGGAGCTGGAGACTTTAGGAACTTTCAAGCGGTTGTTGGATAGGCACATGGAGCACAGCAGAATGATAGGGAGTGGGATAACTTGATCTTGGGTTTGAACATAGCTCGGCACAACATCGAGGGCTGAAGGGTGTGTGCTATGCTGTATTGTTCTATGTTCTGCTCCTAGGCTGCCTTTAACTTCCTTTGAAGGTGCAAGGTCTGCAGCCACTAATTTTTGCAATTTTGTATTTCGTTTCTGCTTTGCTCTTGATTTTTAAGCCTATAGTGAATACTTAAAGTCATTTTAATATCACGTTGTAGACACTGATCCTAACTCAGCTATGATTGTGCTTTGTTTACTCAATACTAATTTGTAGTGATCTGTTTGCTTTCGTTACATCCTGGTCGGGGGGCTGGGATTTTATTTATTTTCCATGTTTCAAGCCAAAATGTTAAATGAATTTGTTTCTCAGAAAACCTCTTTTACTGCATTCAGTGGCCAGGACACTGAGTAATCTTATACGGTGAGGTCACCTGAAGCATCAGAAGAGGATATTTGATTGATGGCAGATGAGAAGACAAGAGCTGCGTCAACAACTTGCATGTTACAAAGTCTGCATTGCCTTGCAGAACCTGTGAAGAATTGATAAGAGCTGAGTTTAGTTTTGGAGACAACCTGTACTAGGCCTCGAAAGGTTGGAATGCAGCCAGGAACTAGGCTTGAAAGGGATGTTGCCTCAGGGACTGGGTGCTGCAGCTGTAGTGGAATAGTCACCACTGGGGCCAGGAGGAAAGGACAGGAACAGACTGACTGGCTGTTGCGCCCACCCATTCAGGTTACTCAGCAACTCGGTAATGTCTCTACCAATTTGGGTAGCTGTCATGGGACAGATCAGTTTGGGGTGGTTTGTGTTTAAACGAACATCTGTCTTTCTTCTGTGTCTTCTTTTCTTCAGTTATATACAAAATGCTTCCTCCTTTCAATAAAGTTGTCTTCCTCCCTACTTATTTTTCCTTCTTAACATCATTAATTATACTTGTAAATGTTATCAATTATATTATAATCATTATTCAATAAAATTGTTGTTTTAACATAATACCTGTCATAGTCACTCATCCCTATTACGTTAAGCACACAGCTCCAAACATAACTGAGATTCTGAAAGAGACTTACACACCTCCTTCCATTGTTAAAGCTGCTTGATAATGACAAAGACAGCGGCATAGGGCAGCACAGTGGTTAGCACTGTTGCCTCACAGCGCCAGGGACCTGGATTCGATTACAGCCTTAGGATGAGGGGCGTGGGCCCAGGTAGAATGCTCCTTCAGAGTGTCAAGGCAGCATGTTCCTTGTTATACTGAATAGTTTCATTTTGCTCAACAACTTTCATCTTCCTGCGCAAAATGTTTGGAATGAAACATCCAATCTTTAAAACAGTATTTTGTTGCCCTAGATGCTGGCAATGCTTATGATGTACAATTTATGTGCTCCAACATCATAACAATATTAAAACAAAATCCTATTTTCAGCTACATACCCAGACTTTGAAATTTTGACCTGACTTTTAATTTACTATAGTGCAAACCAGGAAATTAGCGTTGGGTAATAGATGCTGGCCTTATCAGCTATGAATAAGCAAAAATTTTTTTTTCTGTATTTTCTATCCATGGTTAATAAATGAGGCATATTAGGGTCAGTGTGATACATAAATGGGAACATGGAAGAAAAACATTAGCTTTATTGATGTCTTGGTTGGTACAATCAGTAGAGAACTGAACCCAAGAAGACCCTCCGTTCCATCCCTTGTCTGTGCTGAGTAAGCTGACCTCAGTCAGAGTGACAGGGAAAGCTGCACAAACCTCAGCTAAGGATAAAACAAAGTCTGGCTTCACAATTTTCAATGATGCCTGTTGCAAAATGTGGACCTGTGACCCTCAGGTAAGTAAATAACTAGGTTCAGCTAAAATCCCATCAAACTTGATCAACTTAGCAAGGTCGTGAAGGAAGGTCAATATTGTGAAACTGCACTGGATTAAATTCCTGCAGAAAAAAAAAACGATAAAGTGGAAAAACAAAAGGACTTCCAAATAATCCACTCCGTCTTTGCAAAGCAAAAGTCCGGTGGACCTATCTTACCTGCAGTAACCTGCCTTCTACTTGATGTCTCCTTCCTTCATTCACTGCAGGTGGAATCTTTTTCCTCCCCAATGGCAAATTTGGTGGTTGTGGAGTCATTAATCAATTAGGTGGATGCAGACCCAGCACCTTTCCATCTCTACCTCAATTAAGTCTCTGGCAGGAAAGTCAGTGGACAGTCTTCCTGCACTGCCACCAATTGATACCCAGTAACAGGTCTCATTCTGCTACTGGGTGTTAGCTCAGCAGTTGGGGGGGGAGTTTGGGGGTGGGGGGGGGGAGTTTGGGGGTGGGGGGGGGAGTTTGGGGGTGGGGGTGGGTGGGGGGGGGAGTTTGGGGGTGGGGGTGGGAGTTTGGGGGTGGGGGTGGGGGTGGGGGTGGGGGGGGGAGTTTGGGGGTGGGGGTGGGGGGGGGAGTTTGGGGGTGGGGAGTTTGGGGGGGGGGAGTTTGGGGGTGGGAGTTTGGGGGTGGGGGTGGGAGTTTGGGGGTGGGGGGGGGAGTTTGGGGGTGGGGGTGGGGGGGGAGTTTGGGGGTGGGGGGGGAGTTTGGGGGTGGGGGTGGGGGGGGGAGTTTGGGGGTGGGGGGGAGTTTGGGGGGGGAGTTTGGGGGTGGGGAGTTTGGGGGTGGGGGAGTTTGGGGGTGGGGGAGTTTGGGGGTGGGGGTGGGGGAGTTTGGGGGTGGGGGGGGAGTTTGGGGGTGGGGGGGGAGTTTGGGGGTGGGGGTGGGGTGGGAGTTTGGGGGTGGGGGTGGGGTGGGAGTTTGGGGGTGGGGGTTGGGGGGGGAGTTTGGGGGTGGGGGTGGGGTGGGAGTTTGGGGGTGGGGGGGAGTTTGGGGGTGGGGGGGAGTTTGGGGGTGGGGGTGAGTTTGGGGGTGGGGGTGAGTTTGGGGGTGGGGGGGAGTTTGGGGGTGGGGGTGAGTTTGGGGGTGGGGGGGAGTTTGGGGGTGGGGGGGAGTTTGGGGGTGGGGGTGGGGGGGAGTTTGGGGGTGGGGGTGGGGGGGAGTTTGGGGGTGGGGGTGGGGGGGAGTTTGGGGGTGGGGGGGAGTTTGGGGGTGGGGGGGAGTTTGGGGGTGGGGGTGGGGGGGAGTTTGGGGGTGGGGGTGGGGGGGGAGTTTGGGGGTGGGGGTGGGGTGGGAGTTTGGGGGTGGGGGTGGGGGGGAGTTTGGGGGTGGGGGTGGGGGGGAGTTTGGGGGTGGGGGGAGTTTGGGGGTGGGGGTGGGGGGGAGTTTGGGGGTGGGGGGAGTTTGGGGGTGGGGGTTGTTGGGGTGGGGGGGAGTGGGGTGGGGTGAGGGAGGAGTTGGGTGGGGAGTTGGGGGGGAGTGGGGTGGGGGGGGAGTTGGGGGGGAGTGGGGTGGGGGGGGAGTTGGGGGGGAGTGGGGTGGGGGGAGTGGGGTGGGGGGGGAGTTGGGGTGGGGGGGAGTGGGGTGGGGGGGAGTTGGGGGGGAGTGGGGTGGGGGGGGAGTGGAGTGGGGGGGAGAGGTGGGGGGTGGGAGGGTGGGGTTGGGGGGGAGTTGGGGGGGAGTGGGGTGGGGGGGAGTTGGGGGAGAGTGGGGTGGGGGGGAGTGGGGTGGGGGGGGAGTGGGGGTGGGGGGGGGGGGGGTGGGGGGGTGGGGGGGGGGTGGGGGGGGGAGTGGGGTGGGGGGGGAGTGGGGGTGGGGGGGGGAGTGGGGGGGGGAGTGGGGGGAGTGGGGTGGGGGGGAGTGGGGTGGGGGGAGTTGGGGGAGAGTGGGGTGGGGGGGGGAGTGTGGGGTTGGGGGGGAGTGGGGTGGGGGGGAGTGGGGTGGGGGGGGAGTGGGGGGGGGGGGGGGTGGGGGGGGAGTTGGGGAAGAGTGGGGGGGGTGGGGGGGAGTTGGGGGGGAGTGGGGTGGGGGGGGAGTGGGGTGGGGGGGGGAGTTGGGGGGGAGTGGGGGGGGTGGGGGGGGGGGTGGGGGGGAGTGGGGTGGGGGGGAGTTGGGGGGGAGTGGGGTGGGGGGGGGAGTTGGGGGGGGAGTGGGGTGGGGGGGGGAGTTTGGGGGGGAGTGGGGTGGGGGGGGAGTTGGGGGGGAGTGGGGTGGGGGGGGGGAGTGGGGGGGAGTGGGGTGGTTGGGGGGAGTTGGGGGGGAGTGGGGTGGGGGGGAGTGGGTGGGGGGGGAGTTGGGGGGGATGGGGATGGGGGGGGAGTGGGGTGGGGGGGGGAGTGGGGGTGGGGGGGGAGTGGGGGGGGGGGGGAGTGGGGGGGGGGGAGTTGGGGGGGGAGTGGGGGTGGGGGGGGGAGTTGGGGGGAGTGGGGTGGGGGGGTGGGGGGGAGTGGGGTGGGGGGGGGAGTTGGGGGGGAGTGGGGTGGGGGGGGAGTGGGGTGGGGGGGGAGTTGGGGGGGAGTGGGGTGGGGGGGGAGTGGGGTGGGGGGGGGGAGTGTGGGGGGGAGGGGGTGGGGGGGGAGTTGGGGGGAGGTTGGGGGAGTGTGTGGGGTGGGGGGGGGGGGTGGGGGGGAGTGGGGTGGGGGGGAGTGGGGGGGGGTGGGGGGAGGGGGGGATGAGGGGGGACAGACGGAGAGGGGGTGGGGTGGGGTGTAAAACACCAGAGGTGATGGGGTGTCTCACTGTGTAGGGAGTAAAACAAGCAAATCCTACATGTTTACTTGCAACGTCCTGAAATGGCCGCCTTCTCCAAAAGCACTCATTGCCTGATCGAGGGACATGCCATCAGCAGAGGTCACCTGCAATTAAATACTCTCCACCCTGCCAATTCCTTTCCCTCCATCACTTCAATCTGAGGCCTCAGATGGGTGAAGTACCAGCAGCAAACACTGCCTACCTGGTGGCAGTGCCAAGTGCAGATAAACTAACCTTGATTGGCCAGCAGTCCTCAGTAGGCAGGACTTGGGGAAGGCCCAGTGTTGGTTGATGAAGTACCTGAGTAGCACAGACATGTCACAAGATGTGGCAGGCCTTCTCAAAAAGAGGCAAAAAGTCCAGCTCCTGCTTCCATTTGCCCTTTTTCATGCTGTCTGACCCTCTCTGCTTGCTATCTCGTGCACCAACCGTCCTACTTTGTTCCTCTTGGTTGCTTTCTCTCTGACTCTCACTGACCCTCAGAGCTCACTCACAGCAAGAGGGAGAGGGTGAAGCTGTGGAGGCAGCAAGTGAGAAAGGGAGGAAAACAGCAAGCGAGGGAGCTGGGGGAGTGGCAAAAGGGAACAGGGGAAAGCACAAGAGCGGGATTAAAGTAGAAAGAGTTATAGAATGTTAGTAAGTTATGAAACATGGCTAACTGTAGACCTGGTGTACTGTACAGTTACTAGTATTTGCATTTTTCATCATTTTTGCATTTTACACTCCAAGATATCTTTGAAGAAAAAATAAAACACAAATTCAAATATCCCAATTTGTTCTCATTTTCTCATGAATACTACTGCTGGACTACAACACCCAAGAGCAGAAGTCAGCCACAGAGCCCACTGAGTCTGCTCCACCATTCGATGAAATCATGATTGACCTGATGTGATAATCCTCAATGCCACTTTCCCACCTTATCCCCAATACTCTCAATTTGCTTGCTTACTAAACTCTGTCTATTGAGGTGCATGTTTGGCATTCAGTTTCTTTCGCAGCTTAGAATTGAAATGGTTTTAAATGCAAATTCTTAATTCCTAATTAAGTAGTTCATGGGGTAGGGGGTTCTGTTTAATTGCTTACTAACTCTTGCTATTTAAATCATTCTTGCTGCTTCTTCCTCATCTCCCTCCCTCTTCACACTTCCTCCTCTACCTATTTCCACCTCTCCTCCTGCTGCTTGCCCCCCTACTTTATTGCCCTTTTTCAATTGTAATGGCATTGACAATTTAGTTTGAGGCCACACATTATATTCAACTTGAAAATTAAGGTTCTGCACAAGTGGATTATTTGCTGTGTATTATTATGTCATTGATATTATTCTTATGACCCACAATCCCAACTGATAACATCCTTGAAAGATGCTCTTGGAAAAAGTATATATAATCAATTTGTTAGCAGTTGGATCTGTTTCCCCTATTCCATAAACAATGAATTATCCATTTTAATCATATTGCTACCACTTAACTTCAGATTCAGCACAACAATAGAGGAAAGGGAAAAAAAAAAGAGTGGGGTCAATTGATGAAGGTTGCGTGTTCACAAAAATGAAGAGTGACATTCCACTGCTGTACTGAGTGTGTTCCAGTGTTGGGGGTGCTGTTTATTGGATGTGACTTTAAAATGGGACATTATCTGTCATCCCAGATGGGCAAATTAGCATAATTAGGAGGAGGACAAATAGCATAATGAGGACAAATGGCAGGGGGATTATTCTGATGTCCTCACCAGCATTTATCCTTCAAAGTAGTATTCCAAAATTTTTTTGCAAGCATTACATATCAAAGGGGGTAAAGTAATAATTTAATAAAAGATAAAAAATAAAAAACAAAA